>NC_041743.1:1293083-1616354 GCF_004115215.2 Ornithorhynchus anatinus | reverse complement strand
TGGTAGGCGGGGGGCGGGGGGGGGGGGCGGGCGGAACAGCACGAGGCGACGGTCAGGGCGGACCCCCGACCCTCCCCCGGTCGCCCGCCCACCTCCGCTTCCAACAGAGACGCCTCGCCGTCGGCTTTAAAACCCTCAATCCTCTCGCCCCCTCCTATCGCGTCTCGTCGCTCTCCTGCTCCAACCCGGCCCGCACGCTTCTCCGGTGCCAACCTTCTCGCTGTCCCCCCCGTCTTGTGCCTCGCCGCCGACCCCTCACCGCGTCCCGGAGCCCCCTCCCTCGTCGTATCCAACGGACGATGGCTCTCCCCACCCCTTCAGAGCCTTATCGAAGGCCCATCTCCTCCGAGAGGCCTTCCCCGACTCGGCCCCCTTTTCAGCGCTAGAACGGCGCTCTGCACGGAGTAAGGCGCTTAACAGATACCAACTTTATCATTATTCATCTCCTCCCACACCCGCATCGCCTCCGTACTTGGCTGTGTATCCCCTAAGTTCTTGATAAACCCTCAGCCCTACGGCTCCTATGTACGTATCTGTAATTTCTTCTGATTCTTGCCTCCCCTTTTAGACTATAAGGTCCTCGTGGTCAGGGAACCTGTCTACCAACTCTGTAGCGTGGTACTCTCCCTGGAATAATAATAATATAATAATAATAATAATAGTATTTAAGCGCTTACCGGCTTACTAAGTGCCAGGCACCGTACTAAGCTCTAGGGCGGACTCGAGCGAATCGGGTCGGACCGAGTCCCTTTCCCACCTCACGGTCTCGGTCCCCGTTGGACGGCCGAGGTAACCGAGGCACAGAGAGATGAAGCGACCCGCCCAAGGTGACACAGCAGACGTGGGATTGGAACCCACGGCCTTCCGATTCCCAGGCGTGGGCTCTACCCGCCGTGCCGCGCTCGGCCCGCGGTGAGCGCTCAGTAAATGTTATCGGATCGAGGGAGGCTCCGCCGGACAGACCGAAGCCGGCTTCGATGTTGCACGGAGGGGATGCCGGCTAGTTAGGAGTCAGTCGGGGGTATTTATCGAGCGCTTGCCGTGCGCGGAGCGCCGTGCTGAGTACCGGGGAGAGGACAGGAGGAGAACAGACGGGCATTCCCTGCCCACGAGGACCGTACGAAGGCGGCGCGGGTGCCATCTCCGACCGGTGGGCGTCGGCCCCGCCGCTCCCGCGGCCCGCCTGGGCCGGGCAGGGCCGGCCGGCGGAGCGCATCCCCTGAGCCGGCGGGGTCCCCCGACCCCCGGACGTGGCCCGCCCCCCGGCCCGGAGGCGGGGGGGGTCCTCACCATGGTTCCGTCGGCCACCCTCTCGGGCTCCAGCCTGGCCTCGGTGGCCCGGTCGAAGCAGTCGGAGTCGGGCCCGTGCGGGGTCATGGCGCTGTGCAGGCTGCAGCCTCCGGGCAGGAACCCTTCCTCCTTGGCCTCGTAGCTCCCGTGGATGAGGCCCATGAACTCGCTCATGCAGTTCCCTGCGAGGGAGAGGGGAAGGAGGACCGGCCGGGGGGGCCTCCCGGCCGGGCCCCTCCCGCTCCCGCCCCTCCCTAGGGTGGCGGGTTCCCCGCCGGGTCAGGGCACGGAGGGAGGCGCTCACTGTGGTAGTAAGGAGGCCGGAACGTGTGGTCGGCGACCCCCCAGCGGGGCGGGAAGATGACGAAGTCGGCGACGGCCACGCCGGGCCGGAGGGACTTGGCGGTCAGCACCGTGAAGATGGAGGGGTCCTGGGCCGGAGGGGACGGCTCAGAACGGCGCCCTCCCCCCCGGCGAGCGCCCCGTAAATACGACCGGCCGAGCGGCCGAAGGCCTCGCCGCCCTCGGCGACGGGGGGGGCGGGTGGAAGAGGAGGAGGGGAAGGGGAGGAGCGTCTCCCCGGGGCAGAGTCGGTCGACCGGGCGGAGACGTCCGCCGGGCGCGGCCGACCGGGGCCTCCCCGCCGTCCCCTCGCCCCCGGGCGCTCACCGCGTGGTCGAAGGCCACGCTGTTGATGACCATGAAGAGGTCCAGGTCGTACTTGTAGGGCGTGTAGTTCCCGTGCCAGGCCACCACGTTGAAGGGGGAGGACGCCTGGAGCCGGGAGAAAGGAAGCGAGGCCGGCCGGGCGGAGGAGTCGGCCCCCGCCCCGGCCCCTCTCCGCCACGGCCTTTCCCGGCCCCGGACGGGGCGGCCTGTCGGGACGTCGGCCGGGTGTCCGGGCGCGGGCGGCGGGGCGGCGATCCTCTCACCCGTCGACGGAGCCGGCAGCCCCACCCCTCCGTCCGTCCTCACCCTCTTCTATCTACCCCTGCGCGGGGCACGCGGCTGCCGGGGCCGATCCGATTATCTTGCAGCCGTCCCGGCGCTCAGGACGGTGCCCGGCACACGGTGAGCGCCCCGCGGAAACCACGGTCGTCGTTCCGTTGATCTTGACGACATCCACGCCGGACTACTTGTCCCGCCCTGCCGCCCGTCTCCCCCCGTTTCGACCGGGAGCCCGTCGGTGGGCGGCGGCGGGCTCTATCTGTTGCCCGGTCGTCCATTCCCAGCGCTCAGTCCAGTGCCCTGCACACAGCAAGCGCCCAATAAATACTACCGGATGAATGAACGAATAAGCGCCGAACGCTAGGGAAGCGGCAGGGCCTAGTCAGAGGGACCGAGGGTCAGGAGGACCCGGGTTCTAACGCCGGCTCTGTCGCTCCTCTGCCGAGTGACCTTGGGTCGCTTCTCTGGGCCTCAGTTTCCTCATCCGTGAAACGGGGACGAAGACCGTGAGCCCCACGTGGAGCGGGGACCGGCTCCGGCCCGACGAGCTTAATTCTACCGAGAGCTCAGCAGAGTGCCTCGCACGAAGGAAGCGCTTAACAGACGCCATTTAGAAACTACCGTCAGACGCCACGTGAAGTGCACTGAACGAACATTAAAAACCATAATACCGTTTAAAAAAAATAAATAACCGCGCTTATCGTGGCTTCGGGTCGAGCCCTCCCCCCCCCCCCGGCTCGCTTCCCCACCCGGGCACCCGACCGAGTCACGGACCTGCTTGGCGGCGAACAGCCGGCCCTGGTATTTGTTGAGCACGGTGTAGCCGCCGGGCGCTTGGCGATCTTCGTACCAGGCCACGGGCACCAGGAAATCCCGGGGGTTGGCCAGCCCGTTAGCACCTGGAGGGAGAAGGAGAAGCGGCCCGTGGCCGGATCGTCCAGCCCGAGCGCCCGGTCCAGTTGGCGAGCGCTCAGTAAACGCTACCGAGTGAACGAACGAATCACGGACGGAGCCCGGGGCCGGGCAGTCGGGAGGCGGTGGCTTCTGATCCCGGCTTCTCCGCCGCGTGACCCTGGGCGAGTCGCTTCGCCTCTCCGGGCCTCGTTGACCTCATCGGCGAAATCGGGATGGAGGCTCCGAGCCCCGGGTAGCAAATCCGATATGCCCGTGACCGCCCCGCGGCGCTTAGTACGGTGCCCGGCCCGTAGGAAGCGCTCGACGAATCCCGCGGCCGTGAGTCTCTGCGTCTGCTCAGGTCGACCGAGGGGAAGCACGCTCGTTCGGGGAGGGGGACCGATCCCGTCGCTAAAGGACGTCCGGGAGGCTCCTCCCGAGGCCGGGAGCGGGGGTCTCTTCGTTCCTCCGGGGAGAAACCGAGGCAGCGAGGGGCCGACCGCCTTGGGGTTCTGAGTCGATCCATGGTGTTTCTTTAGGGGCCGGCCCGCAGGAGGAGCGGCGGGAAATCTTTACCGATGGGTCCCAGGTCGGGCAACTCGAAGTGGACCCCGTAGACCTCCAGGATGTAGCCCCTGGTCTCCTGGAAGACGTCCACTCTGAAGCGCATGCCTCTCTGGAAAGGAAAGGCCAACAGGGCCGTCTCTCTCCCCGCCGACGCCGGCCTCCCTCCGGCCTGGAACTCCCTCCCCTCTCCCATCCGACAGACCACCCCCTCTCCCCACCTTCGGAGCCCCCCTAAAACCTCAGCTCCCCCCCCCCCCGACTAACCCCTCATTTCCCCTCTTCCCTCTGCCTCCTGCGTCATCTCGGCGCTTGGCTCTGAATAATAATAATAATAACGTTGGTATCTGTTAAGCGCTCACTAGGTGCGGAGCACCGTTCTAAGCGCTGGGGGAGACGCAGGGGGATCGGGTCGTCCCACGTGGGCTCCCGGTCTTCATCCCCATTTTACAGATGAGGGGACCGAGGCCCAGAGAAGTGAAGTGACTCGCCCGCGGTCACCCAGCGGACAGGTGGCAGAGCCGGGATTCGAACTCGTGACCTCTCACTCCCAGGCCCGGGCTCTTTCCACTGAGCCAAGCTGCTTCTCAACCCTTCTGAACCCTCCAGTCACTCCGCCCTCAGGCGTGGCTCAGTGGAAAGAGGCCGGGCCTGGGAGTCAGAGGTCACGGGTTCGAATGCCCGCTCCGCCACCTGTCGGCTGGGTGACCTCGGGCGGGTCGCTTCACTTCTCTGGGCCTCAGCGACCCCGTCGGTAAGATGGGAATGAAGCCGGCCAGCCCCACGGGGGACCAGCTGATGACCCCGTATCCCCCCCAGCGCTTAGGACGGCGCCCGGCGCGTCGTAAGCGCTTAACGCATACCGACATTATTAATAGGGCTTCGAAGGGGGGAAGAGAGCCGGTTTGGAGGAGGTGGGGAGGGAGGGCGTTCCAGGTGAGAGGTAGGACGTGGGCCGGGGGTCGACGGCGGGACGGGCGAGAGCGAGGCCCGGCGAGGAGGTGAGCGGCCCACTTACCTGAATCACGCAGATTTCTTTGGGCTCCACCAGCATCTTCCCAAACTCGGTGTAAATAAGCAGCTTCCCCTGCTGCGGCACTAGAGAGGAAAGGGCGGGAGAGAAGCCCGTGGGCCGGGGGAGAAGCCGCCCCGGGTGACGGTCACCGGGGGCTCGACCTCCCCCGGAGAACCCCCGGAACGGCCTCCCTGAGCCCGATTTGCACGAGAAGCAGCCCGGCTCAGTGGCAAGAGCCCGGGCCGGGGAGTCGCAGGTCGTGGGTTCTGATCCCGGCTCCGCCGCTCGTCAGCCGGGTGACTTCGGGCCGGTCACTTCGCTTCTCTGGGCCTCAGTTCCCTCATCCGTAAACTGGGGATGAAAACCGGGAGCCCCACGTGGGACCGCCCGATCGCCTCGTATCCCTCCCGGCGCTGAGAACAGTGCTTTGCCCATAGTAAGCGCTGAACGGATACCATCGTCAATATTCAATAGTATTTATCGAGCGCTTACTGTGGGCAGAGCACTGGACTAAGCGCTTGGAATGGACGGATCGGTAACGGATAGAGACGGTCCCTGCCCTTCGACGGGCTAATTGTTATATGCGTCCACATCTTTTGAGAAGCAGCGTGGCCGAGTGGGAAGAGCCCGGGCTGGGGAGTCAGAGGTGGTGGGTTCTAATCCCGCCTCCGCCCCTTGCCAGCCGGGTGACTTGGGGCAACCTCTCCGGGCCTCAGTGACCTCATCTGGAAAACGGGGATTGAGACCGTCAGCCCCCGGGGGGGACCGCCTGATTCCCTTGTATCCCCCCCCCCAGCGATTAGAACAGTGCTTGGCGCATAGTAAGCGCTTAACAAATGCCATCATCCTCATTAGTATTAGCACAGTGCTCTGCACACAGTAAGAGCGCCATAAAATACGACTGAATGCAGGAACTAGCGCCACCTGGTGGAGCGGGGTCACCGGCTGTGTGACCTCGGGCAAGTCACTTCACTTCTCTGGGCCTCAGTTCCCTCATGTGTCAAATGGGGATGAAGACCGGGAGGAGCCCCCCGTGGGACCACCTGATCACCTTGTATCCCCCCCAGCGCTTAGAACAGTGCTTGGCGCACAGTATGTGCTCAAGAAGCGGCGTGGCCCAGTGGAAAGAGCCCGGGCTTGGGAGTCAGAGGTCATGGGTTCAAATCCCGAATCTGCCGCTTGTCAGCCGTGCGACTGTGGGCGAGTCACTTCACTTCTCTGGGCCCCAGTGACCTCCTCTGTAAAATGGGGATTAACTGGGAGCCTCCCGTGGGACGACCCGATGACCCCGTATCTCCCCCGGCGCTTAGAACGGTGCTCTGCACATAGCAAGGGCTTAACAAATACCGTCGTCGTCATTATTACTGCTGAGACCCCGTAGCAGCCCCACCCGTGAGCGACCGGCTACCAGGGCAGAGTATGAGATTCGTTCATTCATTCGATCGCGTTCACTGAGCGCTTACTGGGTGCAGAGCGCTGTACTAAGCGCTTGGAAAGTACAATTCAGCAATAAAGAGAGACGCAACGGGCTCGCAGCCTGGAGGTGGACAATAACTAGGATTGTGCTGCCTGGCCAATAGACCGGAAGCGGGCAGAGAGCCCGGCCCTGTGAGTCAGAAGTCCAGAGTTCTAATCCCGGCTCTGCCACTCTGTGACCTTGGGCAAGTCTGTTCACTTCTCTAGGCCTCGGTCACCTCACCTGGAAAACGGGGATGAAGACCGTGAGCCCCTTGTGGGACGGGGACCGTGTCCAACCCCATCTATCCCGACGCCTAGAACGGCGTCCGGCGCCTAGGAAGCGCTCGTCATCATCATTAATTCTGCTATACCGTCCTCTCCGAAGCGCTCAGTACAGTGCTCTGCGCACGGTAAGTGCCCGATGAGTACGATCGACTGATTGATCAACATGCCCCTCTCCTGGACACCCTGGGAAAGCTTCAGGGAGCTGAGTGGGGAGATTCGTTCAATCATTCCTTCACCCGTATTTATTGAGCGCTTACTCTGTGCAGAGCACTGGACTAAGCCCCCTCCGGTTGAGCTGCGGAGCGGGCGAGTGGAAGGAGGGAGAAGGAGAGCTGTCGGGGAGCTTTGGGGAAAGCGATAAACCGTGGCCGGTGACCGAGGAAAGGGGAAATCATTTCCCAGGAAGAAAAACTCACCGATCAGGAAATCCCCGTCTGAATTGTAGAAGCATCTGCCAACGAAAAGAGACGGTCACTCCTGAGAGGTTGGGAGTCCCCACGTTACCCTTGTGCGGGGGAGGCGTCACCCGATCTTCTCTGTGCCTCAGTTTCCCCACCCGTAAAACGGGGACTGGATCCCACTCCCTCCTACCTAGACCGTGGGTCCCGGGCGGGGCGGGGACCGCGTCCAAATCGATAACTTTGTATCCACCCCAGCACCGAAGGAAAGAGCCGGGATCGGGAGTCGGGGGTGGTGGGTTCTGATCCCGGCTCCGCCACGCGTCTGCTGCGTGACTCGGGGCAAGTCACTTCACTTCTCCGGGCCTCAGTGACCTCCTCCGTAAAATGGGGATCGAGACTACGAGCTCCACGTGGGGCAACCTCCTCACCTGCTATCTACCCCAGTGCTTAGAACAGTGCTTGGCACGTAGTAAGGGCCTAACAAATGCCGTTATTTTTATCATCATGACGATCGGTCCCGGGTCCATCCAGCCCGGCTTCGCCTCCAGCGGAGAAGCCGGGACGTCCGGAGGACCCGGGGCCCGGCCCGCCATCTTGGACGCAAAGTCCGGCCCGACCCGGCGACCCCGGCATCCCCCCCAGTGCTGAGAACGGTGCTCTGCGCATAGTAGGCGCTTAACAGATGCCAACGTTATTATTATCATTACTTACTTGTCCTCCATGGAGGAGTTGCAGGTGAAGATGTGGATTGCAATCCCGGAGTTGGACCTGATGTCGCCGGCTCCACACAAGGTGTGCAGCCCCTGAGGAGAAGCACCCACCGGGCCTTAATCGGACCAGC
Source organism: Ornithorhynchus anatinus (assembly GCF_004115215.2). NCBI lineage: Eukaryota > Metazoa > Chordata > Mammalia > Monotremata > Ornithorhynchidae > Ornithorhynchus > Ornithorhynchus anatinus. The sequence goes on along the minus strand of NC_041743.1, from coordinate 1,608,658 downwards.
CCCCCATCCCGCCCCCTCCTCGACCGCCTGGGGGGGAAGGGTCCGACCCGGGGCCGGGGGTCCCGGGGAGCGGCCACCCCGGGGGTGGAAGCCGTCCCGCGGCCCGGACCCAAATTCGATCGATTCTATCCCGGCTCAGAGGCCCGTCCGTCCTCTACGGCTCTGCGTTGGGTGCCGACCGGGCCGAGCGCCGTTCGTCGGGCTCCGTGTCGAGCGCTGGACTGAGCGCCGTTCGACGGGCCCCGATTGTGCCGCCGCGGGCTCCGGGGGCAGGTACCGGGGCAACCACCCCGACCGGCCCCCGATCCACCGAGGCGGGGGTGCTACCGATCCCGGTGGTCTGCTTTTACCCTAAATCCCCCGGACGTGGTCTAGTGGAACGAACACGGGCCTGGAGTCGGAGGACCCCGGTTCAAGTCCCGGGCCTGCCGTGGGACCTCGGGCAAGTCACTCTACTCCTCCGGCCTCGGTTTCCTCATCTCTCTAACGGGAATAACGATTCCTGCCTCTCCCCCCCCCCCCCACCCCGCCCAGGAACACCGTGGGGACAGACTGAGATCACGAAGGCGGCGGGGCCGTGGAAAAGCGTGTGTGCTGGGCTAACTGAAGGAGCTCTTCTCCTCCGCCGTACTGGACTCTCCTAAGCTCTCGGCCCAATGCTGAGCGCACGGCGAGCGTCGGTAATCACCACCGACGATGACGATTACGCTCACCAGTCCCGCCTCCGGATTCTTCACAATTCCGGTCAACAGCTCAGACTGTGAACCCCAGACGGGCTCATCCTGCCCATCGTCGTGGGGAGGGATCAGGGAGGGTTCGTGCCGGAGGCCCCAACCTGGCCCTGCCTCCCCCCTCTTACCTTGGGCAGGGAGTGGGTCTCTCTATTAGACTCCCCCTAAGAGTTCAGTACGGTGTACCGCGCAGAGGACGCGCTCAATAAATACGACCCGCTGGGCACTCACGGCCACGAAATCCACCTTCTTCTGAGAGGCCTTGGGGATCTCGATCGGCTTCCATCTGAGCTGAAAGGAAATAAGGCGGAGGGTGCGATCTCCCGCTCCCCCCAGATGCTCCCTTCCCAACCCCGCTAGGCAAGGCGCCGACAGAGAAGCGGCGCGGCTCAGTGGAAAGAGCCCGGGCTTGGGAGTCAGAGGTCGCGGGTTCTGATCCCGGCTCTGCCACCTGTCAGCTGTGTGACTTTGGGCGAGTCACTTCACTTCTCGGTGCCTCAGTTGCCTCATCTGTAAAATGGGGATGAAGACCGTGAGCCCCACGTGGGACGACCTGATTCCCTCGTATCCCCCCCAGCGCTTAGAACAGTGCGCGGCACATAGTAAGCGCTTAAGGAACACCAACGTCGTCGTTACCCGGGGGGGGGCCGAACTTCTGCTGGCCCTGCCGGGCCCTGGTCGCTCTGCTCTTCTCCCCGGAGAGGGACAGGGAAGGAGGGAGGTGAGAGAACACCCCCATCCCCCTGGAAACGGGTCCCTCAACCGTCCCCTCGTTCCCCCGTCCCCCTCGCAACCCCGGGCTGCAAGCCGGACAGGTCCTCCCGCCTTCCAGTACGTTCAGTTTTACTTGAGCTCCGCCTCCGAGGACTCTGCTAATTGCCCTTCTGCAACTTGAGAGTGCAGAGTGGCGTGAAAGATTGTGAGCTCCAGGTGGAGCGTGGCCTGGTGGCCAGGGCAGGGGTTTGGGAGTCAGAGGACGTGGGTTCTGATCCCGGCTCCGCCATTTGTCCGCTGAGGGACCTCGGCCAAGTCACGTCACTTCTCCGGGCCCCGGTCACTTCGTCTGCAAAATGGGGATTAAGACTGGGAGCCCCACGTGGGACGGGGCTGATCACCTCGGATCTACCCCGGCACTCAGAGCACGGCTTGGCACACAAGTGAGCGCTTAGCCCGTATCGTTATTATTATTATGGACTGCGTCCAATCCGATTAGCTTGTCTCTACCGCGGTGCTTACCGTAGTGCCCGGCACGTAGTAAGTGCTTAATAGATACCGTGAAAAAAACCACAGCAAGAATACAAAACCGCTGAGGGGCCCAAACAGAGCCAGGGAGAGGACCGGGCTTAGCCCAGGGGTCCTCGTGACCCTCCTTAGGACCTGAGAGGTGGCTAGGAGACGAAGGTAGAGGTCAGCGGGGTGACCCGAGGCCGCTACGGCCAACTCCACCCCGAGACGGACTCCCAAGAGCGAAGGACGGCAAGGCCGCAGCCTATCCCGGGGGTCTCCACTTGCCCGGCTCCGGGGCCGGGGGGCTGGGAGGAGGGCAGGCCGGGTACCTGGTTGGGGTCCGGGCCGACCTCATCCCAGCGGTGCGTCAGGTGGCCCTGGTCGGCGGGCTCGAAGGGCTCGTGGCAGACGGAAGGGAGGATCCTGTAGAACCAGCTGGGGGGCAGAGAGGGGCCGGAGGTCAGAGGTCGAGCCGCCGGCCGGCACCCGGAGGATGAATGGTCGGCCTTCCCTCCGGCGTCGGGCCCGGACCCCGTCCCCGACGGCGGCGGCCGGGTGCTGGGCGGCACCGGCTGCCGGTCATCCTCCTGGACGCCGCCTTCATCGTTAGGCGTGGACCGACCCGCTCCCCTGACTCTCCCCTCCCCATCAGGAGCCCTGTACGTGCTCTCCGACACCCCCGCCTCTTCCCCCGCGACCCAGCGTGGACCACCCAACGGAGGAGCAGCAAGGCCTAGGGGCAAGAGAGCACGGGCTGGGGGGCGGAGGGCGTGGGTTCCGATCCCGGCTCTGCCGCTTGTCTGCCGGGTGACCTTGGGCGAGTCGCTTCACTTCTCAGTTTCCTCGTCTGTAAAATGGGGGTGAAGACCGTGAGCCCTACGTGGGACAGTCTAATGACCTACCCCAGCGCTTAGAACAGTGCTTAGCACACAGTAAGCGCTTAAGAAATACCATCATTATTATTATTATTACCCCTGACTCTCCTTTCCTCATCTCTCACGCTACCCACCGCCCCCGGGAGCCCAGCCTGGACCATCCAATACCCCTGACTCTTCCCCCAGTGACCCCACCAGACCCCTCAGCCCCGCAACTCTTCCTTCTTCACTCCTTGCTCTCCCTCTCAGCAGAGAGATCCCTGATCTGCGACTTTACCCAACCTCTCGCGAACCTACCGGTATTTTCAGCCCGCGCACCTTTCTGCGGGAACAAATTCCAGGCAATAAACAAGTGGGAGGAGAAGGACTTCGACTCCGGCCGTTTGGAACCCTCCGGCTCCAGGGGAGGCCTCTGACCCGGGTGGGGTGGGATCCAGGGACTGGCGATTCCGTGCTCCCCCTGCTCCCCCCGTCCTGGCTCCGCCACCTCCCCCCTCGCCCGCTCTGGGGGCGGTCCCTCCCGCCCCCCCGGGCGGCTCCATGCCCTGACCATCCAAGGAAAACCTGCCCGCCCGGTCGTCGAAAGCGACCGATCGTGCCGCGCCCTCCCAACGTGACCCATCCCCGGCTGCCAAACCTTCTTGCTTCGGCCTGCCCCGGGAGGGGAGGAGAGTGGGGAGGAGGGATGGCGGGCAGCGGGAGGGTCCGGGGACGGAGGCCGGGCGACGGGGGACTCCTACCTTCTCTTGTTGGAGCCCCGGGGGCAAGTGAACGCCGACCCCGACAGCTGTTCGGCGTACAGGCCGTAGGGACACACCTGAGGGTTATTCTGCCAGAGGGAAGACGAGTGAAGGAGCAGACGTGACGGGGAGAGGCCGACTCCAAATCAAACAACCGGTGGTATTTCCTGAGGGCCTGGCGCCGTACTAAACACCTGGGGGAGTTCCAGGGCAGCAGGACCGACGTTCCCCGCCCACAGGGAGCTCTCACTCTAACCCGAATGGGCCGCCGTCTCTCGGCAGGAGTTTCCAGAGGGGCCCTGGGGTCCGGTCCGGACCCTGAGACGCAGAGGCCGGTGGCCCCGCCTGGATCCCGGCCTCCCGGGCCCTCCCGGAAGCCGTGAGGAACAGCCTCCGCGGGGTGAGGAGAGCCCACTACCCATGGCTCGAGACAGGGCCCCGGGGCGGATCGGGCTACTGCTCCTCTCGGTCAGCCAGTCAGTGGTATTTATCGTGCGCTTGCCGGGTGCAGGGCACTCTATTAAGCGTTGGGAGAGGACGTTAGAACACTGCAACGGATACATTCCCTGCCCGCGGCGAGCTTACGGTCGAGAGGGGGAGACAGACATGAAGAGAAATACATAAAAAGGCAGGTGTGGACATAAGTGGTGTGGGAGGCGGGGGATGAATAAAGGGAGGAAGTCGAGGTGACGCGGAAGGGAGTGGGAGAAAAGGAAAAGAGGGCTTGGTCAGGGAAGGCCCCGGACTGCCACTAGAAGACCCTTTCACCCCCAGCCTGGCCCGACTCCAGCCCCCCAGAGCCCCCGGCCTCTTCCGTGAGGGGGCAGAGATCTCGGGGTGGTGGGAGGGCCCGGCGGGTCGTCTGTCGGGCCAGGATGGTCATTCTGATGGCCATCTCGGGTCCCCTCTTGGGGACGTTCAAACCTCCCTGGATGTGGTCCTCCTCGATCTGCTTCCCCGTCGCCCCTAACGTCTACGGTACCCGACTTGGGCGGCGCCTGGCTTGCCAACGTGGGCACAGGAGGGGCGGGCTGGGGCACAGGAGGGGCGGGCTGGGGCACGGAGGTGCCGCCATCCATTCATTCAGTTATATCTACTGAGTCCTTACTGTGTGCAGAGCGCTGAACGAAGGACTTGGGAGAGCGCAAGGATACGACAATACCGTACTATTGCGTTATCCCGGGGGGGAGCGACCCCCACGTCCCGGAGAGCCGGCAAACCCGCCGTTCGGGGCTTCCCGTACCTGACCCTCCGGCAGAGCTCCGGGACAGCGGGGATCCTCGGACGCGAACTCGTTCCCGAACCCCGACATGTACTGTAAAACGAGGCAAACGCAGCGTCTGTGAGTCCTCTTGTGGAAGCTGCCGTGGACTGGGAGGGTCGGGGGGGGTGGGGGAGCTGGAGGGGATGGGGAGAAGGAATTGATTCAGCGCTTGCTCCGGGTCGAGCACTGTGCCAAACGCTAGGGCGGATCGAAGAGATTCAGAGCGGACACAGTCCCTAGTCCCCTTCAGAGCCCCCGAAGAGGGAGGGACGCGGGGAACTTCTTCCCATTTTACAGAGGAGGACGCCGAGGCCCAGAGGGGTTCAGCGACTTGCCCAGGGTCACCCGGCAAGACGGGGCAGAGCTAGAAATAATAATAATAACGTTGAGCGCTTACTACGTACAGAGCACTGTTCTAAGCGCCGGGGGAGATACAGGGTCATCGGGTCGTCCCACGCGAGGCTCCCGGTCTTCATCCCCATTTGACAGATGAGGTCACTGAGGCCCAGGGAAGTGAAGTGACTCGCCCACAGTCACACGGCTGACGAGGGGCAGAGCCGGGATTCGAACCCATGACCTCTGACTCCCAAGCCCGGCCTCTTTCCACTGAGCCCCGCTGCTTCTCTAGTTCTGCTTCTGTCCCCATATGAGACAGGGACTGTGACCGACCTGATTGACTTGTATCTATCCCAGTGCTCAGAACAGTGCTTGGCATAGGGAAAGCGCTTAAATATAATAACGATAAGGATAGTAATAATAAGCTGCGGGGATTAGTGGAAAGAGGCCGGGCTTGGGAGTCAAAGGTCACGGGTTCGAATCCCGGCTCGGCCACCTGTCAGCTGGGTGACCCTGGGCGGGTCACTTCACTTCTCTGTGCCTCGGTGACCTCATCTGGAAAAATGGGGATTAAAAACCGTGAGCCCCACGCGGGACAATCTGATGACCCTGTATCGACCCCAGCGCTTAGAACGGCGCTCAGCACCTAGTAAGCGCTTAACAAATACCTCAAAAAAAATAATAATGATTGATCGCCTCCTGGGAGTAGAGCGCTGAACTAAGTGCTTGGGTGAGTGCGACAGTGCTAGTAATAATAATAATTATGGTTTCTGCTAAGGATGTGCCGGGCACCGTACTAAGCGCTGGGGTGGAAACAAGCAAATCGGGTTGGACCAAGTCCCCGTCCCAGGCGGGGCTCACAGGTCACCGGGGCACAGAGGAGTGAAGCAGCCTGCCTAAGGTCACACAGCAGACGAGTGGCGGAGGCAGAATTAGAACCCGTGACCCAGGGCCACTAAGCCCTGCCGCTTCTCTAGGCCGATCTGATTGGCTTGGCTCTGCTACACCCTCATCCCTGCCCGGAAGGGGAGAGAGGTGGGCAGGACCCACTGAGGAATTTCTAGATCAGCAACATCTGACTGGTGGGCTCAGTGGAAAGAGCCCGGGCTTGGGAGTCAGAGGTCATGGGTTCTAATCCCGGCTGGCCGGCTGTGTGACTTTGGGCAAGACACTTCACCTCTCTGGGCCTCAGTTCCCTCATCTGGAAAATGGGGATTAAAACCGTGAGCCCCACGTGGGACGACCTGATCACCTCGCATCCCCCCCAGCGCTTAGGACGGTGCTTGGCACGTAGTAAGCGCTTAACAAATGCCATCATCATCGATAGAACGGTGTTAGTAGACCTCTTCCCTGACCACAGTGAGCTGCCAGTCTAGAGGATGGACTGGTACCTCCGCGTTTAGTACAGTGTCAGGTGCATAGTAAGCGCTTAACGAATGCCATTTTTAAAAAAATGGATGAACCGGAAAGCACGCGAACACACACGCGTGCACCCATCGCCCCTGCCCCCCCGGGGTACGAATCCCTCAAGGGCCAGGGACTCGGTTTAACCCCCCCCGCCCGCCGCCCGAAATGTTTCCCAGCGTTCAGTCCAGTGTCTACTGCACAGAGCCGGCACTCAATCCTATCGCCACCACTTACTACTTTCGACTTCCTCCTCCTCCTCCTCCTCCTCCTCCTCTCCCCCGTTTCCCCAGCCTCAGGCTCGCCCACCTGTCCGGCCAGGGAGGGGGTGGGGCGCGGACCCCGGCTCCCCAATCCCGCTCCCCCGTATCCTCAAGTCACCCCGTACCTTCAGTCCGGCCATTCCGCTTCTGCCTCAGGCGGTGACCCCTTCTCCAATTCTCTCCTTCCCCAAGGACCAAGCGTCGGCGTCGCGGCGAGGGTCGGGCTCCACGCGAGCTGCTTCTGGCCGTTCCCTGCCGCGGGGGTGCCTCTCCTCTCTCCTTCTCACGTCCTCGTAGGTCACGGCCTCGCTGCCTAGAGGAATTTCAAAACCGCCCGTCCGGCGGGTGAGAAAGTCCACCTCTCGGATCGCCAGTTGTTTACGTAGCGTTGTCTTTTTTGGATTAGATTCAGATCCCTCTCCCTGCCCTCTGAATAAGGTCCAGGGGCCTGTGGACAGAAGATAACCCATCCCGTTTTCCTTCTGATGTGAGCCGTTGACCCGAGAAGAGAGAAAAACAGAGCTAGAGCGGCTCTTCGGTAGGACGGCGGGAGGGGAGTGGCGGGGGGGGGGGGGGGGGCGGCGAGGAGAGGAGGCCGGCAAGGCCGTTTTGGGGGTTTCGAGGATTTACGTGGAGGAAAAGCCAGTCGGAGTCCCGACGCTGCAGCGGGACGGGTTGCCCGGGGCGGATTTTGTATGGAAAAACCGGATCCTCGGTGAACCGACACATTCCAGAACCTGGGGGAGCAGGCCCGGGGAACGACAGATGAAGAAAAGCTCCGGGCACAAAGAAGAGGCCCCAGGCCTCTTAATAATGTTGGTATTTGTTAAGCGCTTACTCTGGGCAGAGCACTGTTCTGAGCGCTGGGGTAGACACAGGTGAGTCAGGTTGTCCCACGTGGGGCTCACGGTCTTAATCCCCATTTGACAGACGAGGTAACCGAGGCCCAGAGAAGTGAAGTGACCCGCCCACGGTCACACAACTGACAAGTGGCAGAGCCGGCATTCGAACCCATGACCTCTGACTCCCAAGCCCGGGCTCTTGCCACTGAGCCACGCTGCTTCTCCACCCCCGCCACCGTCCTTTCCCGGATCCGAGTCCCGCTCTCCGGAGCCGGCACGACCTCCCTCACCTGACTCTGGCTCAGACAGCCCACGGAGGCATGGCGTGGCGGGTAGAGCCTGGGAGTCAGAAGGTCACGGGCTCTAATCCCGCCTCCGCCATTCGTCTGCCGCGTGACCTTGGGCAATTCACTTCTCCGGGCCTCAGTGACCTCATCTGTAAAATGAGGATGGAGCCTGGGAGCCCCACGGGGGACAGGGACTGTGTCCAATCTGACGGCTTGTATCCGCCCCGGCGCTTAGTACGGCGCCTGGCACAGAGTATGCGCTTAATACCGCAGTTATTATTAAATGACTGCGGTGGTCCCCCTTCTCCTTCTCAGTTATAACTTCTCAGTTATTTTAAAATTAATATTAAAGAGACCAGGGCTGAAAGCAGGGAGTATTTATTGAGCGGTGCGTGCAGAGCATCGTACAGACGCTTGGGAGAGGATAAGAGAGCGATATAACAGACCCGGTCCCTGCCCACGATGAGTTTACAGTCTAGAGCGGGGAGACGGACGTTACTATAAACAAATAAAAGTAACGGATTTGGACCCAAGTGGGCTGGGAGGGGGAAGGAATAGAGGGAGCAAAGTCGGGGCGACGTAGAAGGCGGTGGGAGGAGAGGAAAGGAGGGGTGAGTGACGGAAGGCCTCTCGGAGGAGATGGGCCTTGGGTGATGACGACGGCTTTCGGCGAAGCGCTTACTATGTGCAAAGCACTGTTCGTAGCGTGGGCTTTGAAGGCGGGCGGGGGAATCTGAGGAGGGAGGGGGCTCCGGGCCGGCGGCGGGCCTCGGGCGGCGACAGAGACGCGGTCGAGGCACAGTGTAAACGTCGGAGGAGCAAAGTGTGCGGGCTGGGTTGGATTAGGAGAGCAGGCGGGTGAGAGGGGGCGAGGCTCAATCTTCCGGGAGACGGCGTGACCTTGGGCGAGCCACTTAGCCTCTCTGGGCTCGACGTCCTCAAGTGTAAAACACTCCCAACACACCTGCCTTTCCCTGCCTCACCGGGTTGTGGCGAGGACACGGTGAGATGATGGTGTTGTGCAAATCCAAGGCCCCGTCGACTCCCTATTTCCCCTTGCTCTGCTCGTGTTGAGGTGCGACGTGACGTCTTTTCCTCCTTTAGGGGTTTGTTAAGCGCTTACCACGTGCCAGGAAGAATCAGACCCGGCTCCTCGCTTACTGCCCGTGACCAGGCCCGTCGGTCATTCGTTCGTTAGTACTTATTGAGCGCTTACTCTGTGCAGAGCACTGGACTAGGCGCTTGGCATGAACAATTCGGCCACAGTTCATTCATTCGTTCCTTCGGTCGTATTTATTGAGCACTTACTATGTGCGGAGCGCCGGACTGAGCGCTCGGAATGGACAAATCGGCAACAATCCGTGCATTCGTTCATTCGGTCGTATTTACTGAGCGCTTACTATGCGCGGAGCGCCGGACTGAGCGCTCGGAATGGACAAATCGGCAACAATCCGTGCATTCGTTCATTCGGTCGTATTTACTGAGCGCTTACTATGTGCGGAGCGCCGGACTGAGCGCTCGGAATGGACAAATCGGCAACAATCCGTGCATTCGTTCATTCGGTCGTATTTACTGAGCGCTTACTATGCGCGGAGCGCCGGACTGAGCGCTCGGAATGGACAATTGGGCAGGTCATTGACCATTAGTCAACGGGAGTCCGTCAGCTCTCTCTTCTCCGCAGTGCCAGGCCTTCCTTTAGTTTTTAACAGTATTCGTTAACTTTTACTACGTGCCGGGCACCATACTAAGTGCTGAGGTAGAAACAAGATCCTCAGAGTGGACGCGGTCCCTGTCCCGCATGGGGCTCAAAGTCTAAGTCTAGAGAAGCAGCGTGGCTCAGTGGAAAGAGGCCGGGCTTGGGAGTCAGAGGTCACGGGTTCGAATGCCGGCTCTGCCACCCGTCAGCCGGGGGACCGTGGGCGAGTCACTTCGCTTCTCGGGGTCTCGGTGACCTCATCTGGAAAATGGGGATGAAGACCGGGAGCCTCACGTGGGACAGCCTGATGACCCTGTGTGTCCCCCAGCGCTTGGAACAGTGCTCTGCACATAGTAAGCGCTTAACAAATACCAACATTATTATTATTATTATTACGTAGGGAGGAGAGCCCTGGATAGGGTTTTCAGGTTCTCCATCAGCTGACTCCCCCTCGCCCACCTGCTGACTTGATTTACCAAACCGGTCCTCTCCGCCCCTCATTCTCAACCCTCCCCCCCGCCCCCCCGGCTTCCCCCTTCCACACAACTCCGCCACTTGTCAGGCGTGTGACTGTGGGCAAGTCACTTAACGTCTCTGTGCCTCAGTTCCCTCATCTGTAAAATGGGGATGAAGACCGTGAGCCTCACGTGGGACAGCCTGATGACCCTGTATCCCCCCAGCGCTTAGAACAGTGCTCTGCAGAGTGAGCGCTTAACAAATACCAACATTAACTCCACCTAATACTCAAATCCGGCGACCCACCCCCCTCTCCCCTCCATCAAAGCCTCCCCCTTGGTTCCCCCCACCTCCCCACTCACGTTACCCCATCACTCGCCTCGGTCCTGCCCGAGAAACTCACGTAGTTTTGGGGGTCCGTTGTGTTTTTCCGAGCGTTGGGCGCAGTGTACCGAGCGGGCGCTCAATAAATACTTAAAAAACCACCTCCTCCGGAGGCCATTCCCAGATTAGTCCTTCGCCTTCCGGTCAAGCGTCTCCCCCGGCCCCGTCAGCCGCTTTAAGCGCTGCTCGCTCGTTCTTTTATTCTTTTGTTTTCACTTAGGGGAGCACTGTGGCCTAGTGGATGGAGCACGGGCCCGGGAGTCAAACGCTCTGCTACTCGTCTGCTGTGTGACCACGGGCAGACCTTTTCACTTCTCCGCGCCTCAGTTACCTCACCCGTAAAATGGGGATCGAGACCGAGCCCCACGTGGGGCATGTAGGTCGTGCTTAGAAGAGTGTCCGGCACAGAGCGGGCACTTAACGAATACCACAAAAAAAAATAGGTCATTTGTTTCTTTGCTCTTGATCGAACGTCTTGTACCCCGCCTCTCCTCTCAGCCTACGTTCCCTGCCCCGCTCGTAAGCCCCAGGACGGAGTCCCGCGTATTGCAAGCATTTAACGTCACTCCTGTTGACGGCGGAGTTGGTGACCGGTCCTTGACCAGAGGCAAAAGCAATTATTGACCGGCCACCCAACCACCAGATCTCTAATGCCGTGCCAGTTGGCAATCGCTTTAGCCTGCCGTGGGGCCGGAGGACAGAGGGCAGCTCGGAGAATCAGGAGACCTGGGGGCTATTTCCGGCTCCGCCCGTGGCGGGCTAACGGGGGGCGGGGACTGAGTCCGGCGCTCCGCGCATTAGGCGTTCCGTAAATACGCTCGATTGATTGATAGACACGGCCGTTCCGCCGCGGATCGCCCACCCCCTCGCCCGTTGCACCCCGCGCCCCCGGGGGAGAAGGACGGGCAGGGGCCGGCGAGGGGTCCCGGGGGCCGGTCCGCCGTCTGTGAAACCGCAGGCTGGGTGGGAGACCGGCGAGCTTGCTGAACCGGGACCCTGACGCTAATCCAGATTTACCTTTCCGCAGCTGGTTATCTCGAACGAGAGCCCGGCGGCTCCAAGCCCCCTCTCCCGCCTTCGTCCTGGCCCGAGACCACAGCCCACGCCTTCTCCGGCCACGGCCGGACATCCAGCTGGACGTGAGAGAAGGCGGCGGGCTTAGGTCCGCTTTACTCCTGCTGCTCCCGGTTTTTTTTTTTCCCCTTTATGGCGCTACGCGGCTGGCACCGTTCTAAACGCTGGCGTAGATACGGGTTAATCCAGTTGGACCCAGCCCCAGTCCCATGTGGGGTTCCCGGTCTCAATCCCCACTTTCCAGATGAGGAGACCGAGGCCCAGGGCAGCGAGGTGACTCGCCCCGGGTCACACGGCCGACGAGCGGCGGAGTCGGCACCGGGCAGTGCCGTGCGCACGGTAAGCGCTCGGAAAGTACGGCCGACCGACCGACTCCCGCGTCTGTTTAGGGTTACTTCCTTAGACCGGAAGCTCCCGGCGGGCAGGGAGCGTCTACCACCTCCGCTGGGTTGTCCTCTCCCGAGCGCTAAGGCCAGTGTTTCGTCCACAGGAGGCGTTCAATAAATCCCGCCGACCGACTGGACAGCCGACCCCGGCTCCGAGCCGCTGGTCCCCGCTCACGGGCGCGGCAGGGGAGAACGGGGCACTGACGCTGGGAGGGCCGGGGGAGGGGACGGTTCTGTGCACATAGTGAGCGCTCAACGGATACGACGGAATGAACGGAAGGGGCCCGGTCGCCCCCTCCTCGCCCCCCACCCCGGAGGGACAGGGCAACGACAGTCCCGCGGGGCCCGCCCGGGGACAGAGTCAGGGGGCTGGGCCAGGTCAGTGAGCCGCTCTTTTATTGCATCCCGGCCTCCCGGCGGAGACGAGGCGGAGAGCGAGAGGGGGCGCGGCGGGGTCGGTGCCGCGGGGTGGAGGCCGTCGCCTCTCGCTCCCCGAGCCCGAGGGTGACGCCGGGGACGACCGTCCCGGTCTCCGGGCTGGCGAGGGGCCTCGAGCGGGCGCTTCAGTCATAGTGAAGGCTCTTGAGCGTCCCTCCCGCGAAACGCTTCCGGTCGGGAAAGCCGGGGACCTGTTCGAGGAGGGGAGAGGTCAGCGGGTCGGGCCCGGCCCTGCCCCTCCCCGCCGTCGGCCCGCGCTTTGCCTCCCGCCCGCCGGCCGCGGGGGGGACGGGGGACGCACCTGAGCGCCGTCCCGGAAGAAGTATCTCTTCTCGATCACCTGCGGGGGCAAACGGAGAGGGGGTTCAGCAGAGGCGTTTCTCTGAAGCCCAGCAGTTGCACCGCGCTGGGCCCGACGCTCTGGGGAGGCCCCCGGGAGCCCGCCCGGGGTTGGGCGTCTGCCCGCCGGGAGGTCTAGCCCCGGAGGTCTCGAAGCAGCGTGGCTCAGTGGGAAGAGCCCGGGCTTGGGAGTCAGGGGTCACGGGTTCGAACCCGGATCTGCCGCTTGTCAGCTGGGGGACTGGGGGCGAGTCACTTCGCTTCTCTGGGCCTCGGTGACCTCATCTGGAAAATGGGGATTAAACGGGAGCCTCACGTGGGACGACCTGATGGCCCCGTATCTCCCCCGGCGCTCAGAACGGTGCTCTGCACGTAGTAAGCGCTTAACAAATACCAACGTTATTATTATTCTCTCTTCCGAGAGGGTTTTCCCAAGTAGGCGCTCCTTTCCTCTTCTCCCACTCCCTTCGGCGGCGCCCTGACCTGCTCCCTCTATTCATCCCCGCTTCGGGTCCCACGGAATTTAGGTCCACACCTGTCATTCACCGATTTCTCTTCACGTCCGTCTCCCCACCCTCTGAACTGTAAGCTCGTTGTGGGCGGGGACCGTGTCTGCTTACCGTTCTCGCGTCCTCTCCCAAGCGCTTAGTACAGCGCCCTGCCCAGAGTAAGCGCTCAATAAATACGACTGAATGAATGAATGAGTCCCCGGGGGGAAGAGCCCAGGCACGAGCACCCGGGAAGGGGATCCGGGCCTCCCCGATCCAACGGGACCCGAAGCCCAAGCCGTCCGCCCGCCCGCCGGGCCCCTCCCGTGCCGGGAGGGCGATGGGCCACGCCAACCTGGGCGAGCCAAGCGTCCGGGCCGGTGTCGGGTCGCTGAACACGTAGAGGGGTGGACGAGGGTGAGGGGGGGAGTCGATAATTGAAAGGCAAAATCCTTAGCGGGGGAAGCTGGAGGGAGCGTTGGCCGAGAACCGGCCACTGCCCCTGGATGGGGGGGATCACTTGACCGGCCGAAGAGCCGACCTTAAGTCGGGTGGGCCCTCCCTCGGGGGCAGAGACCGGTCTGGGAGGAGAAGGCGAACGCACGGGGCAGGAGGGCAGGCACCTCCACCGGCCCGCCCGGGCTGGAGCCCGCTGCCCCGGGGCCCGGCGCCGGAGGTCCCGCGCCATCTCTAAACCGGCGGCCGGGCCGGCCGGGAGGGAGGGGAGGGTCGCCCGAGGAGGAGGAGGGGCTGGTGGCGGTGGGGGGGGGGCCGCCCTCCTCGCTAGGACACGGAGGCCGGAGACCAAGCCGACGGACCCACCTTGTCGAAAAACCTGCTCAGCTTGACGGCGTTGGACGAGCCCGCTGCCAGGTAGCGGAGGTGGGTACAGTCCTGGAAGACACCCCCGGGGAGGCGCCGTTAGGACTCCGTGTGCCGGGTCTGGCCCCGAACCACAGAGCCTCCCCGGAGCCGGCCCGGCGCGTAAGGCCGGCCGTGCCCGACCCGGGCTCCGGCCCCCCGGCCGGACCGGGGACGAGCGTCGCCCTCCGTCCGCCCGGTGCCCGCGGCGAAGGTCGATTCGGCACCCGGGACGGGCGCCTGGAGACGGTCCCAGAGAGGCCCGGCTCCGGGGGCGGGGCGTGAGGCGAGACCCGGATCGCACGGTGCCGGGCCGCCCCCCGCCCCAGCTCCGTCCACCTAACCGAGCCGACCCCCGGGAGGTCCCCTCGGGGGCGGGGGAGACCCACCAAATTGATCTCCTCGGCGTTGAAATCTTCAGCCAGGAAAGCTGTCCTGGTGAGGACCTCGTGCCGTTTCCCTTCGGGGATCTGGTCCAGCTTGGTCCCTATGACCAGCAAAGGGAGCTGGTTATCGGCAAACTGTTCCCGGTCGTAGTCCCTGGGAAAGGGGCGGGGGTGAAAGGTGAGCCTCTTTGGCAACTTGCTGGGGACGGGGCGCTCGGTAAATACCAGATCTACCCAGTATCACTCCTACCCCCACGGGGAAATACCGGCCACTCCGCCAACGCTCCCAACCCCAACGTCTTCCAGTGGGGGCCGGGCGACGCTCCGCCGCCTCCTGGCCAATTTCCGAAGACCCCCCCCCCCGAGGGTCCGAAAGTAACGGGCGGAGGGGAGGACGGTCCCAACGGTGACGCGGGACGTAGCTACTCACCCTCCGGTCACCAGGACCCCGGTGGGCCCCTGGTCCCTGTTGAGAGCTTCCAGTGACCAGCGATACAGGTTTTGGGAGGACTTCTTATTGGTCAGGTCGTGGACCAGAATGATGCCTGCGGAAGCCGGGAGGAAAAAGGGGTCAGCGGCCCCCCTGTCGCTCCCGCCCGGTCTGACGTCTGCAGATTTGGAGACGGTCAGTCGGTCGTTCAATCGTATTTGTTGAGCGCAGGTGAGCGCTTGGGAGGGGACAATACAACAACAGACGGACCCATTCCCCGCCCGCAACGAGCTGACAGTCTAGAGGGGGAGACGGACATTATCCTACGTAAATCTGGAGGGTGGAGGGGTCTCAAATTCATTCACTCATTCAGCCGTATTCATCGGGCGCTTCCCGTGCGCAGAGCGCTGTTCTAAGCGCTTGGGAAGTACAATTCGGCAACAGAGAGGGACGATCCCTGCCCACGGTGGGCTCACAGTCTAGAACGGCGGGGGGGGGGCAGTCAGACATCAGAACAAGTAAACGGGCGTCGGGAGCATCATTATAAATAGGATTACAGATATAAACACCTCATTCGTAAAAATAAGTGGAATTAAAACGATAGATACGTACGTACATACACGAGTGCCGGGGGGCGGGTAGAGGAAGGAGAGGGGGTCGGGGAGACGGGGAGAGGAGGAGGCGCAGGGGAAAAGGGGGGCTCCAATCCTATGCTTCTGACCCAAACGCCTGACCGGCCCCACCCCGGCCTTCCCCAAGGGCGCTCCTTACGGGAAGGTCGATCCGGCCTCGGCTAGTTGGCCCGGTGACTTCTTTGCTCCGAGGAAGTCTCGCGTGACTCCTCCGGGAGCCCTCCCTAGCTGGACAGCCTCCTCGTCGGGGGGTGAGACCTGGACTGTAAAAACCTGGGGGGCCGGGGGCCCCTACCTCTAATTCAGTTTCTTACCCCTCTCCCCTCTTGGACCGTAAGCTCCTCGAGGGCAGGGAGTGTTTAGGGCAGGGCCCTGCACCAAGTGAGCGCTCGATAATCGTCCCTCTCTCCAGGGTGCTCGGAGAATACCAGTTACGACGGCACATACCGCGAAGCCACGGTAACGGGGGCGTCCCGCCGTCCGCCAGGCGGACGGCCCGCCGATACCGTAGGTTGGCAGAAGCTAGGGTGCCCGCGGAAGCAGCACGGCCTAGTGGCTGGAGCCCGGGAGTCCGAAGGTCACGGGTTCTAATCCTGGCGCCGCCGCCTGTGTGACCTCGGGCAAGTCACCCCGCTCCTCCGGACCTCAGTCCCCTCCTCTGTAAAATGGGGCTTGAGACTGGGAGCCCCGTGTGGGACAGGGACTGCGTCCTACCCGTCCATCTGGCACCTACCCCAGCACTTAGAACAGTGGCGGGCACACAGTAAGCGCTTAACAGATACCACAATAAATGATCATCGTGGAGTGCCGGGGCCCGAGCCGGACGGGAGAAGAGCACCGGGGCGGAGCCCAGGCGGAGGCTCGACCTCGGGGCCCCGGTTTGGGCAACGGGGAAGTGGGAGAAAGAAAGGGGGGAGGAAAAGGTTTACCGTTCACGGCGTTGTAGAACACCGCTCTCGTGTTTTTCACACTGTTGGCGCTGCCCACCGAGCCGCCGACATCCCACAGTTCGATGTAGTAGGTCTTCTCTTCCGGAGTTCCTTCCTTGTAGTCGTGAACCTGAAAAACCCAGTGACGGAAATCCGCTCTGCGGAGTGCCTACTGTCTGCGGGCCACCGCGCTGGGAGCCCGGGGTGCGAAGAGCACCGTACCGGGCCCCCGGGGAGCACGCGACACAAGAAGATACGGTCTCCGACCGGGAGGAGCTTACGCTCTAATAGGGGCGACAGGAAGGCATCGATTAACTCCGCGCCGTGGGAGCAGGAGGGAAGACGGAGACGCAGACGGAAAGAACCGAAGCAAGCCAGCGTGGAATAAATCAGCCAAAGATCCCGAAGCGCTAGACGGGGATCCGCCTCTCGTCGGCTGCGCGGCCTCGGGCGAGTCACCTCACTTGGCCGTCTCTCCGTTCCCTCGGGGATTAATGCTGGGAGCCCCAAGTGGGACACGGACCGGGTCCAACCCGATTAGCGTCGATCTCCCCCGGTGCTTAGAACACCGTTGGGTAAGCGCTTAAAAACATCCTGGTCATTACGAGACGCGTCCCGGCGAGATGAGTTTCTGAAGGTCTCCACGATTCCTCTCCTCCCCGCTGGTTTTTACCGTCTTTGGAAGTTTAGGATCAAACCGCGGGCCTCCTGGGCCCAAGGGGCCTCTGAGGAGGAAGGCTAAGTCTTGGCTTCCCAGGAGGGCCTCGGTTCCCGGGCCGGAATCTGTCTCCCGGCCCGCGGGACCATAGTCCGGAATGCCGAGGGCCTGGGCGGTCAGAGCCGGGGGGGTCCCCGGATCCACCGTCCGCTGAAATTCGGGAGTCCAAATCCGGTTCTCCCTCCTACTGAAAACGGTGAACCCCACGTCGGACAGGTGTCTGATCTGATTACCTTATAATAATAATAAGGTTGGTATTTGTTAAGCGCTTACTCTGTGCAGAGCACTGTTCTAAGCGCTGGGGGAGATCCAGGGTCATCAGGTGGTCCCCCGTGAGGCTCACAGTTAATCCCCATTTGACAGATGAGGGAACTGAGGCACAGAGAAGTGACTCGCCCCCAGTCACCCAGCTGACAGGCGGCAGAGCCGGGAGTCGAACTCATGACCTCTGACTCCCAAGCCCACGCCCTTTCCACTGAGCCACGCTGCTTCCCCAGCCACCTTATGTCGGCGCTTGGCACAGTCCTCGGTACGGAGTAAGCGCCTAACCAACACCACAGATAGTAAGACCGCGCGGCTAAGGCTGGTCTCAACCCCAAAAGTAGGATTTCCAGGGAGCCTGGAACCTTTCCCTTCACATCACCACGGGGCCCCGTGGCCTATACGATGATTCTCATTCAGTCCTTCAGTCCTATTTATTGAGCGCTTACCGTGGGCGGAGCACTGTACTAAGCGCTTGGAATGGACAAATCGGCAACGGATAGAGACGGTCCCTGCCCACTGACGGGCGCACGTCTGATCACTCAGCCGACTGCTCCGAACGGACCGTGGAGTTAGAGAATAAGCTCAGAGGCAGCCTGGCTCGGTGGAACGAGCACGGAACTGGGAGTTAGGACACCAGGGTTCTAATCCTCGGTCTGCTTTTTTTTTATTTTTTAAAACGGTATCCATTAGGCGCTCACTATGCGCCAGGCACCGTACTAAATGCTGGGGTAGATAGACGCTAATCGGGTTGGGCACAGACCACGTCCCGCATGGGGCTCACCACCAATCCCCATTGTGCAGATGAGGTAACTGTAAACTCGTCCTCTGCGCCGTAAACTCGTCTTTAATTCATTCAGTTGTATTTATTGAGCGCTTTCCGGGTGCCAGACACTCTACCAAGCACTTGGGAGAGTACAGTGTATCGACACATTCCCGCCCACCACGAGCTCCGAGTCTAGAGAGTGCCAGCGCGCCGTGGGCAGGTTTTGTTTCCGTAATACTGTCGTGTTGCACTCTCCCGAGCGCTTAGTACAGCGCCCTGAACACGGTAAGCGTGCAATAAGTACAACCGATTGACTGAGGCCCAGAGAAGTGAAGTGACTTGCCTAAGGTCACACAGCAGACAAGTGGTGGGGCAGGGATTAGAACCCAAGTCCTTCTGACTGCCAGGCCCGGGCTCTAGCCACTGGGCACGCTGCTTCTCATGCTTACCTGCTGGATGACCTCGGTCCAGTCCCTTAATTTTCCTGCCCTTCAGTTTCCCCACCTGTGAAATGGGATTAGCTAGCTGCCCACGGGGGACGTTGGTATTTGTTAAGCGCTTACCCTGTGCAGAGCACTGTTCTAAGCGCTGGGGGAGACACGGGGTCATCAGGTGGTCCCACGGGAGGCTCCCAGTCTTCATCCCCATTTGACAGACGAGGGAACCGAGGCCCAGAGAAGGGGCTGGCTCACAGTCACCCAGCTGCCAGAGTGGCAGAGCCGGGATTCAAACCCATGACCTCTGACTCCCAAGCCCGGGCTCTTTCCACCGAGCCACGGTTTGATTGTACTGTTTCTAATAATAATAATGTTGGTATCTGTTAAGCGCTTACCGTGTGCCGAGCACTGTTCTGAGCGCTGGGGTGGACACAGGGGAATCAGGTCGTCCCACGTGAGGCTCACAGTCTTCATCCCCATTTGACAGTTGGGGGAACTGAGGCACCGAGAAGTGAAGTGACCTGCCCACAGTCACCCAGCTGACAAGTGGCGGTGCCGGGATTCGAACCCATGACCCCGGACTCCAAAGCCCGGGCTCTTTCCGCTGAGCGACGCTGCTTCTCTACCAAGCGCCGCAATTATTATCCATCGATCCATCGCCTACGTCGAGCACCGACCGGGTGCCAAGCTCGGTCCCGAGCACCTGGGCAAGTCCAACGCGATAAGAGTTGGCAACGGCGACGCCCGCCCGCGGGGATTATTCCGGAATATTTTTAACGTTCCCCGGCTCCGGGTCCTCCACGCGCGCTCGTGTCACTTACTCGTTCATTCAGTAGTATGTATTGAGCGCTCGCTATGTGCACGGCACTGTCCTAAGCGCTTGGTACTTACTCGGACATCCACCGAGCAGCCGACGGTCCAGGACGGATTTCCCAGCACTTGGTTCTGGCAGAGCAGATGAACGAGGGATGATTTCCCAACCCCTGCGGAGGGACGGGGACACGAGAGCGTCATCCACGCGGAGGTCGGAGCGTAATAAGGATAATAATAATAATAATGTTGGGATTTGTTAAGCGCTTACTCTGGGCGGAGCACTGTTCTGAGCGCTGGGGGAGAGGCAGGGTCAACAGGTGGTCCCACGTGGGGCTCACGGTTTTCATCCCCATTTGACAGACGAGGTCACCGAGGCCCAGAGAAGACAAGTGACTTGCCCAAGGTCACACAGCTGACAGGTGGTGGAGCCGGGATTAATGACAATAATAATAACGGTGGTGTTTGTTCAGCGCTTACTATGTGCAGAGCCCTGTTCTAAGCGCTGGGGGAGAGACAGGGTCATCAGATTGTCCCCCGTGGGGGTCACGGTCTTCACCCCCATTTTCCAGATGAGGTCACCGAGGCCCAGAGAAGTGCAGTGACTTGCCCACAGTCCCCCAGCTGACAAGTGGCAGAGCCGGCATTCGAACCCATGACCTCTGACTCCCGAGCCCGGGCTCTTTCCACTGAGCCACGCAGCTTCTCTAGAGAAGCAGCCGGCCCGGACCCAGGCCTGCTCCTGCCCCTCGGGACTCGGCCCGGCGACGGGGCGTAGCGAGCGTTTACTGGGAGCGCTGTACTGAGCGCCTGGGAGAGGTCCAAATGACAGACGCGCTCCCGGCCCCCGTTGATCTTACGGTCAAGACGGGGGACTCCCCGTAGCTTGGGAGACCCCAGGGAGGGAGAGGGATAACATCTGGGCTAACTTATGAGGAGTAGCGTGGCCTGGGAGTCAGAAGGTCACGGGTTCTAATCCTGACTCCACCGCTTGTCTGCTGTGTGACCCTGGGCGAGTCGCTTCACTTCTCCGTGCCTCAGTTCCCTCATCTGTCAAATGGGGATGAAGACCGTGAGCCCCACGGGGGACACCCTGATGACTGTG
Organism: Ornithorhynchus anatinus; assembly: GCF_004115215.2. NCBI lineage: Eukaryota > Metazoa > Chordata > Mammalia > Monotremata > Ornithorhynchidae > Ornithorhynchus > Ornithorhynchus anatinus. The sequence goes on along the minus strand of NC_041743.1, from coordinate 1,588,093 downwards.
CATCTCCCCCAGTGCTTAGAACAGTGCTCTGCACATAGTAAGCGCTTAAAAAATACCACCACCATTATTATTGTCATTAATCCCGGCTCCACCACCTGTCAGCTGTGTGACCTTGGGCAAGTCACTTGACTTCTCCGGGCCTCGGTGACCTCGTCTGTCAAATGGGGATGAAGAGGGGGAGCCCCGTGGGGGACAATCTGCTGACCCTGTCTCTCCCCCCAGTGCTTAGAACAGTGTTTGGCCCAGAGTAAGCGCTTAACAAACACCAATATTATCATTATTATTCATCCCAGCTCCACCATTTGTCAGATGTGTGAGCTTGGGCAAGTCACCTGACTTCTCTGGGCCTCAGTGACCTCGTCTGTAAAATGGGGATGAAGCCTGGGAGCCTCACGTGGGACCACCCGATGACCCTGTCTCTCCCCCAGCGCTTAGAACAGTGCTTGGCCCAGAGTAAGCACTTAACACCACCATTATTATTATTAATCCCAGCTCCACCACCTGTCAGCAGTGTGACCTTGGGCAGGTCACTTGACTTCTCTGGGCCTCAGTGGCCTCATCTGTCAAATGGGGATGAAGACTGGGAGCCTCACGAGGGACCACCCGATGACCCTGGATCTCCCCCATCGCTTAGAACAGTGCTGTGCACCTAGTAAGCGCTTAACAAATACCATCACTATTATCATCATTGACTTCTCTGGGCCTCAGTCCCCTCATCTGTCAAATGGGGAGGAAGACTGTGAGCCTCCCGCGGGACCACCTGATGACCCTGAATCTCCCCCAGCGCTTAGAACAGTCCTGTGCACCTAGTAAGCGCTTAACAAATACCAACATTACTATTCTTATTCTTCTCTGTGCCTCAGTCCCCTCATCCGTCAAATGGGGAGGAAGCCTGGGAGCCTCACTTGGGACCACCTGAGGACCCCGTCTCTCCCCCAGCGCTTAGAACCGTGCTCTGCGCGTAGTAAGCGCTTAACAAATACCAACATTATTCTCACTGACTTCTCTGGGCCTCAGTTTGCTCATCTGTCAAATGGGGAGGAAGCCTGGGAGCCTCACGTGGGACCACCTGAAGACCCTGGATCTCCCCCAGCGCTTAGAACAGGGCTCTGCACCTAGTAGGCGCTTAACAAGTACCAACTTTATTATTATTATCCTTAATAAAGAGGATGGATGGATGGATGGATGGATGGATGGATGGATGAATGAATGAATGAGCGAGTGAATGAATGACAATGGCGGCCTGAGGAAAGGGGCCCCTTCGCCCCCCTCCAGACGCCGCTTACGTAGCGACGCCGCTTACGTGACGACGTCGCTTACGTGCCGCCGCCGCCCCGCTGCCTGCCGGGAAATGTAGTTTCGGCCGCCCGAGCGGGGCCCCGGCCTCCAGGCGCGGGGAAGAAGGGCCGGGCGGAAAGGAGGCGAGCTCCAGGCCGCCATCCACCCCGACCACTCACCCGAGTCGCCCAACACCAGCACCTTCACCCTGTCCAAGGCCATCTTCCTCCTCCTCCTCCCCAACGGCCCGGACGCCGCCCCCCCCCCATTGGCCGGACGCCGGCCCTCCTCGGGAGCCGATTGGCCGAGCCGGCCGTCCGTCGGGGAGGGAGGCGGGAGCGGCCGGGCGGGCCGACCAATCAAAGGAGCGCGACGGGGAGGGAGGGGGGGGGACCGGCGGCGCGGGCTTTTGACGTCACGCCCTCCGCGGCCGGGGGGGGGGAGGGGGAGCGGAAGTGGCGGGGCCGGCGCGGGTCAGTCGGGCCTTGGCGTCGCCACGTGGGCTGTGCTGAGCGCCCCCCGTGTGCTCAGCGCTGTGCTGAGCGCCGGGGACGGGGGAATCCACCCTCATCGGGGGAGGCCACCTGCTCGCCGCCCTGCCAGCAGCAGCTGCAGCAGCAGGGGGTTGGGTAAGCGCTTACTAGGTGCCCAGCACTGGTCTAAGCGCTGGGGCCATCATCTGATCCTAGTGATGGTGTCGGTGAAGCGCTTATTAGGTGCCCAGCACTGGTCTAAGCGCTGGGGCCATAATAATAATCCTAGTGATGGTGTTAGTTAAGCGCTTACTAGGTGCCAAGCGCTGGGGCGATAATTATAATCCTAGTGATGGTGTCGGTGAAGCGCCTATTAGGTGCCCAGCACTGGTCTAAGCGCTGGGGTGATAATGCTCATCGTAGTGATGGGGTCGGTGAAGCGCTTATTAGGTGCCCAGCACTGGTCTAAGCGCTGGGGCCATAATCTAATCCTAGTGACGGTGTGGGTTAAGCGCTTACTAGGTGCCCAGCACTGGTCTAAGCGCTGGGGCCATAATAATCTAGTGATGGTGTCGGTGAAGCGCCTATTAGGTGCCCAGCACTGGTCTAAGCGCTGGGGTGATAGTGCACATCGTAGTGATGGTGTCGGTGAAGCGCTTATTAGGTGCCCAGCACTGGTCTAAGCGCTGGGGCCATAATAATAATCCTAATGATGGTGCTGGTTAAGCGCTTACTAGGTGCCAAGCACTGGTCTAAGCGCTGGGGCCATAATAATCATAGTGATGGTGTCGGTGAAGCACTTATTAGGTGCCAAGCACTGGTCTAAGCGCCGGGGTGATGATGCTCATCGTAGTGATGGTGTCGGTGAAGCGCTTATTAGGTGCCCAACACTGGTCTAAGCGATGGGGCCATAATAATAATCGTAGTGATGGTGTCGGTGAAGCGCTTACTAGGTGCCCGGCACTGGTCTAAGCGCTGGGGCGATAATACTAATTCATTCAATAGTATTTATTGAGCGCTTACTATGTGCAGAGCACTGGACTGAGCGCCGGGGATGGACGATTCGATACTAAGCGTAATGATGGCGTTGGGGAAGCGCTGACTAGGTGCCCAGCGCTGGTCTAAGCGCCGGGGCGATGATACTAATCATAGTGATGGTGTCGGTTAAGCGCTTACTAGGTGCCCAGCGCTGGTCTAAGCGCCGGGGCGATAATGCACGTCGTAACGAGGGTGTCGGTTAAGCGCTGACTAGGTGCCAAGCACTGGTCTAAGCGCTGGGGGAGATACAAGGTGATCGGGGGGTCCCACGTGAGGCTCACAGTCTTTATTCCCCTCTCCCCACAGGAGACCTCGTCTTCGCCGCGCAGCCCTGGCGCCGTCGGTGACACAATAAGTAATGATGATGAGGATGGTGTGGGTTAAGCGCTTACCGTGTGCCAAGCGCTGTTCCGAGCGCCGGGGTGATCATACTGATCGTAACGATGGCACTGGTTAAGCGCTTACTGTGTGCTAAGCACCGTTCTAAGACCTGGGATGATGATAGTGATAGTATTCGTTAAGAGCTTACTCGGGGGCCAGCACCGTTCTAAGCGCCGGGGTGATAATCATCGTAATTTTGGCATTTAAGCGCTTACTATGTGCCCAGCACTGTTTTAAGCGCCGGGGTAGACCCAGGGTTATCCGGTGGTCCCAGGTGGGGCTCCCAGACGTCATCCCCGTTTTCCAGACGAGGTCGCCGAGGCCCAGAGAAGTGAAGCGAGTTGCCCAAGGTCACCCGGCAGACGAGGGGCGGAGCGGGGTCGCTCACCCGGCCGAGGAGGGGCCGAGCCGGGAGTCGAACCCTTGACCTCCGACTCCCGAGCCCGGGCCCCTTCCGCCGCGCCGCTCCCCCGAGCGTCGGGGCGATAGTCGCGGCGGCGTCCGTTGAGCGCTCTCAACGGGGGAGAGACGGCAAGAGGGGTCGGACGCGGCCCCCGTCCCGCGGGGCGGGGCGGGAGGGGAGCGGGTCCGTCGTCCCCGGTCCCGGCTGACCCTCGGCGACCCCTCTCGCCCTCAGCCCGGCGGAGGCGGGCGGCCCCGGGCCCGCCATGACGGACCCGGACGTGCTGACGGAGGTGCCGGCCGCCCTGAAGCGCCTGGCCAAGTACGTGGTGCGCGGCTTCTACGGGCTGGAGCACGCGCTGGCCCTGGACATCCTCATCCGCAACCCGTGCGTCAAGGAGGAGGACATGCTGGAGCTGCTCAAGTTCGACCGGAAGCAGCTGCGCGCCGTCCTCAACACCCTCAAGGGGGACAAGTTCATCAAGTGCCGCATGCGGGTGGAGACGGCCGCCGACGGCAAGACCACCCGCCACAACTACTATTTCATCAACTACCGCCTCCTGGTCAACGTGGTCAAGTACAAGCTGGACCACATGCGGCGGCGGATCGAGACGGACGAGAGGGACTCCACCAACCGCGCCTCCTTCAAGTGCCCCGTCTGCTTCAGCACCTTCACCGACCTGGAGGCCAATCAGCTCTTCGACCCCATGACAGGTGAGGCCCCCCCCGCCGATCACGGCGCCGGGCGGGATGCCGCCGCCGGGCCGTCCTCCGAGCGCCGGGGCGGCCGCGAGGCCGGCGGGGCGGCCGCCGTCGCCGTCCCCGTCCCACCGGCGAGGCCCAGAGGAGTCGCCGCCCGCCCGAGGTCACGCGGCGCCGGGCCGGGCCTCGGAGCCCGGGAGAGCCGCCGTCCTATTGCCGTGTCGCTCCCGGGCGCCTAGTGACGATAACGTTGGTATCCGTTAAGCGCCTGCTGTGTGCCGAGCGCTGTTCCGAGCGCTGGGGGAGACAGAGGGTCATCGTTCGTTCGTTCGGTAGTATTTATTGAGCGCTCACTCTGTGCAGAGCGCCGTACCAGGCGCTTGGAACGGACAAGTCGGCAAAAGAGAGAGACGGTCCCTGCCCTTTGACGGGCGCACGGTCTGATCGGGGGAGACGGACGGACGAGAACAAGGGTCGTCCCGCCTGAGGCTCCCGGTTAATCCCCATTTTCCAGATGAGGTAACTGAGGCCCAGCGAAGTGACTCGCCCCCGGTCACACAGCTGACAGGTGGCAGAACCGGGAGTCGAACCCATGACCTCTAGCTCTTTCCACTGCGCCGCGCTGCCTCCCCCGTACAGGGCCCCGCAGACGATAAGCGCCCAGGAAGTAGGACCGACTGGGTCCGGGGGACGTGGGCGCTAATCGCGGCTCTTCCGCCGGGTGACCTCGGGAGCCTCCCGGGCCTCAGTTTCCTCATCTGGAAGATGGGGATTTGAGGCAGCGAGCCGGGGGGGGGGGCGGGGGCGGGACGGGGAGCGTGTCCGGCCTCATCGGCTCGTATAATGTTGGTACTCGTTAAGCGCTGACTGCGTGCGGAGCACCGTGCTGAGCGCTGGGGGAGAGACAGGGCGATACAGCGTATCCGCCCCGGCGCTCGGTACGGGGGAGCGCTCGACGGATACCGTTAAAAAATAATGACAATCGGGACCGGCTTCGGCGGGCTTTGGTTTCCTTCAGTCAGCCCGTCAACGGCGTTGACTGAGCGTCTCGCCGCGGGCAGGGTACTGAAGGCCGGGTAGAGCCCTCCCCTCGAGGGGCCGGTCGTCTACCGTGCCCAGGGTAATTTGCCGGTGGTATTTATTGAGCGCTTGCGCGCGGAGCGCTGCACTGAGCGTTTGGGAGAGTACAGAGGAACGGAGCGATGCGCTTGGGGCAGTCCGACGGAGTGAGTAGACGCCGGAGCTGCCCTCAAGGAGCCGACGGTCCGCTGTACCGAGCGCCCGGGAGGGGGTGTAGAACCGGTACGCTCTGGGGCAGGAGACCTCAGGTCTCCTCGTAACGGTCGTGATCAAAACAGTCATAATCCAATCGTGATAATTCGAGTATCTGTATCGAGGGGCAGCGTGGCCTAGCGGGTAGAGCCCGGGTGCCCGTCCCGGCTCCTCCCCTTGCCCGCCACGTGACCCCGGGCGGGTCAACGTCGCTTCTCGGGGCCTCGGTTCCTTCATCCCTATAATGGGGATTGAGACCGTGAGGCCCGTGGGGGACGGGGACCGGGTCCCAGCGGATTAGCTTCCGTCTCCCCCGGCGCTCGGTACAGTGCCCGCCGCGTAGGACGTCGTAAAAGAAAAACCAAAGCCGGAATATAAAGACCTTCTCCGTCTCTCCTCCCCCATCGCCCCCGGCCGGGGGCCGACCGGAAACCCCGTCCTCGCTGGGCCCGGGCCGTCTCCCCGGGGCCGGACGCGGTGATGAGAGATCTCCGTCTCCTCCGAAATCTCATTAGCGCGGCCTGGAATTAGCGGATCGGGAGCGGGGCCGCCGGCGGCTGCTCCCGCCGGGCGACCTCCAGGGTCGGGAGGAGCCGAGCCGGGCTCCCTCCCGTCGTCGGAAGGACGACGGCCGCCTGGGGCGATGGGGAAAGAGGGGCTCCCTCCCCCCACCCCCCGGCAGCGAGCGCTCGTCTTTTTCGCTTTTTAACGGGATCGGGTAAGCGCTTGCTCTGCGCCGGGAGCCGTACTAAACGCCGGGGTAGATTCAAGCTCCGCGGCGGGGCCGCGGCCCGCGTCCCCGTTTTACAGACGAGGTCTCTGAGGCACGGAGCGGTCAGGTGACTCGCCCCGGCTCACCCGCGGCAGATGAGGGGCGGAGCCGGGATTAGAACCCGGATCCTTGTTCTGTCCCCTAGAATATGGCGTCGCCATCCCCCGCGGAGGGAAGGGGAAGCGTTGGGCTGCCGGGGAGACCCCCGAGGGCAACTACGGAGAGGCGGGCCCCAGTCCCCGCTCGAAATCCACGGCCCAGGCCAGTGAGGACCCCGGGATGAGGAGCCTTCTCTTGGGCCCCGACTCAATCCATCCGTCAGTGATACTTACCGAGCGTTACCCTGCGCGGAGCGCTGTACTGAGCTCTCCGGAGAGCAGAGTACGAGAGAGGTGGTAGACGTCATCCCCTCCCACGGAGGGCTCAGGAGAGGAGGAGGAGGAGACAGACGTTAAAGTGACGGAGGGCGAGTCCCCGTAATTAGTGAGTCACGTGGCCAAATGGAAGGAGTGACCCGGGGGGAATTGGTTAAGCGCTTACTACGTGCCGGGCACTGTACTGAGCGCCGGGATGGATGCAGGCGGATGAGGTCGGACCCAGTCCCCGTCCCATGTGGGGCTCACAGTCGCCGTCTCCATTTTCCAGACGAGGGAACTGAGAAACGGCGACCGGCCCCCCCGGCAGACAGGCGGCGGAGCCGGGATCGGGACCCGGGACCTTCCGACTCCCGGGCCCCGGCCGCCCCGCCGTGCCGCCCCCCCCCCGGCGCTTGGAAGGGGGCTCGACGCACAGAAGAAGCGGCGTCTTGAGGTTTTGGAGCCCGCGGGGCGGTCGCCCCCCCGGCCCCTCCCGGCTGCCGGGCGGCGTCGAGCGGAGATCCCAGGCTAGTCGTCTTTATGGGGAACGATCTCTCCGTAGCTACGAGGGAGGCTTTCGTAAAGCCCAAAGATGCCCCGCTGCAGCTCCTCTCGGGGCGCGTGTGCGAGCGAGCGTGTGGGCGGGCCGGCGTGGGCGGCCCCAGGCCCCTTTTAGGTCTGTCAGCCGGCTTTTGACGGGCGGGCGGGCGGGCGGGCGATCTCCCGGGATACCCGGTCCCACTCATGTTTCGCAACCGGGAATCTTTCGCTCCCCGGAAGGCCGAGATGAGTCCGCGTCGGGGCAGCCGGGGACGCGGCTCCCGTGCGCCGAGCGGCCCGGCCGTGCGCGGTCCCCGTCCCGCGTGGGGCTCGCGGTCTCGATCCCCGTTTTGCAGAGGAGGGGAGTGAGGCCCAGGGAGGGTCGCGCGGCAGACGAGTGGGCGAGCCGGGATTAGAACCCGTGACCTCCTGACTCCCGGGCCCGGGCCCCGTCCGGGGCTAGGTCTTAGCGGTCACGTAAGACGACCGGGCCGGGCACGGTCCGCGTCCCGCGTGGGGCTGACGGTCTTCATCCACGCTTGACACGTGAGGCGACCGAGGCACGGAAGTGAAGTGACTTGCCCGCGGGCACGGAGCCAGGCGCGGCACGGTCTGGTGGATAGAATAGGGGCTCGGGAGACGGAAGGACCCGGGTTCTAATGGCGGCACGGCCTCTTGCCCGCCGCGGGACGTGGGCAGGTCACCCTGCTTCTCCGTGCCTCCGTTACCGCATCCGTAAAATGGGGATCGAGACCGCGTTGCCCCCGTGGACGTGAATCGCGTCCAGTCCTGTCGCTACCCCAGCGGTCCTTCCGCCGCCTGCGCTTAAACAGATACCAGGAAGAGCGACCGCCGGATTAGAACCCAGGTCGGTCCGACTCCCGGGCCCGCGCTCTTTCCGTCGGGCCGTGCGGCCTCTCCGTCGGAGGTGTCCGTCGAGGCCTTACCGTGCGCAGGGCGCCGGGCGCTTGGCAGCGGGCAGTTCAGCGGAGTCGGCAGACACGTTGCCCGCCCGACGGTTATTTTAAGAAAGGGAGGAGGCAGGAGGCCCGGATCCGGTTCGGAAAAGATTTGCCTTTCGGAAGGGGCCGGCCGACGGTTCGGAGAGGTTCGGGGGGGGGGGGGTGTTCTGTCTTTTAAAGCAGATTGAAATCCAAGGATTCAGCCGGGGCCTTTCCTCCTAAGGATTCAAAGTGCTTTCCCCGTGCCTCACTTGTCTGTTCGTATTCTCTCTGGCCAGGGCGGTAAAACAGATAGCCGATTGCTCGGAAACCCGGTCGTCCCCGGATCTCGGGCGGCCCCGACCCCGCTGTCGCCCTTCCCAGATCTGACGCTTCTGAATGTAAATGTCGTTCCGCCTGTAGGTCACCCTGATCTCATTTCCTCTCTGCGAGTCGGCTCCGCTTTCGGTAATTTCGATTCCGTACCCGACGTGCCGCCGGTCGGGCCGCCACCTGTGTCCGTAAAGGGCCCGGTCGCTCCTTAAGGTCAGTCCCCCCGACCCCTCGCCCCGAGAAGGCAGGGAGAGGGGTGGGGGGGGTCCTCTGATCCCCTTCTAGCTGGAGCCTCCGGGGAGAGGAGCGTCCACCCCGGTGCCCGTGAGGTGGACGGGCCTAACGGGAACGTGGGAAACCGGCCGGCCGAAGAAGGAGCCGCCGGGACCGCCTCGGCGGGGTCCCGCGAGGGGAACGGTCGTGGGCCCCCTTCAGCCGAGGGCTCGACGCGCCCCGCGTCCCGGCGGGAGCACGACGGGCGGGACGGTGACGATAACACCGCCTTGAATTCCACCCCCTCGAGGGAGCTGGAGGACGGATGGATTTTTTTGGCTAAAATTCATCCGTTTCGGGGCTGCGTTTCCTCCTCGCCCAAACGCCACCGAACGCCGACCGCTCTTCGGGTTTCCCGGGTGCGAGAAGCGAACGGTTCCCAGGTCCCTCGCTGGGCCGGTGGGCGGGGAGGGACGCGGCCGCGCCCGGTCGGCGCGGGTGGGCGCGGTCGGGGCCGTGAGGTGGGCTGGGTGGCAGCCACGGGGAGGACCGACAGACCACCCTCCTCCGCCTGCGGATCCTCAGAGGCCGAAGGTCGGGGGACCCCGCGCCTAGAGGAGCTCAGAGGCACTTGACCCGCCCCGACCCCATCCCCGCTTTCATCCGGCCGCTTCCCGGGAGATGACGGTCGTCTCCCGGCCGCCCTCGCCCCCTCCCTCCCTGTTCCGCCCCCGCCCGAGTGGAGCGGATCGGAGAAGAAGCCACGCTCCCCTTCCCCGCTCCCTCCCGCCCCCGCGGGTCGGCTGGGTCCGTTTTCTAAATGAACCTAGACTGTAGTAAGCTCGTTACGGACAGGGTACGTGACTGCTAATTCTGTTGCGTTGGACTCGCCCAAGCGCTTAGCACAGCCGGATGAAGCCTCGGCAGTGGGCACCGTGGCTCGCTCCCCCCCCGCCCCCCCGCTCGGGGCTCGGGCGGCTGCCGGAGGCCGTGGCGATCGCCGAGTGCGACGGTGGGGTGGTTGTGGGCGGTGCGGAAGGGGAAACGGCGGGGGCCGGTTCGACCCGGGGGCCCTCACGCCGGCCCGCTCCGTAGCCCTCCGAGGACGGGAGCGACGTGGCGAAGCAGGACCCACCCGTGGGCCGACAGCACGGAGCGTCGACGCCGTAAGGAGCGCGTGGAGAGGATTCGGACGAGTTAGTGGACGCGGCCCCCGCCTGCCCGCGTGGCTGTCCTCCCGTCGAGGTGTCTCTTCGCCTGTCCTGATAATGTAATAATAATTATAGCGTTGGTTAAACGCTTCGTAAATACCCTTGATGGGTTGACCCCCACCCAGTGCCCGCCCGGAATCTCTGCCCTCCTCCTTGTCCTGGCCCTGCGCGTGTCCCGATCCTCGGATCCAGAAAGGGGGCACGGTTGGGCGTCGGCGGAGGAAGCGGAGGCGTTCCTTACTCGACAGCTCAGCCCGGGTCGCACCGGAAGGTAACGGATGGCCGGCCGCGCGGTTGTAAGGGCCTAGTTTATCGCCCGCTTTTTCTCGAGGAGCCCGAGGCACTTGAGAAGCCTCGTCCGTCTCTCTCCGCGAAGGAGAGCGGTGACGAACGGCCCCGTTTCCCCCGGCGGAAAAAAAGCCGCAGCGGGGCCCTCCGGGGGGGTCGTCTCCCCGGCCCCCCGAGCCTTCTTTGCGGCGGCCCGGCGGTCTGGTCTCTCCCCCTCCTGCTTCTCTCTCCCTCGGCTAGCACGTTTCTACTGGGGGGGGTTTGAGATGAGCGGATTAAGGAAGCCAACCGGAGATGATCCCCCCCCCCCCCGGCCCCGACTCCAGCAGGCGAAACCGGGGGTCTTGCGGAGAGCCGCCGTTTCCCGCCGTTAGCTGCCGGGGGGTCGGGGAGGAGGGGGCTCCCGCCGGGCTCCCGGAATTTGGCTCCGGCCGAGTCCCGGCCCTCTGAGCTTCGCGGCGGCCGACCCGGGGAGCCTTCGGAGTTCCCGTGGCTCGCTCGGGCCCCCGTCTCCCGTCGAAGCCCGCGGTTCCTCGCGGGGAGGAAATGGTAGCTTTTATTTTCAAATGCGGGCATCGCGGCGGCGTCAGGCTGCAGCAGTAAGAATGATGCACAGTGCTTACTGTGTGCCGGGCACTCTGCTAAGCGCCGGGGTTGGGTGCGAGCGAATCGGGTCGGACACGGTCCCTGCCCCGCCCGGAGCTCACCGTCGTAATCCCCGTGTCTCTGAGGCACAGAGAAGCGAAGCGACCTACCCGGGGTCACGGGGCAGACGAGCGGCGGGGCCGGGATCAGAACCCGGGACGTTCTGATCTGCGGCCCGCGCTCCGTCTACCGTGCCGGGCGACTTCTCGATGCCCCGGGCGGCACCCCGCCCCCGGCACACCCGCGATGGCGAGCTCCGTGTGGGGCGGGGGCCGCGTCGGAGCCCGGCGTCCGGCCCCGGGTTTGGCCCGACCCTCCGCGCCCCGTAGGCGCCTGGCACGGCCCGTCCGCCCGATCCCCTCCTCCCGGGAGCGACCGCGTGGTTTCGCCCGTCCCTACCCGTCCCCTCCGTCAGAGGTGGTGGAGGAGGAGGAGGAGGAGGAGGAGGAGGAGGAGGGAGCTACCGGGCCCCGGGAGGCTGGGAGAGCCGGCGGGAGGGGTGGAAAGGGCGAGGGAGGGTCGGGGGACGGTGGGGAGGCTCGAGAAGGAGGGTAGGCGGGCCAGACCGGGGTGTGCCCACGCCCGCCCGCTCCGCCCGCTGCCGTTGGGGTACTCGTTAGGCCCTTGCCGTGTACCAAGCGCCCGTGTTAAGAGCCGGGGTAGATATAAGGTTGTCGGGTCGGACCCGGCCCCAGTCCCGCGCGGGGCTCACAGTCCCGACCCCCAGGCGAGGTACCCGAGGCCCCGAGAAGTCGAGCGACCGCCCGAGGTCAGCCAGCGGACACGTGGATCGGAACCCCCGCCCTCCGACTCCCAGGCCCGGGCTCTCGGCTTCACCTCGCCTCCCGCGAGCCCCCGGGCCGCCGTGGGGCGGGGGGAGCGTCGCGGCCCCGGGGAGAGGGGTCGGGTTAAAACCGAGCGCGCCGGGGACGTTCCTGGGGCCGGGCGACGGGCCCGGTGACCCGCCCGGCCCGACCGTTGCGCGCAGGGACCTTCCGCTGCACGTTCTGCGAGACCGAGGTGGAGGAGGATGAGTCGGCCATGCCCAAGAAGGATGCCCGCACGCTGGTGGCCCGCTTCAACGAGCAGATCGAGCCCATCTACGTGCTGCTGCGGGAGACCGAGGACGTCAACCTGGCCTACGAGATCCTGGAGCCCGAGCCCGCCGAGATCCCGGCGCTCAAGCAGAGGTGGGTGGTGGGCCCGGCGGCGGGCACGGTGTCCGCTGAGCGCCGACCGGGGGTGGGGAGTGGCCGGGGAGAGTTCGGCCGAGTCGGCGACGTTTGCGGCCCCGTCTCTCTCTGCCCTCTTGGCGTCCCGCCCCTCCTCTTGGGCTCCGGGCCCCCCTCCTCTCTCCGAGACCGTCCCGTCCGTCCGTGTTTCTCCTCTCAGGGCCCTGCCCGGGGAGGGGGGCCCAGGTTCCAGCAGCGGTAAATCTCGCCGGTCCAGCTGCGAGGCGTCAGGGGCGGATGGCACAGCCCGTATTGTGCCACCCAGCCGCCATCTGCTCGCTCTCCCCTTCTGCCGGCCGTCTGGCTGGAATCTCTTCTCTCCTCTCCGCTCTCTCTCTCTCTCCCCGGAGCCTTCCGAATCCAGAGCTCCCCCCGCCGCCCCGCCCCCCCCCCCCCCAAACTTTACGTCTTCCAGATCCCCTTCGGAGACGTCACCCTCCTCCCGCCGCCACCGGCCCTTTCCTTTCTCTCTCCCGACCGGACACGTGTCTTTAAAAAAAAAAAAAAGGAATCCGCTCGCGGCCCAGAACCGGAACGAGAGATGATTTTCCTTACCCCTGGGAGAGCACGTTGCACCGCGAGAACGTGCGAACGGCTCTACGGCGGCCTTAAATAACGCAGGAGGCTGCCCGGTTGAATGATCGGCGGCGACGGTGAAGGAGCCGGGGGCGGCGGGAGGAGCCCGGAGCGGTCCCGCCGGGCGGGAAGAACGGGGTGCGGCTTGTAAACGTGCAGGAGCGGATGTGCGTCTTTCCAGCGGCCACCCGGGCGGAGCTCCCCCGGGACCCCCGTTATCTCCGAGGCCGGATGAATCACAAAGGCCCAGCGACTCGGGAGGCCGGGGCGGTCGACGGAGCGAAGCGCGGGGTCCGGTTCTCTCCCCGTTCAGATGGGCGGCCCGCGGGATCCGCGCCCTGGTCCGTTTTGGAGTCTGAGGCTCACTTGCTAGTCGGGCGATGGACAGAAACAATCGCCGCTGGTCCTTGGGCGGGTATCCGTTTAAACGGCCGGAAGGTCTGGTCTGCCGGTACGGGGGGCGGGGGCGTCTGTAAGGCACGGTGATGACTCGACGGCAGCTGTTTATTAAGGGCCCAGGTTGTTCCTCTTCTGGGTCCCCCCTTTTTTCCCTCTTTTTCCCCCCCCCCCCCCCGGTTCTGTTTTTGTAAAACCGATCGATCCCCTTTCCCCCCGCTGCATCAGCTCCTCCGCTTGGCGCCGCAGGCCGGGAGGAGACCCTTTTCCCAAGCCCCTTCCCCCTTCGCCGGGCAGTTCGTTCATTCGTTCGTTCACTAGTATTTATCGAGCGCTTCCTACGCGCAGAGCACCGGACTAGGCGCTTGGAACGGACGGTTCGGCAACAGGTAGAGACCGGCCCCCGCCCGGTGCCGGGCTCCCGGTCTAATTCTGCGGCCTCTCTGGGGGCCCGGGGGGGAAGGTGCGTCCTCAGCGGGGCCTGGCGGATAGAGCCCGGACCCGGGAGTCGGGAGGACTTGGGTTCGAATCCCAGCTCCCTGTCTCGGCTGCCGCGTGACCTCAGGCAAGTCACTTCTCCGGGCCTCGGGTACCTCGCCTGGAAAAAGGGGATTAAGAGCGTGAGCCCCACGTCGGACAGAGGCTGTGTCCGGCCTGATTTGCTTGCGTCCGCCTCGGCGCTTAGCGCGGGGCCTGGCGCGTGGTGAGTGCTTAACCGGTGCCATAGGAAGAAAGAGAGAGGAGCAGATCTTTATATTTAGTTGTGATTTATTTATATTAATGTCTGTCGCCCCCTCGACTGTGACTCTGGGCAGGGAATGCGTGTTTTCTCTTGTCCTCGCCCGAGCTTTCGGCACGGCTCACTCATTCAATTCAGGAGTATTTATCGAGCGCTTACTCTGTGCAGAGCACTGTACTAGGCGCTTGGAACGGACAGTTGGGCAACAGGTAGAGACGACCCCCGTCCGTCGCCGGGCTCCCGGTCTAATGGGGGGAGACGGTGCTCGGCACACAGAAAGGGCTCAGTGAACGCGACTGTCCGCGTTTATCCGACCCCCGTTGACGCCCGCGGTCCTTTCCTCCCCCCCCCCCCAGCAAGGAACGGGCGGCGGCGGCGGCGGGAGCCCCCAGCCTCGCCGGCGGGCCGCCCCGGGAGGCGTGGGCCACCAGGGGCCCGTCCTACGAGGACCTGTACACGCAGAAGGTGATCATCAGCATGGACGACCGGGAGGACGTCCACGCGCGGCGGCCGAGGGCAAGCCGCCCAGGGGAGAGGCCCGTCTGGCTGCGGGAAGAGCACCGTCCAGGGGGCCTACGACCACGAAGACGGGGCGGACGGTAAGGCCGGCGGGCCGGTGGCGGCCGGCGGCGGGTCTGCGCGGTTGGGACGCGTGCGCTTGCCGGGTGGTTGGTTTGCCGGTACCGTAGGGGAGCCGCGCGTCTCGGCGGAGAGAACCCGGGCCCGGGAGTCAGCGGGACCCGGGGCCTGATCCCGGCTCCGCCGCTCGTCGGCTGGGCGGCCTCGGGCCGGTCGCTTCACTTCTCCGTGCCCCGGCGCCCTCATCTGCCAGATGGGGTTTAAGACGGCGGGCCGGGATTGGGTCCAAGCTGACGGATTGGTATCTGCCCCGACGCTCGCAAAGGTGCTGGGCACATGGCGGGCGCTTAATGAGTACCAAAATAACGGTAACAGTGAGCGGGGGATGTTGAAGGCATAATGGTGGGTGGTGTAGGTGATGGCACGTGTCCTGTGTGTGGCGTGTGTGCATGCGTGTGCGGGGGGGGGGGTGTACGCGTGGCTGGTTGGGGGCGGCGCGCGCTCTGCTTCTCCAGCGCTCGATCCCAGGTTTGGGCTCAACCCACGACGCGGTGTCCGGGCCGGAGAAGCCGACCGCGGCCGGGGCCCCCCGGCGCCGTCTCCCCGACTTGCGTCGCTTCCCCTTCCCCCGGCGGCCGCCGGGAGAGACTCGAGCCGCGGCCGGTGGAGGTCGACGCCCCGCTGGCTCGGACGCGAGGGGGACGGAGCCGGGGGTCCGCCTGCGGTCCGGGAGGGCGGGACCCTCGAGGGCGGAGGCGGCCGCGGGCCCGGTCGGGGGCCGGCGCCAGGAGAGCGGGGTTAGGGCGGTCCCCGGGGGAGCGGGGCCGCGGCGCCGAGCCGTCCGTCGGGCTCGGCCGTATTCACGAAGCGCTCACCGCGGGCGGAGCGCCGTGGCGGGCGCTTGACCGGGCCGTCGGCCGTCCCGCAGGGGCCCTGGGCGTCGCCGGCTTCCAGGATCGGGCGGAGGGCCGGGGGGCGCCGGACGACAACGAGGAGGTCATGCGGGCGCTGCTCATCCACGAGAAGAAGACGCCCTCGGCCGCGGCGGGCTCGGCGGGCGCCGCGGCCCCCCGGGGCCCCGGCCGCGGCAGCGACTCGGACAGCGAGACCAGCGAGTCGGACGAGGAGTCGCCGCCGCCGCGGCCGGCCGCCTTCCCCGCCGCGCTGCCGGGCCGGGACGGGGACGGGGACGAGGACGAGTTCGAGGAGGTGGCGGACGACCCCGTGGTCACGGTGGCCGGCCGGCCCTTCTCCTACGGCGAGGTGAGCCAGCAGCCGGAGCTGGTGGCCCAGATGACCCCCGAGGAGAAGGAGGCCTACATCACCATGGGGCAGCGGATGTTCGAGGACATGTACGAGTGAGCCGCCCCCGCCGGTCCTCCGGCGACGGGGTCCGGACCCTCGGGGCCGTCCGTCCGGGGCCCGCGGCGGCCGGGACGGCCGGACGCCGGGAGAGGCCGACGGGGGGAGGTGCCGGGGCGGGGGGGGGGATCCGCTCAGGGCCCCCCCCCCCCCCTTCCCCGTCGGTTTCCGGAGCCCCCCGGCGGCCCCCCGGCCCGCGCGTGGACGGTCGGGCCGGCGCCGGCCCCCTCGCCCCCGGTTCCGCGGCTCCTCCGCCCGTTCCTCCCGGTGCGGCGGAGGCCGGGCCCCACCCCCGGCGTCTTCCGTTGGTTCCGGAAGGATCGTTCCCAATCCGGAGCGTCCGGACTCCGGTGCCAGGGGAGACGATGCCCGCGGGGGCGGCCGGGGCCGGGGCGAGCCGCCTGGGACCGGCCGGGGGCCGGGAACGCGGCCCCTCCGCCACGCTCGGGGCGGATTTCAGCATCTCCGTACCCCGACCCTTTTTGTAAGAATAAACCGTCTCCAACCCTTTCCGTCGAAGGTCTCTCCGTCACGTTCGGATCGATTTAACGGTCGAGGCTGGCGCCCTGCTTAGGCGCAGGGGAAGCGGTCGGCGATAATTGCCTTTGAACCTCACCCGTACCGGGAAGCCTCCCCCGGTTAAATCCCGGCACCCCGCGTCCCGTCTCCGATCCAGCCGGCGTCCCGGAGCTTCTGCATTTACCGTGCAGTAGGTCATTTCCGTATAATAGTACCGATGACGGAAATCGTTAAGCGCTTACTAGGTGCCAAGCACCGTTCTAATCGCTGGGGTAGACGGGAGGTTATCGGGGCGTCCCGCGCGGGGCTCACGGTCTCAATCCCCATTTCGCAGACGAGGTCACGGTTAAGCTCGTCGAGGGGAGGGAACGGGGGGGGGGGGTCTCCCGAGGGCCGACGGCGTCGCCCCGCTCTCGTTTTCGTATCCGTTGAGCGCTTACTCTCCGCGGGGCGCCGAACCGGGCGCCGCCGCCCTCGAGCGCCGGATCGCCGGGCTCTTCTCCGCTCGCGGGGAGGCGGCGTTTCCGGAGGGACCCTCGGGAGGGCCGCCTCCCCGGCCCCGCTTCTCTCCTGGGTTCCGGAAACGGACGGGGTCGGGGGGTCCGGGGTTGCTTGGGCAGACCTAGGGGCGCACCCGGGGACGCGGAGGGAAAGCCCCAGCCCAAGCGGGACGTCCTTGGGGACGCGCCGGCGGAAGGGCGGGGAGGGTCGAGTTCGAATCCGGGGAGGAGGGGCCGGCCGGGGCCCGGCTAGGCAGGAAACTTAGGTCGGCTCTCCGCGGGGGAAGGGCCGGCGTCGGGGGTCCCGCTCGGGATGATCCGTCTGAACCGCCTTAGTTCGGTGGGAACGGTTCCGCCCGTGCCCGATTCCTCTCTCCCATTCAGGCGGTCGTATTTAACGAGCGCTCACTGTGTGCGAAGCACTGTCCCGAGCGCTCGGGAGAGGACAGCGTGATATCAGACACATTCCTTGCCCGCCACGAGCCCGGGCCCGCCTGAGTCCCGTCGGTATGAAGTTGGTTTGGTCCCCTAGACCGTAAGCCCGAAGTGGACGGGGAGTGTGTCTGTTGTATTATTGTCCTCTCCCAAGCGCTTAATAGAGTGCTCTGCGCATAAGCGCTCAGTAATAATAATAATAATAATGATAACGTTGGTGTTTGTTAAGCGCTTACTATGTGCGGAGCACCGTTCCAAGAGCTGGGGTAGACACGGGAATCAGGCGGTCCCACGTGGGGCTCGCAGTCTTGGTCCCCATTTTACGGATGAGGGAACTGAGGCGCAGAGAAGTGAAGTGACTCGCCCATGGCTGACAAGTGGCCGAGGCGGGATTCGAACCCATGCCCCCCCCCCCCCCGACTCCAAAGCCCGGGCTCTTTCCACCGAGCCACGCCGCTTCTCTATAAAATACCAGCTCAGTCAGTAGGTTACCACTGACCGGAACGGCAACGGGACGAGTCGGGAACCGGGCGGATTCCGTTCGATTTAAACCCCCTCCGGGGCAGGGACGCTTCGTCGGATGGGACGGGATCGTCCGCCCGAGCGCTCCGGACGGCGCCCTGGCCACGGGAGGCGACGGGGCCCGGGGAGGGGAGCGCGGGCCCCGGGCCGCGGAGGACCTGGGTTCCGACGCCGGCCCCTCCGCTCGTCTGCTGTGCGATCGCGGGCCGGTCACTTCCCTGTGCCTCCGTGGCCTCATCCGTAAAAGGGGGACTTTTAAGAGCGGGAGCCCCACGGTCGGCTACGGGGCCTGGCTCTTAGCGCTCAGCGAATACCGTAAAAAAACCAAACGAACGGACTCGCGCGTGATGAATGTAATCGATCGTTGTCCCTGTTTCGCCCCCGGCCCGTGGAGTGACAGGCCGCCCCCCGGTTCCCGGGAATATTGCCCCCTCCCAAGTGCTTAGTACAGTGCTCCGCACGCCGCGCTCAATAGATAATACGGAAGCAGAGCGGCTCAGTGGAAAGAGCCCGGGCTTGGGAGTCCGAGGGCATGGGTTCGAATCCCAGCTCTGCCCCTCGTCAGCCGCGTGACCGTGGGCGAGTCACTTCTCCGGACCTCAGTTCCCTCGTCCGGACAATGGGGATGAAGACTGGTGAGCCTCACGGGGGACGACCCGATGACCCTGTCTCTCCCCCGGCGCTCAGAACGGTGCTCGGCACCTAGTAAGCGCTCGACAGATACCAGCGTCGTCGTCATCACGTCATCGGATGAAGGAACGCAGAATCGGCCCGCAGAGGCCTTCTGACTGGAGACCGTTTCTGGGGGGGGGGCGAAAGTCAAATGTAGAGGCCTGGCGGGGGGGGGGGGGGTCGGTCTGTTCCGCGACCCAGCGGGTAGAGCCCGGCCCTGGGGGTCAGAAGGTTCTGAGTTCTAGTCCCGGTTCCGCCACTTGTCCGCTGTGTGACTTTGGCCAAGTCACTGAACCCCTCCGCGCCTCGGTCACCTCGTCTGGAAAACGGGGATCGAGACGCCGAGCCCCCGCGGGCTCCCGACCGCCGACTAGGTTGCGTCGACCGGAACGGGGCCCGGCACGTAGGCGCTTCACCGACAGCGCGCTGGTTACCATTGCTGTTATCGTCCCCTCGGCGGCCGGGCGGGAGCCGGCCCCGACGTCTCTGGAAGAGAAGGGGAGCTCGGGCCGGCGGCGGCGTGGTCCGGCCATCCGCCTAGACCGGATCCCGCCTGCCTTACGGACCGGGGGCGGGCGGGGAATCGGCCGGCCGCGGAGCCGAGGCCCGCGCCGTGAATGTTTGAGCGTGTGTTTGGGTCGGAGCCGGAGCCCCGAGCGACCGTCCGGATGGATTCCGGCCGCCGGCCGGGCGGCACCGGCCGGGTCGACGGACCTCCTGGGGGTCGGGAGGTCTCGGGTTCTGACCCCGGCTCCGCTCGCTCGGATCCGGCGCCGGCCTGCGGCGGGTACGGTGCCCGGCACGGAGTAAGCGCTTAACGGACGCCGCGGTTGCCTCTAGACCGTAGACTCGTGGGCGGGGAGTGGGTCTGTTGGGTTGTCCTCTCCCAGGCGCTTAGAACAGTGCTCCGCACACGCCAGGCGCTCGTTAAGGAGGCAGCGGGGCTCAGTGGGAAGAGCCCGGGCTTGGGAGTCAGAGGTCGTGGGTTCTAATCCCGGCTCTGCCGGCGGAGTGACGTGGGGCAGGTCGCTTCTCTGTGCCTCGGTTACCTCATCTGAAAAACGGGGATTTAAACTGGGAGCCCCACGCGGGACGGTCTGATCGACCGGTGTCCCCCCCCCAGCGCTTAGAACAGTGCTTCGCACACAGTAGGTGCTTACTGAATACCATCGACGGACTGGCTAACGCCCCCGACCCTCCCCTCGCTGTCCCCCTCTGACCCTCCCGCCGGCAACCCGGGATGGCCCGTCCCACACCGCCAGTCGTGCGCCGGGAACACGTCTTTTCCATCCGTCCGTTCGTTCAGTAGTATCTATTGGGCGCTCACTATGTGCGGAGCACCGGACCGAGCGCCCGGAACGGACAGATGGGTGGCGGATAGAGACGGCCCCTGCCCTCGGACCTCGGGCTCACGGTCCGATCGGGGGAGACGGACGGACGGGAACGGTGGCGACG
This sequence comes from Ornithorhynchus anatinus, assembly GCF_004115215.2. Taxonomy (NCBI): domain Eukaryota; kingdom Metazoa; phylum Chordata; class Mammalia; order Monotremata; family Ornithorhynchidae; genus Ornithorhynchus; species Ornithorhynchus anatinus. The sequence goes on along the minus strand of NC_041743.1, from coordinate 1,568,261 downwards.
AATAGGGTCGAGGGGAAGGACGTCTCGTAGAAACGATGGCGACTGAATAGAATCGGGGCGACGTACGTCTCGTCGACGAAATAAATAGGGTGATGAAGAGATATTCAGCACAGCGCCGAGGGGGCGGGACGGGAGAGGGGGAGGAGCAGAGGGAAAAGGGGAGCTCAGTCTGCGAAGGCCTCTTGGAGGATCTCTTGTTCCGCCGGACTCTCCCAGGCGCCCAGTACAGGGCCGGGCGCCCGGCGAGCCCTCAGTCGACACGACCGGAGGAGAGCGGTGATGGTTAAGGCGAGCGAGGAATCGCCCCCGTTTCACCGGACGCCCCTCCCCCCCCCCCCGGGTCGCCGGGGGCCGAGGCCGAGATTTTCTCCAAGCGGCGGAGGGCGGCGGGACCTCGTTTGCGGCGGAGGTCCTCCGAGAGGGTGCCGCAGGCCGGCCCCGGGAGACGGGACGAGTGTGTCGGCGGAGAGAGAGCTCTAAAAATAAACCCGCTCGGCTCTCCGAACAGATCCGGCGCCCGGAGCCGACGACGGGCAGCGCGGGGAGGCGAGGCCGTCTAGGCCGTCGCCGGAAACGGCCCCGGGGAATTGACGGGGAGGTAGAACGGGAGCCCGGAGTCCGCGGGCCCGCCCGCGGCCCCGCCCCGTCCCCCGGTCCGTTGACCGGAGGGCGGCCGGGTGTCCGACCCGCAAGAGCCGGGAAACTCCGAATGGGGACGCGACCCGAGGGACACGCGCTCTGCGCACGTGGGGCGTCCCGGGCCCCGAGAATAACAACGGTGTCCGTTGAGCGCCTACCGTGCACCGAGCACCGTTCTAAGCGCCGGGGGAGATACGGGGTCGTCGGGTTGTCCCCCGTGGGGCCCACGGTCTTAGGCTCCGTTTTCCGGACCAGGTCACTGAGGCCCGGGGAAGCGAAACGACTGGCGGAGTCGGGATTCGAACCCCCGACCCCCGACTCCCAAGCCCGGGCTCTTTCCGCTGCGCCACGCTGCTTCTCTGCCGGCAGCCCGCGGGCCGCCGTTCTTGTCCGTCTCCCCGTGCGCCCGTCAGAGGGCTGGGACCGTCTCTTGTCACCCATCTGTCCGTTCCAAGCGCTTAGTCCAGTGCTCCGCACCTAGCGAGCGCTCAGTAGATACTCTCGAATGAACGAACGGACGAACACGGGCCCGCCCGCTGTTGCGCGGACGTGGCGGGCGGCCCCGGCTTCGGCCTCTGGTGACGACGACCGTGGGCGTGGTCTTGGCTGGGCGCTCGCTAAGTGCCGAGCACTGTACTAAGCGCGGGGGTACAGAACCAGCTCACCAGGTTCCTGAGGCCCAGAGAAGCGAAGTGACTTACCCGAGCACATGCTCCGGAGTCGGAGGACGTGGGTTCTGATCCCGCCTCCGCCACCTGTCTGCTGTGTGACCCTGGGCAAGTCGCTTCACTTCTCTGGGCTTCGGCGACCTCGTCGGTCAAATGGGGATTGAAAGTGTGAGCCTCACGCGGGACGACCCGAGGGCCCCGTATCTCCCCCGGCGCTTAGAACGGTGCTCGGCGCCTAGTAAGCGCTTAACGCGTGCCGTCGTCGCCATTATTATAGACGGCGGGGCCGGGGATTAGAACCCAGGTCCTCCGACTCCCAGCCCCGGGCCCTTCCCGCTGGGCCGCGCTGCTTCCCGGCCGCTCCGGGCCGTCCGTTGCCGAACCGGCCCTCCCGGGCGCTCAGTGCGGTGCTCCGCACACAGCAGGCGCTCAGTAAATACGACCGAACGGATCTCGGCCGTACGCGTGCACGCGGAGACACACGCGGGCGGGCGTCCACGTGCCCGCGGACGCGCCGAGGCCGAGGGGCATCACCGGCACCCGAGTGGGTTTCTCTTCTCTTCTTCCGGGAGTCCTGGGCTTTTTTTTTCCCCCCCCTAAATAGTATCTGTGAGGCGCCTGCTATACGGGTCAGGCACCCTAATGATGTTGGTATCCGTCAAGCGCTTACTACGTGCAGAGCGCCGTTCTAAGCGCTGGGGTAGACGCGGGGGAACCGGGTCGTCCCACGTGAGGCTCACGGTCCTCATCCCCATTTGACGGATGAGGGAACCGAGGCCCAGAGACGCCGAAGCGGCTCGCCCGGGGCCACCCGGCGGACGGGCGGCGGGGCCGGGACGGGAAGCGGCGGGGCTCAGCGGGAAGGGCCCGGGCTTGGGAGTCGCAGGCGATGCGTTCGAATCCCGCCCCCGCCACCCGTCAGCCGCGGGACCGCGGGCGGGTCGCTCCCCCGGGCCTCGGCTCCCTCATCCGGGAAACGGGGATTAACCGGGAGCCTCCCGTGGGACGGCCCGAGGACCGTCTCTCCCCCAGCGCTTAGGACGGCGCTCGGCACGGAGTAGGCGCCGAACGGAGACCGCTATCGTCATCGTCGCCCGGGTCCTGCGACTCCCAGGCCCGGGCCGTTAGCCCCCCGGCCCGGCTCCCGGGGAGAGCCGGAGGAGTGGAACGAGGACGGGGCTCCGCGCGCCCGGCCGGCAGACGTTCCGTGCGGGGGCTGGCCGGGAACGGGGACTTGGCCGCGCCTCACCGGAGCGTCGCCTTCCGGAACGGCTCCCGCACGCTAGGCCCATCTGGCCCCCCGGGGCCCGGGAGGCGGGGGGGAGCGCCCGGCCCCCGCCCGGGGAGACCGGCCGCGCCCCGGCTTCGGGGGGCCCGAGGCCCGCGGAGCCGACTCTTCCGAAGCGGGAAAGGTCTCTGGCACCTCCTGCGCGTGCCGACCGCCGCGCTGGCCCCCTCCTCGCCGCCGGGCCCCGCGCCGTCCTAAGCGCTGGGGCGGACACGGGAAATCAGGCGGCGTGGGGCTCACGGTCTTCATCCCCCTTTGACGGATGAGGGAACCGAGGCCCAGAGAGGCGAAGCGACTCGCCCCCGGTCACCCGGCTGACGGGTGGCGGGGCTGGGGTTCGAACTCGTGGCCTCTGACCCCAAAGCCCGGGCCCTCTTCCGCCGAGCCACGCTGCTTCCCTTGAGGCGCCTGGGCGAGCCGAAACGCTCAGACCGAAAGCCCGCCGTGGGCGGGGGATGTGTCTTCTATTGTCGTAATGGTAACGATCGGTGGAAAGGGCCCAGAGTCGGCGATCGGAGGTCACGGGTTCGAGTCCCGGCTCCGCCGCCCGGCAGCCGGGTGACCGGAGGCACCTCACTTCTCCGGGCCTCGGTCACCTCATCGGGAAAACGGGGATCGACCGTGAGCCTCACGTGGGACGGCCCGACGGCCCCGGATCTCCCCCGGCGCTGAGAACGGGGCCCCGCACCTAGGAAGCGCTTAACAAATACCGACGGTGTAATGGTGACGGCATTGGCTCGTTCATTCGGGAGTACCTATTGAGCGCTCACCAGGCGCGGAGCGCCGGACTGAGCGCTCGGAATGGACAGATGGGTAACGGGTGGAGACGGGCCCCGCCCTCGGCGGGCGTGCGATCTAATCGGGGGAGACGGACGGACGAGAACGACGGCGCTAAATCGAGTCGAGGGGATGATCTGTTAAGCGCGGAGCACCGTTCTGAGCGCCCGGGGGGGGATACGCGGTCATCGGCCTGTCCCACGTGGGGCTCGCGGTCTTCATCCCCATTTTCCCGATGAGGTCGCCGAGGCCCGGAGGAGCCAAGTGACTCGCCCACGGTCACCCGGCCGACGAGCGGCGGAGCCGGGATTCGGACCCGCGACTCCCCAGCCCGGACGTTTTCCGCCGAGCCCCGCCTGCTCCCCCCCCCCCCCCCCCCCAAGCGCTCAGTACAGTGCCCCGCACGCGGCGAGCCCCCAGTAAATACGACCGGACGAACAGGAGGCGAGAGATGCCGGCGCTCAGAGGCCCGGGATTCCCGCACCCCGGCTGCCCCGGGCCTGCTGCGTGACCCCGGCCGAGTTCCCGAACCTCTCTGGGCCTCAGCGTCCTCCTCCGTTAAACGAGCGGAGCACCGCCTTCCCCTTCCTCCCTCCGAGGGGCGCGGCGAGAACGGACGCGAGGCGAACGTAGAGAAGCGGCGGGGCTCAGCGGAAAGAGCCCGGGCTTGGGAGTCGGAGGTCCTGGGTTCGAATCCCGGCCTCTTGTCAGCTGGGTGACCGTGGGCAAGTCACTTCCCTTCTCCGGGCCTCAGTGACCTCGTCTGTCAAATGGGGATGAAGACCGTGAGCCCCACCTGGGACCACCTGATGACCCTGTATTCACCCCGGAGCTTAGAACAATAACAATAAGAACGACGTCGGTATCTGTTAAGCGCTCACTGTGGGCCGAGCACCGTTCTGAGCGCCGGGGGAGACGCGGGGGAATCGGGTCGTCCCCCGTGGGGCTCACGGTCTTCATCCCCATTTGACAGATGAGGTCAGTGAGGCCCAGAGAGGCGAAGCGACTCGCCCAGAGTCACACGGCTAAGTGGCCGGGCCGGGATTCGCCCCCGTGACCTCTGACTCCGAAGCCCGTGCTCCTTCCACCGAGCCACGCTGCCTCTCTAGACCCACAGTGAGCGCTTAACAAATACCGACATCATCATCATCATCCTCACTCGAGGAGGCGAAGGAGCTTCGGAAGAGAAGGGCGCCCGGCAAATTCCGAGTAAGCTCAGCCTCCCCCCCTCCCGTCTCCCCCGCCGCCAAATGCACATTCTCCGCCAGCCCCTTCCCCGGCTGCAGTCTTGGCCCGTCGCCGCAGCGGGGTTCTGCACAGATGCCACACGTTCTCTTCGCTCCCTGAAGGAATCTGATCTTTCAACCGAAAGAACCACCACCGAAAAAGGAGAGGGAAGACGTAGGATTCCTTCGGGAACGTTCGGGGCCCGAAGGCGGCGTGTCTTTCTAAAGCGAGTTCCGTCCGCGTTGCCGGAGCCCTCTGCGGCCCAACTGTCCGTTCCGAGCGCTTAGTCCAGCGCTCTGCGCGCCGCAGGCGCTCAGTAGATACGGGCGAATGAACGATGAGAGACCGTAAGCCCCGTCAGACGGCAGGGACCGTCTCTGTCTGTTGCCCACCTGTTCATTCCCAGCGCTTAGTCCAGTGCCCTGCACCTAGCAAGCGCTCGATAAATACTGCTGAATGAACGAATGGACGAGCGACGTTTCGGCAGAGGGGACTGGACTCGCTGGCCCCGCCGCCGTCGCACCGAACGGTCTCTCACGCCCTCGGCCGTCTTGCCTCCGGGCTAGAGACTCGAACTCTTAACCTCCCGCTCGTGAGCCAGGTAACGGGCCGGGGACGTCATGGGAGTAAGTCTCTGTAAGTAATAATAGAAGTAATGACGATGGTATTCGTCAGGCGCTTACTACGTGCCGGGCGCCGTTCTAGGCGCCGGGCTAGATACGAGATATGATAATGTCGGTATTCGTCAGGCGCTTACTACGTGCCGGGCGCCGTTCTACGCGCCGGGCTAGATACGAGGTGATGATGATGATGTTGGTATTAAGCGCTTACTCTGTGCAGAGCACTGTTCTAAGCGCTGGGGGAGATACAGGGTATGCGGGCTGTCCCACGTGAGGCTCACGGTCTTCACCCCCATTTTACAGATGAGGTCACCGAGGCCCAGAGAAGTGACTCGCCCACGGTCCCCCGGCTGCCGAGGGGCAGAGCCGGGATTCGAACCCATGACCCCTGACCCCCCCCCCCCCCCCCAAGCCCGGGCCCCTTCCGCTGAGCCGCGCCGCCTCTCTGTTTGGCAGATGAGGAAATCCGGGCACAGAGAAGTGAGGTGGCCTGCCCGAGGTCGCCGAGCGGACAAGTGGCGGCGGAGGGATTCGAACCCGGGTCACCCGACTCCCGGGCCCGGGCTCTGTCCACTAGACCACGGGGTCCCGGAGGTCAGCACAGGTGCTCGGCGCTCACCACGGTGCCCGGCAGCGTACACGGTGTTCTCGGCAAGACGCTAACCCTCCGTACACGCCGCGGGCTGGGAGTGTCCCTTACTAGAAGCGGCGTGGCTCCGTGGAAGGAGCCCGGGCTTGGGAGTCAGAGGTGACGGGTTCGAATCGCGGCCCTGCCCCTCGTCGGCTGGGTGACCGTGGGCAAGGCACTTCTCTGGGCCTCGGTTCCCCTCTTCTGGAAAATGGGGATGAAGACCGGGAGCCTCACGTGGGACGACCCGCTGACCCCGGATCCCCCCCGGCGCTTAGAACGGTGCCCGGCACGTAGTAAGCGCTTAACAAATACCAGCGTTATTATCGTTGTTATTTTTATGGTAAGCGCTCGATAAATACGGCTGCCGGGTCGCTGGCCCTCACCCTCGCCAACGTCAGCTCCGGAAACAAGGACGCGGCGTCCCCTCGGATAGGAAGGGCGCGTGGGCCGGATTGGTGAAGGGGCTGACGCCGCAGGAGAATCTTCGCGGACCTGAACCACTCAGAAAACGCTCGGCCAAATCGGCGTTTCCCGAGGAAGGATCTTTGTAATTTTAAAAAACGCGTATTTTTAATTTTAAGGGTATTTGTTAAGCGCTTACTCTGTGCCGGCGCGTCGATACAAGTTAATCGGGGTGGACGCCGTCCAGGGCCCACCTGGGGCTCACGGTCTTAATCCCTATTTTAATAATAATAATAATAATTACGGCGTTTGTTAAGCGCTTACTGTGTGCCGAGCACTGTTCTAAGCGCCGGGGTGGACACGGGGGAATCAGATCGTCTCACGTGGGGCTCACATCTTTTAATCCCCGTTGTTACGGATGAAGCAACCGAGGCAGAGGGAAGTGAAGTGACCCGCCCCGGGTCACGCAGCAGACGGGTGGCGGAGCCGGGATTAGAACCCGCGCCCTCTGAGTCCCAAGCCCGGGCTCTTTCCACTGAGCCACCCTGCTTCTCAAGCGCTATTTTGTTCACTCATTCATTCGCCCGATCCTATTGAGCGCTTCCTGTGTGCAGAGCGCTGTACTGAACGCTTGGGAAAGTACAATCCACCAATAAACGGTGACCCCCCCGGTCTCGACAGACGTCGGTGTACGGGATGAGGGAACCGAAGCACGGGGAAGTGAAGTGACCCGCCCGAGGTCACGCAGCAGACAGGCGGCGGAGCCGGGATTAGAACTCGGATCCTCCTGAGTTCCAGGTCCGGGCTCCGTTGAAGCCGCCGAAGAAGACTCTGTCCATCTATAAGTCTGTATCGATCATCTCTCCGTCTCATTCTCTCTCACGCGAGGGAGAACAGTTCTGCTCTGACCCATCAGCTTTAAACATTCAGGAATTTAAATATGGAAAATGTGCCAGAATGAAGCCCGCGACAAGATCCACCGACGCACACCCCTCGTAAAAATAAAGCCAGCGCCCCGGGCCCGGGGAAGCCTTTTTAAAAAGCCATTCGGATTTTCTGATACCGTCCTCTGGGAACCGCCTAGCGGGAAAATGAGTCAGCCGCACGGTGGGTCGGGAGGATTTGGGGAGAGAGCGTGGGCCCCTCGTCCCCGGCCCCGGGCACCTCCAGGCCGCGTCCCGTGACCCGGGGAGGCCCGGTGCTTTGGGAGGACGAGGTCCTCGCTACAAGGAAGCAGGGCGGCCTTACGGATATTTACGTTGGTATTTGTTAAGCGCTTCCCGTGGGCCGAGCGGCGGTCCGAGCGCTGGGGGAGACACGGGGGAGTCAGGGGAATCAGGTCGTCCCACGGTCTTAGTCCCCATTTTACAGACGAGGGAACCGAGGCACCGAGAAGTTCAGGGACTTGCCCGAAGTCACCCAGCCGGCAAGTGGCCGAGCGGGGATTCGAACCCGGGACCTCTGACTCCCAAGCCCGGGCTCTTTGCGCTGAGCCACGCTGCCCAGTAGAGGTCCGGTACGGCGCTCCGTAATGATAATGTTGGTATTTGTTAAGCGCTTGCTAGGTGCCGAGCACCGTTCTAAGCACTGGGGGAGATCCGGGGTCATCAGGTCGTCCCGCGTGAGGCTCGCGGTTAATCCCCATTTTACGGATGAGGTCACTGAGGCCCAGAGAAGCGAAGTGACTCGCCCGCGGTCCCACAGCCGACAAGGGGCGGGGCCGGGATTCGAACCCGTGACCTCTGACTCTCCAGCCCGGGCGGCTCTTTCCACTGAGCCACGCCGCTTCTCGGTCCCCAGCGGACACCGAGTAGAGGGCTCGGTACGCAGTAGGTGTCCAGTACGGAATCCGGTAGACGGTCTTAACAATAATAATAATAATAATAATGATGATGACGTTGGTATTTGTTAAGCGCTTACTATGTGCCGGGCACTGTTCTGAGCGCTGGGGGAGATACGGGGTCATCGGGTTGTCCCACGTGAGGCTCACGGTCTTAATCCCCATTTTACAGATGGGGTACCTGAGGCCCAGAGAAGTGAAGTGACCTGCCCACAGTCACACAGCTGCCGAGTGGCAGAGCTGGGATTCGAACCCGTGACCTCTGACTCCCAAGCCCGGGCTCTTTCCGCTGAGCCACGCTGCTGCATCGTTAATGATAACGACGGCGTGTGCGAAGCGCTTACCCTGTGCCAGGCACTTTTCGAAGCGCTGGGGTAGACGCGGACTGATCGGGTCGGACACAGTCCCTCTCCCAAATGGGGCGCTCAGTCTCGGTCCCCGTTTTAGAGATGAGGTAAGCGAGGCGGAGAGAAGTGAAGTGACTTGCCCGAGGTCACGGAGCAGACGAGCGGCGGAGCCGGGGTTGGAACGCGGGTCCTCCTGACTTGCGGGCCTGACCTGTAATGGCTAAAACCAAGCCGCTTTTCTAAGCGGTAGGAATCCGGTCCAGCACTCGGTGCCCGGTCAGGCGCTCGGTAAATAGCACCGATGGATGATTTCGGACAAGGGGCGGGGGGGGGGGGGGGGGGGGGGGGGGGGGGCCCGGGCACCCGGTTTCGGCCGCCCCGGGCCCCGCCGGCCCCCGGCAGGGTCGGCCCCGTCTCGGAGACCGTCGCGCCGCGGCGCCGTTTTCGACCGCCGCCGGATGCCACCTGCAAGCGGACGAGCGAAGGGATAAAATGTTATAATTCAACCTGCGGAGGAAGCAGCCGATTACCCGGACGTCTGTTATCCCAACCGACCGAGACTCGCTCAGCGAAGCCGAAATCGAGACAAGACGGAGGTTGACCGGGGGGGCGGGGGGGGGGGCCGCCGGCCAACGCCCGGGCCGGGCCCGACCGGGTCCGCTGGAGCGGCCAGACGTCGGTGCCGTGGAGATCGGGCAAGGTGCGACGGGCGGGCCGGGGGAGAGACAGGAAAACGGAGGACTCCGGTAGAAAAGCTTTGGGGGGGCCCGCTCTGATGTTGATCGGGTACGGATCGATCTGGTATCTGATACGACGACGTGATCGTGGCATTCGTCGGGCGTTTGATTCCGTCCGTCGCCATCCTTCTCGTCCGTCCGTCTCCCCCGGTTAGACCGTGAGCCCGTCGGAGGGCAGGGGCCGTCTCTATCTGTTACCCATTTGTCCATTCCGAGCGCTTAGTACAGTGCCCTGCCCGGAGTAAGCGCTCAATAAGTACCACCGAATGAATGAACAGTGTCCCGAGCGCCGGGGTAGACACGAGGCGACCCGGTTGGACTCGGTCCCCGCCCCACGTGGGGCTCACGGTCCAACTGGAGGGACGACGGGTATCAACTCATTCAGTATCATTCATGCAATAGTAATTTACTGAGCGCTTGTTATGTGCGGAGCACTGGACTAAGCGCTTGGAGCGGACAGTTCCGCACAGACCGGGACGATCCCCGCCCTCCGACGGGTTGACCGGTCTAATCTGGGGGAGACGGACGGACAAACGAAAACAATTAGCGATAGATAGAATCAAGGGGAATGAACATCTCATTAACAAAATAAATAGGGTAAGAAAAATCTGTACGTTTTCGTATATGTACGTGTGGATGTATATATATATATATATACATGTGATTCTCATTTTACAGATGAAGAAACTGAGGCAAGGAGAAGGGAAGTGACCCGCCCAAGGTTCCACAGCAGGCGGGAGCGGCGGAGGAGGGATTAGAGGAGCCCCGGGCCCCTGACCCCCGGGCTCTTTCCACCAGGCCGCCCTGCCTCCGTACCGTATAACGATAAAACGGACACGCTCCCTGCCCACGGTGAGCTTACGGTCTGGTGGGGGAGACAGGCGTCGACAGAAATAAATCGCAGACGTGGACGTAAGCGCCGTGGGGAAAGAAGACGGGGCCCCGGGGGTCCGCGGAGCTGGGTTCTGATCCCGCCTCTGCCACCCGCCCCGCTGTGGGGCCTCGGGCTAGTCACGTCGCCTGCCTCGGTTTCCTCAACTGTGCAGATGGGGATTCGAAACCCCGTCTCCCTCCTACCCGTCAGTCCAGTGACGGGCGGGGACTGCATCCCACCTCACCGCCTGGGGTTTAGCCCGGCGCTCTGCACGCGGTAAACATCTAACAGGTACCGACGCTGTTGTGCGGAGGGGAGGATGGTTAGAATCAGAAGAGGAGAAAACGGGAGTGATGGACCTATGGCGACGTCATTAGGGAAGAGGGAGGGATTGGCTAATTAAACACTTCTTAATTCCACTGTTTCTGGGTCTGGCATTCAGGGGCCAGATGGGTGGATGGTAGCTTTCATTCGAGTTACATTTCATAGCTCTGCGAAGCAACAAAATCGAAATAGAGCCTAGGAGAACGAGCCCCCCTCCGCTCCCCCCACCCCCACCCCCGGCCGCAGGAAATGGGGAATTGTTCGGGGGGCTAATCGAGTTATTTCTCAATTGGAGGAAAGAGAGGAGAGGGTGGAGTTGGGGGAAAAGTTTGTAGCTATCATCTGCCCTCGTCGTCCATTACGGAGAGAAGGATGGCCCACGCTGAAAATGAAAAGACGAAGGGATCTGGGAAGCAGCGTGGCGGAGCGGATGAGAGCCCGGGCCGGGAAGTTCAGAAAATCGTGGGTTCTAAATCCGGGTTCCGCCTCTGGCCCGTTGGGTGGCCTGGGGCGGGTCACTTCTCGTGCCTCAGTTACCTCATCTGTAGAATGGGGACATAAGACCGTGAGCCCCGTGGCGGGGCGGGGGCTCTGTCCGACCCCATTTGCCCGTATCCGCCCCGGCGCTTGGTCCGATTATTATCCGGAGGAGAGCAGATGGGACAAGAGAGATACCGAGGAAGGGGTGGCGAGACTGTGGTCCGGGAGGAGAGGGGACCGGGAATTGAGGAAGACGGAGCGATGGCTTCGCGGAAATTATGACAGCCAAGTCGGTTTACTGAGCGTCTCCCGGGCGTGCTGAGTTCCTCGAGGGCGGGAAACCGGTCATTCATTCAGTAGCATTTATTGAGCGCTTCCTGGGCGCAGAGTACCGCACCGAGCGCTTGGGAGAGGACAGTAGGACAGTAAGCGGGACACGTTCCCGTAAGCCCGTCGAACGGCAGGGACCGGTCTCTATCTGTTGCCGGACTTGTTCATCCCAAGCGCTTAGACAGTGCTCTGCACATAGTAAGCGCTCGATAAATACTATGAATGAGTGAACGTTCCCCTGCCCACAGCGGCTGAAAATCTAGAAGGGACATCTCTTGTTCGGTCTGCGTCCTCCCAAGGGCTCGGTAGAGCGTTCCTCGCCCTCACGCGTTCGGCGGGTCCTGGGGGTCGGGATGATCGGGGGAGAAGTGAGACGGGCCGGTTTGCAGAGGAAGGGCTCTTTCCAGCCAGGTGGTTTCGGCGTTTAAAGGCGCGGCGAAATTTGCGGTAAGGAGAGAGCCCGGAAGAGGTGAGCGAGGTGACCTCTCCCGTCGTTCCTGATCCAGAAGAACGAGAGGACGCAAACCGTCAAACCCCGACTCTCGAAAGCTGGGCCGAGAGCACGATCACGATGGTTCGCGTGATCTATTCGGGGGCCTGTAACGTCTACCGGAGTCACCATGGAGACTCCAGTACCCATTGTCTCCATGGAGACCCTCGTACCCTCTGTCGGAAACGATTACGGTCAGACGTGGGGTTGGTTCGGGAAAGGGAGAGGAGGGTTCGCCTGATGGGGCTTTGGAGAAAACAAATCTAATCAGAAGGAGGGTGGGGATGGGTCTCGAAGGGAATAGGGAGAAGGGAAATGACCCCCTCCACCCCCCCCACACCCTCTTCTGCTCCCGTGGAAAACCCCCCCGGAACCCGGCTTCCAACCAGTCGCCAAGTAGCGTGGCCTGGCGGGTAGAGCCCCGGCCTGGGAGCCGGGAGGACCGAGGTCCTAATCTGGCTCTGCAACCTTCAACTCGATCCGGCTGTATTTACTGAGCGCTTACTGTGTGCCGAGCACGCTTGTCTTCTGCGTGACCTCGGTCAAGTCACGTAGCTTCCCTGTGCCTCAGTTATCTAAAACTGGGTCGTGGTGGGTCGTGAACTGTGTCTGACCCGATGATCTCGTATCTACCCCGGCGCTCAGTACAGAGAGTAAGTGTGTAACAAATACCGTAATAATAATTATTAATAGTGGGGTTTCAGAAGGGCTTTGACAGTGGGCGGGTATCTTCCCTCTGCTTTCCTGCTTCCCCCAGACCCAAAGTTCAACAAGGAAATTGGCCCCCTCAATACCCGAAGCTTTCTCCCTCCAGATCGATGGTTTCCTGCCTTCCGTGAGGACTCAACAGCACAAGACAGGCTCCGTCTGCCCGTCCTTTCCTTCAAAACGAAAGGCGAATTGGTCTCTGAAAGCGTCAAACCCACTTCGTTCATTCGTATTCGAGCGATTACTGTGTGCAAAGTACTGTACTGAGCGCTTGGGAGAGGACAATACAACAGGACGGACACATTCCCTGCCCACAATGAGCTCACAGTCTAGAGGGGGAGATAGACATCAACCGAAATAAATAAATGAATAACGAAATCCCGCCCACAGGCGAAACGCTGCTTTCTTGCTGGCTTCAGTCATTCATTGTCTTATTTACTGAGTGCGGAGCACTGTACTAAGCGCTTGGGAAAGTACAATACAACACCAAACGGTGACATTCCCTGCCCACGACCAGCTCACCGTCTAGAGGGACAGACATTAATAGAAATGAATAAAATGAATAAAGAAATCCCACCCCACAGGTGAAACGCTGCTTTCTTGCTGGCTTCAGTCATTCACGGTCTTATTTACTGAGTGCGGAGCACTGTACTAAGCGCTTGGGAAAGTACAATACAACACTAAACGGTGACATCCCCTGCCCACGGCCAGCTCACAGTCTAGAGGGACAGACATTAGTAGAAATTAATGAATAAATCCCACCCCACAAGCGAAAACGCTGCTTCTTTCTTCCTGGCTTCATTCATTCACTCTTATTTATTGAGGCTCAGAGCACTTGTACTAAGCGCGTGGGAAAAGTACAATACAACAAGAAACAGCGACATTCCCTGCCCCACAACGAGCTCATGTAGGACAACCTGATTACCTAGTTCCTCCCCCAGGCGCTTAGAACAGTGCTCGGCCCATAGTAAGCGCTTAACAAATACTATTATGATGATTATAATTAGAGGGGGAGACAGACATCAACAGAAATAAATAGATGAATAAATAAACCCCGCCCCATAGGCGAAACGGGGCTTTCTGGCTTCATTCGAATGAATTAATTCAATAATTGAGTGCTTACAGAACATTGTACTAAGCGCTTGGGAGAGTGCAATACAACACTAAACAGTGACACTCCCTGCCCACGACGAGCTCACAGTCTAGAGGGACAGACATTAATAGAAATGAATAAAATGAATAAATAAATCCCACCCCACAGGCGAAACGCTGCTTCCTTCCTGGCTTCATTCATTCACTGTCTTAATTACAGTGCAGAGCACTGTACTAAGCGCTTGGGAGAAGTGCAATACAACAAAAAACAGCGACATCCCTGCCCACAACCGGGCTCACGTAGGACAACCTGATTACCTTGTTTCTCCCCCCACGCTTAGACAGTGCTCGCCCGTAGTAAGCGCTTAACACATTATTATCTGATATATAGAGGGGGAGTACAGCCCTCAAATAGAAATAAATACTATTATGTGCATATTGTCTTTGTCACGTCTCCCCCGAATAGCACTGGTGAGCCCTCGGAGGTGGCCAGGGCCTGTCTCTATCTGTTGCCGGATTTGTGCCCATTCCAAGCGCTTAGTCCAGTGCTCTGCGCATAGTAAGCGCTCGATAAATACTCTTGAATGAATGAATGAATAAATAACCCCGCCCCTAGGCGAAACGCTGCTTTCTTTCTGGCTCGATTCATTCTTATTAATTGAGCGCTTACAGAGCACTGTACTAAGCGCTTGGGAGAGTGCAATACAACAATAGACAGTGCCACTCCCTGCCCACGACGAGCTCGCAGTGTGGGGTGGGCAGACCCCAATACAAATAAATAAAAGTGCAGACGTGGACCTAAATTTTCCCAAACTGGGCCCTCCCATTGCCCCATCTCTCTCCTCCGCTCTACCCTTCCCTCCCACAGCACTGGTCTATATTTCTATATATCATGTATTACTCTATTTATCTTATTTATAATGTGAATAGATCTCTAATTCTATCGATCTATTCTGATGGTGATGTCTACTTGTTTGCTGTCTCCCCCTTTTCGACTGGGAGCCCGTCGACAGGCAGGGATTCGCTCTCTCCGTTGCCAATTGTCCATTCCAAGCGCTTAGTCCCAGTGCTCCGCACACAGTAAGCGCTCAATAAATACCAACCGAATGAATAAATGAGGCCTTCCCAGACTGAGCCCTGCCCCTCCTCCCTCCCATTGCCCCCAACACCTTCCTCTGCTCTACCCCTTCCCCACCCCACAGCACTGGTGTATATTTCGATATCTTATTTCTTACTCTATTTGATTAATATGTATAGATCTGATTCTGTTAATCTATTTTGATGGTACTTAATGCCTGACTACGTCTTTTGTTTTGCCTGTCCGCCTCCCCCTTTTAGACTGTGAGCCTGTCGTCGGGGCGGGATGTCTCTGTCGCCGAAAATGTCCATTCCAAAACGCTTAGTCCAGTGCTCTGCACACACTAAGCGCTCAATAAATACGATTGAATAAATGAATGAGGCCTGTCCAAACTAAGCCCTCCTTTCCCTCTGCCCCTCCTCCCTCCCACTGCTCCTCCCCCGTCCCCTCCCCAGAGCACCTGTCCTGTATTTGTACATACTTATTTATTACTCTATTTATTTATTAAATGATGTGTAGAGAAGCAGCGTCTCTCAGTGAAAGAGCCGGCGCTTGGGAGTCAGAGGTCAGGGTTCGATCCCGGCTCGGCCACTTGTCAGCTGGGTACTGTGGGCGAGTCACTTCACTTCTCTGGCCTCAGTGACCTCATCTGTAAAATGGGGATGAAGACTGTGAGCCCCTCGTGGGGCAACCTGATGAACCCTGGATCTCCCCCAGCGCTTAGAACAGTGCTCTGCACATAGTAAGCGCTTAACGAATACCTACATTATTATTATGTTATCTCTGGGCCTCAGTGACCTCAGCTGCAAAATGGGGTTGAAGACCGTGCTCCTCACGTGGGACCACCTGATGACCCTGTATCTCCCCCGCGCTTAGAACAGTGCTCTGCACATAGTAAGCGCTTAACACATACCAACATTATTATTATTATCTATGATTTCTATTGATCTCTTTTGATGGTATTGATGCCTGAACTTACTTCTTTTGGCTGTCTCCCCCTTGTAGAACCTGTAAACCGCGTTGTGGGGGCAGGGAACGGTCCTCTTCCGGTTGCCCGTAAATGGTCCATTCCAAGCATTTAGGTAATAAGTAGGTTGGTATTTGGAAGCGCTTACTATGTGCAGAGCACTGTTCTTACAGCGCTGGGGAGATCCAGGGGAATCAGGTGTGTCCACTGAGGCTCAACTAGTCATATCCCCCATTTTACAGATGTGGTCACTGAGGCCCAGAGAAGTGGACTTTGCCCGCCAGTCACCCCAGCTGACAAGTGGCCGACCGTGGATTCGAACTCCATGCCCTCTGACTCCCAAGCCCGGCCTCCTTTTCCACTGAGCCACGCTGCCTTGCTCTGCACATCAGTAGCGCTTCACTAAACTCCTATTTATAGTAGCATTTTGATAAATGAATTAAAAGAATGTAAAAACGGAAATAAACACAATAAATATATCAACATCCAATTATTTCTATTATTATTATTTTTACTATTGAATGAATGACTGGGGACCTCAACGGGGTAGGGAGGGCGGGGCCACAAGGAAGCCCCGCCCTGGGGGGGCCTCCGTGAAGCCTGATTGGGACGGGAGGCCTGTCCATCCCGGGAGAGGGGTGGGCGGGGCTGTGGCCGGGGAGGGCAGGGGGGCGCGCGCCCCGAGGGGGCGTGCCGCGAGCAGGGGGGGCGCGGGGGGCGCGCACGCTGAGGGCGCGCATGGTGGCCCCCCGACCTAGGCCTCAGCTCTCCTCGAGTTCTCCCACTTGGCCTTAATAATGTTGGTAATTTGTTAAGCGCCTACTATGTGCCGAGCACTGTCTAAGCGCTGGGGTAGCCACAGGGGAATCAGGTTGCCCCACGTGGGGCTCAAGTCTTCATCCCATTTGACAGATGAGGCTCACTGGAGGCCCAGAGAAGTGAAGTGACTTGCCCACAGTCACACAGCTGACAAGTTGCAGAGGCCGGGATCGAACCCTTAACCTCTGACTCCAAAGCCCGTGCTCTTTCCACTGAGCCACGCTGCTGCACGCACACCACAGCACAGCACATGTCACACACACACCACAAAGCGACCCCCCCAACATCACACACATCCCCCCCCCTTTTCATGCAGCCCCAACACCACACACACACCACACCGACGACACACTCACCCTAGTCCACCATCCATCCTTCCATCATCCATCCATCTGGTGGTATTGATCGAGCACTTACTATGTGCACTGCCAACTGGACTGAGCACTTGGGATGGACAATAGGGCAACAGATAGGGGACCCTCCCTGCCCAGTGACGGGTTCACAGTGTCAATGGGGGAAACAGCAAAGCAAAAGAGAACAAACATCATCAAGCTAAAGAGATTCATTCAGTAGTATTTATTGAGCGCTTACTATGAGCGGAGCACTGGACTGAGCGCTTGGAATGGACAATTCGGCAACAGATAGAGATCATCCCTGCCCATTGACGGGCTTACATCTAATTTGGCTTACAATTCTAATTCATTCACTCCTTCATTCAATAGTATTTATGGAGAGCTTACTATGTGCAGAGCACTGTACTAAGCGCTTGGAATATACAATTCGGCAACAGTTAGAGACCATCCCTGCCCAGGGACGGGCTTACAGTAAGCAGCGTGGCCAGAGAAGCAGCGTGGCTCAGTGGAAAGAGCATGGGCTTGGGAGTCAGAGGTCGTGGTTTGAATCCCAGCTCTGTCACTCGTCAGCTGTGTGACTGTGGGCAAGTCACTTCACTTCTCTGGGCCTCAGTGACCTCATCTGTAAAATGGGGATGAAGACTGTAAGCCCACGTGGGACAACCTGATGACCTGTATCTACCCCAGCGCTTAGAACAGTGCTCTGCACAGAGTAAGCGCTTAACAAATACTAACATTAACATGAATTAGGGAGACAGACAAAAACGATAGCAATAAATAGAATCAAGGGGATGTACATCTCATTAATAAATAGGGTAATAAAAGAGACAGACAGACAAAAACAAGAGCAATAAAGAGAATCAAGGGATGTACACCTCATTAACAAAATAAAGAGGGTAATAAATAATATATACCAATGAGCAACACATACTTGTCAGCTGTGATTGTGGGCAAGTCACTTAACTTCTCTGGGCTTCAGTGACCTCATGTGAAAAATGGGATGAAGACTGTGAGCCTCATGTGGGACAATCTGATTACCCCGTATCTCCCCCAGCGCTCAGAACAGTGCCCGGCACATAGCAAGCGCTTAACAAATACCAACATTATTATTATTACTCCTCGCCGCACCGAACACCACAAAAAGCGACACACCCCAATCCACCACACAGCAACATTCATTCATTCAATCGTATTTATTGAGCGCTGACTGTGTGCAGAGCACTGGACTGAGCGCTTGGGACGGACAATTCGGCGACGGAGAGAGACAATCCCTGCCCAACAGCGGGCTCACAGTCTAGAAGGGAGGAGACAGACAACATCGATGCCATCAAAATAGATCAATAGAATGATAGATATAGACACATCATTAATAAACTCGAGTAATAAATAATCTATACAAATTCATTCATATTTATTGAGCGCTTACTGTGTGCAGACCACTGTACTGAGCGCTTGGAATGTACAATTCGGCAACGGAGGGACAATCCCTGCCCAACAACGGCTCACAGTCATAAGGGGAGACAGATAGCAAAACAAAGCAAGTAGTCAGGCATCAATACCATCAAAGTAGATCAATAGAATCATAGACATATACACATCATTAATAAAAGAGAGTAATAAAATAATATATAGAAATATACACCAGTGCTGTGGGGAGGGAAGGGGGTGGAGCTGAGGGAGGGAGCACAGAGGGAAAGGGAGGGCTCAGTCTGGGCAGGCCTCATTCATTCATTCAATCATATTATTGAGCGCTTAGTGTGTGCAGAGCACTGGACTAAGCGCTTGGAATGGACAATTCGGCGACGGAGAAAGACAATCCCTGCCCGACACCGACAGCAGAACAAGAAGTAGCAGGATCGATACCCTCAAAATAGGTAAATAAAATCACAGACAAATACACACATTAATAAAACAGAGTAAGAAACAATGTCTACAAATGCATTCATTCATATTTACTGCGCGCTTACTACGTGCAGACCACTGTACTGAGCGCTTGGAAATGTACAATTTGGCAACAAGAGGGACGATCCCTGCCCACCAACGGGCTCACAGTCTAAAAGGAGGAGACAGCAAAACAAAAAAGTAGCATCACCACCATCGAAGTCGATAAATAGAATCATGCTATATACACATCATTAACAAAATAGAGTAATAAATAATTACACAAATACAGACCAGTGCTGGGGGAGGGAAGGGTAGAGCAGAGGGAGGGAGTCGGGCGATGGGAGGAGGAGGAGCAGAGGGAAATCTCATTAATAAATAATAATAAGTTGTATTGTTAAGCGCTTACTATGTGCCCGAGCACCGTTCTAAGCGCTGGGTAGACCTAGGGGAATCAGGTCGTCCCAGCGGGTCACAGTCTTCATCCCCATTTTACAGATGAGGGAACTGAGGCACAGAGAAGTGAAGACTTTGCCCACGTCACACAGCCGACAAGTGCAGAGCTGGGATTCGAACTCATGAGCCCTGACTCCAAACCCGGCTCTTCCACTGACCACGCTGCTTTTCATTCACTCATTCAAGAGTATTTATTGAGCGCTTACTAGGTGCTGAGCACTGGACTAAGCCTTGGAATGGACAATTCGGCAGCAGTTAGAGACAATCCCCGTCCAATGAAGGCTGCTCACAGTTGGGAAGGCCTCCTGGGGAGGTTGAGCTCTTTGGTTGGGCTACGATCCCACACCTCACCGCCCACACTCCTCGCACCCAGGACCATCCCGCACCACAACAAACCAACCACCACGGCTCCGCATGCCACACACACCACGGGGCAACACACATATACACCACCCGGGCCCCCACACATACACCCACCCCGGGCCCACCCGGCGCGACACGGCACCGCACTCGCCCCCACGCGCGTCACGCCCCCCTCCCCACTCCGATCATCATAATGATGCCATTCGTTTAAGCCCTTACTATGCAAAACACTGGTCCAGCGGACAAAACGAACAACCTCACACCGCGACACAACACATCACACCGTGCCACGCACATAACCCATTGTGCTCCGCACAGTCCCGGGTACCACCCGCAACACCCACCTCTCCGCACATCACGTACGCCCCCATCACACAGTAACCCCACATCACCCGCAACACACACCCCACCCAGCACCCCCACCCATCACACAGCACCCCCACCCAGAGCGGCCTCCACCTCACCCTAGCGTGGCTCAGTGAAAGAGCACGGCTTCGGAGTCAGGGCTCATGAGTTGAGTCCCAGCCTGCCCCTTGTCGGCTGGGTGACCGTGGCGAGTCACTTCACTTCTCGGTGCCTCAGTTCCCTCATCTGTAAAATGGGGATGAAGACGGTGAGCCCCACGCGGGACGACCTGATTCCCCTGTGTCTACCCCACGCTTAGAACGGTGCTCGCACATAGTAAGCGCTTAACAAATACCAACATTATTTATATTATTATTATTATCACACAGCCACCCCACATCATACAGCACCCCCACATACAGCCACACCCACCATCACATAGCCACACCCACATCACCAGCCACACCACACCACACAGCACCACCCCATCACACAGCCCCACCACATCACACAGCACCACCACACCACACAGCACACCACCACACAGCATCACCCACCCACCACAGCACCACCCACCACAGCCACCCACACCACCACCAAACCCCGACCATCATCCCACTCACAGACCACCCCCACCACACAGCCCCCCACATCACACAGCCCCCCACCACAGCCCCCCACTAACAGCACCGCCCCCACCCACACACACCCACACCACCAGCACCACCCACCCCCACAGCACACCCACCCACCACCCAGCAACCACCCACCACCCAGCAACCCCACCACAGAGCCACCCCACACACACATCCACCACATAAAACACACACCACCACCAACACAGCAACACCCACAGACCCCACGGCAGCCCCACACCCCCACAAGCATCCACACACGCACCCCAAGCATGCCCGTGCCTGGCCCGGGGCCCCACGCACCCACCACCCCTCAGCCATCGCGGCTTCGCAGCATCCTTAACAAACCCCACCCCCATCACCAGCAACACATCCATCACACAGCAATCACACAACCACATCCATATCCCCACAGCAGCACCCACCACCCAAGCATCCCCGCCGGCCCGTGGGGGGGGACGGACCCACCGCACCCACCCCACCCTCACTCGAGCGCTTCGCAGCACGCATACACCCAGCCACACACACGCAGCCAGCAGGCATTGGCCGCACATCCCGCACATCCGCACACCTTGCCGGGCGCTAGGGAGGGCAGGAGACAAGAGGAGGACGTGTCCGCTGCGGGAGGAGACGGTGCGGCGTAGCCCCTCGACCCGCAGCCCGCGTGCGGAGGGAGACCGGCGGCCACCCAGCCGGGCGGGGGAGATTATGTAAGAGCCCGGATGAAATGGACGATGACAAGCCCTTCCCCTCCCCCGGAGCCGAGCCCAGCCCTAACACCGCCGCCGGGGTGGCTGCGGTGGTGCGGCCGGTCCTTTCCACCGAATCCCGGCCCGAGACCGCGCCCGCCGGAGAAAGGACGCACACACGGACACCCGGCCCCTTCTCCTGCCTTTCGGTCGGGCTTTGCTCCTTTTTTTTTTATCATCATCATCATCATCATCGTCTTATTTTTTTTAGTCGATGCACGAGCGTCGCTCGAGCGCTCGAGCCCGCCGGTCCCGGGGTCCCTCCTCCTCCTCTCCCCTCCCTCCTCCTCTCCCCTTCCTCGGCGCCCCGACCACCGCCTCGAGATAAAGTTTAATTCCGCAAAGTTTGACGGCGACGCTCGTCCCCCGGGCGGCCCGGGGTCCGTCCATCCCCCCGCCCCCGCCGCCGTCACCCCCCGGACGAGTCCAGAGACCCTCACTTCGGACGACCCAAATCCTCGCAGGTAGGGCGGATTGGATGGAGGGCTCGGGAAGAGGAGGCTCCCCTTCTCCGCCGGCCCACCAGCCACAAGGTCCAAGCTGCTTTGAACGTGGGAACCGTGCCCAGCCCTCGGTGCCCCGTCCATATGCATCGTGCAGGGCTTGCCACGGCCGAGCCCGTAAGAAGCGCTGGGATAGCAGGTCACGGGTCGTCCACGGGGGTCTCACCGTCTTCATCCCTTTTCCAGATGATGCACGAGCCCAGAGAAGCCAAGTGACTTGCCCAAGCACGCGGCCCATCAGGACGAGCCGCATTAAACCCACGACCTCCGACCCAGCCGGCCTCCTTCCTGAAGTCAGGGGAATCACCAAGGCCCATCGTTAAGCACTCGTGTAGTTCTGAGCCTTACCTAAGGCAACCGCACGTGATAAGCGCCTGGGAGACTGGCACCTTCCCTGCCGGAACGAGCCGAACCAACCTTAGACCAGTGCTTGCACCTGGAAGAGCCTACATATACCATCATCATCATTAACCCTCATAATCACGTTGATGCGGTGGCGCTGAGCCCGAGGACCGTCTCGGGGAACTATTTTTCATTAAAAAAAATTATTTAGGAGAAAATAGCTACCTACTTAATTGCTCTATCGTTTGCCGAATTGGCCATTCCAAGCGCTATACATTGCTCTGCACAAGGAAGCTCTCCATAAATACTATGAATAATTAAAATAGTGACCACAGAGTAAAATCGAAACAAAAAAAACCTCCTCTCAGTCGGTATTGTTCAGAATCCGTGAAAATCCTGTGTGGGTTTGAGAATTAATACTAATTAAAACTAGTAAGCGTTAAAAATAAATGGTACGCCAAGTATATTCGCCCCCCCTAAAAAAAAAACCCACAACACCTCCTTTGGAAGTGAATTAAAGAGACTGCCTGCCTCATGATCCTATTTACTGGATAATCGCAAACTCTCCCATTTGCCAGAGACACCGCCAAAAATGAACGACCCCATCCGTGCCATTGTTGATTTCTAATTTTCCAACGCTGATAAAGTCTGGCTTCCTGAAATAAATGAAGCAATGCCCATCCGCAGCCCGACGCTCACTGACCCGAAAGCAGGACATTCTGCCGTCTGGTGAATAGTATTTGAGACAAACTGATTTCGACCTAACTTTCAGGCAGTTCTGGGAGAAAAAACATTTCTAAAGATGATTCCTTTTGCACATCCTCGACCCAGTGCTTATTGATTGTGGGCACTGGGGAAACAAAAAGGACCAACTAATAGCGCACGAACATTAAAAGGATGATAAAAATCTGGACTAAACATATATATGTGTGGACCCTTACGCCCTCGAAAGGGCTGGGTTAATAAGAAGCGGCGGTCACAGGTGTTTCCGCCAGTCCCTGTCCTTACCAGAGGACCTCGATGGTACGGGCGGAGAGCGGAACGGCAGCACAATGTAGAGGGTAGACACAGGGCCGAGATAGATCGGAAGTAATCGGCGGGGAAGCTTGGCTGGCCTGTGGGCCTGCGGGAAAAAGCACCATTCAGCCGTCCATCGCCCCCTCATCTGACTGTCCTCTGTCCACCTCTTCATGCTCAACTCAGAGAGACCCATATCGGAGTAAAAATAAAACTCAGACATGACATCTGTTACCTGGTTTTCTATTTGGTAGAAAAAAAATGGCCAAACCAATAACAATAATAATAAAATAGTATACTCGTGTTACTAATGCCAATCACCGTTCTAAACACTGGATAGATCAATAAATCAGATTGACACGACCCTATCCCACACAAGGCTCACACTCTAATCCCATTTTACAGATGAGGTAACTGAGGCCAGAGAATAAGACTCACCTAAGTCACAGGCATCGTGAGCTCTGGATTAGAACCAGTCTTCAGACTCCCGGGCCCGTGCTCTATCCGCTAAGCCGTGCTGCTCAGAATTCATTCTCCTTTTTCTCCCCCTGTACTACCACGTGCAAACAAGATTTAAAATTCTGCGTGTCACCGAGAAATAAATGTCATATTGAGCTTCCAAACCTCTTTATTGCCATAGTAATACCAGATGAGGACATAATACCAGTAATATTTTGAAGCGACATTGCTTAAACCTAGGAACCGAGAGCAGTCCGAATTAAGTGACAGATAAATGCCTGTTTTAATCTAGCTTTGTTCTTGGGGATTTCGAGATTCCAATCTTTCCCAGAAATGAGTGTGTGCTCCTCTCTGCTTTCCGCACTGCCCCTCGATAGAGTATGTGTGCCGACATAGTTCAAAATTGGACTAATTAGACATTTCCAGTATGATAAGAAATAGTTTCCGTGATCGGTGTTATTATCCACAGTTCCTTTTTGAGTTGAGCAAAAGGCCTGTTTGGGTTGCGGCCTTTTCTGGTTATGATTGTTAACGAGTGATCTGAAGCCTGTATTTCATCAAAAGTTCAGTCAACAAACTTTAGAAATTGGTTTTTCTACTAGAAAGAGTTACCCATTAGTTGTCAAAAAGAAGTGCATTGGGGAAATTCCAGTACAGAGTCCGTTTCTCCGATCCGAATCATCTCTGAAGAGGCCAAGTGATATACGACCTGTGGCAAAGCGACTTCTTCTGTAGGTTTTAAAATAAACCACGGATGATAGGTGAACTCCACGGTGGCCGGGGGTTTATTGATAAATATTGTAAAGGACTGTCTCCCCCCCCCAGATTCATCATTCAATCTATTTATTGAGTGTTTACTGTGTGCAGCAGACAGTACAATAGATGGTAAGCTTCTTGTGGGCAGATGTATCCTAACTTGTTTTATTGTTCTTCCCCGAGCGTTTAATAAAGTGCTCTGCATACAGTAGCGCTCAATAAATACCATGGATTGATTGAAAATCTATGACTGTCTAAATTTAGTAAACCTCCCAACCCGGAACTCTATTTAAAAGACGAAAGGTCCAAAGCATAGATCTAATAAATAGTGGATTAGAGCGTAATTGTCGAATAATAATTCAGAGATTGGAAGAAGAAATCGAGCCACACGGTTTTACAGTGAAGAAAAAATACCTATTCATGTTTGTAAAACAGAGTAAATATTTAGCTGTGGATTGCATAGGTAACTCAAAGTACCGATTTGGTAATATCGGCAGAATAACTCGATTCCGAGCTAATAAAAAAACACAGGCGTCGGCAAGCCGATTAAGCAGTCCACTACCGGTCGGTCATCCTTATCGGATTGAGATTCCTTCGAAGAGCTGGGAATAGCTCTGGGAGGATTCGATTTCTTCACAATTCTTCAGTTGATTTCCTGTTGCTACATTTCTCTAGAAGCGAACTTCAGGGGTAGAGCCTTGTTGAGATGCAGGGATTAGCGGGACGATTTTCATTGCTTTCGAGCACTCGAATCCCCTTCCATCTGGCCGTTCACCTCGTCAGCGTGGGATCTGCAGGCAGTGAAGATCCAGAGACAAGTGAATTGAAAACAGTTCCACAGTCGGTTTGCCGTTCCGGGCGGACTGATTCCCCCAGTCTCCCCTCCCCCGTGAGCGGTTCCGTAAAACGGCGTTGACTTAGTGGAAAGAGCACGGTTTGGGAGTCAGAGGACCAGGTTCTAATCCCGGCTCCGCTTGTGTCTGCGAGACCTTGGGCAAGCATTGGGCCTCGGTCTTCATCTCACATTTAGCGTGGTAGGTAATAATAATAATAATGTTGGTATTTGTTAAGCGCTTACTATGTGCCGAGCACTGTTCTAAGCGCTGGGTAGACATAGGGGAATCAGGTTGTCCCACGTAGGGCTCACAGTCTTATCCCCATTTTACAGATGAGGGAACTGAGGCACGGAGAAGTGAAGTGACTCGCCCACAGTCACACAGCCGACAAGTGCAGAGCTGGATTCGAACTCATGAGCCCTGACTCCAAAGCCCGTGCTCTTTCCACTGAGCCACCGTTGCTTCTCAACCCTAGCCCACCAGACCACCAAATTGGGATTCATGAAACTGGATTATTTGCCGGGCACTGAGATCTGCTTCTCAAGTGATAGGGAAGTGCTAGAGATTGCGTGGGGAGATGAGAAATTGATTCAGGGAAGCTGACTGCAGGAGAGAGATCTGAAAAGGCGAGAGGAGCGGTTGGTGGTGCAAAGGAGGAGGTGAGGATCTGAGCAAGAGGTGAGATGGGGCATTGAGTAGATTGGTGTTAGAAGAGCAAATTGGTTGCGATTGGGTTGGATTGGCAGCAGAAACAGCGTGGGGCGTAGTCTATTAGAGCAGGAGTCTGGGAGTCAGAAGGTCATGGGTTCTAATCCCGACTCCGCCACTTGTCTTGCTGTGTTGATCTCGGGCAAGTTGCTTCACTTCTCTGGGCCTCGTTACCTCATCTAATAATAATAATAATAATGTTGGTATTTGTTAAGCGCTTACTATGTGCCGAGCACTGTTTCTAAGCGCTGGGGTAGACACAGGGGAATCAGGTTGTCCCACGTGGGGCTTCCCAGTCTTAATCCTATTGTACAGAGAGGACTGAGGCACCGAGAAGTTCGAGAGTTAAGGACTTGCCCCAAAGTTCACAACAGCTGACAAGTGGCCGAGCCTCATGCTGTAAATGGCGATGGAGACCCATTGTGATTGCCCCATGTGGGACAGGGACTTGTAGGCCCCGCTGATTTGCTTGCATTCCCCCCGCCAAGCGCTAGATCCAGTGTCTTGGCATGAAGTTAGTACTTAACCAGTAGCAATAATTTTATTATTCTCTGTGCCCCAGTGACCTCCTCTGTAAAATGGGGATCAGTACCCGTTCTCCCTCTATCCCATCCAATGCGTAATTTGGGTATTGTCTCTATCTGTGGCCGGATTGTATATTCCAAGCACTTAGTTACAGTGCTCTGCCACATAGGTAAAGCGCTCAATAAAGTACTATTGAATGAATAATAGATAATGGGTAACTTGTTAGAGCGCTTACTATGGCCAGAGCACTGTTCTAAAGCCGCCAGGGGTAGATACAAGCTTATTCAGGTTGACAGCGTCCCTGTCCACATGGGGCTCGCAAGTCTCAATCCCTATTTACAGAAATGAGAAATGAAGTGTCTTGAGCGCTCACTGTAAGCCAGAGCACTGAAACTCAGTTCCCGACATCTCTCCATGGCCCCTCTGCTCCCTCGCCTCCATCGGGAAGCGGTGTGGCCTAGTGGGAAGAACCCGGGGCCTGGGAGTCGGAGGACCTGGGTTCTGATCCAAGCTCTGTCACCTGTCTTCTCTGTGATGTTGGGCAAGTCACTTAACTTCTCTGGGTTCAGTGACCTCATTAAACGTCTGTCTTCCCCTCTAGGCTGTAAGCTGTTATGGACGGGGAATGTGTCCGATAATTCTGTTGCGTCGTACTCTCCCAAGTCCTTAAAACAGTGCTCTGCGTAGAGTAAGTGCTTAATAAATGCCACTGACTGATCTGTAAAATGGTTAAAACGGTGAGCCCTTGTGGGACGAGGACTGTGTCCAACCTGATTAGTTTGTGCCTACCCCAGCGCTTAGTATGGCGCCTGACGCCCAGTTAGTGCTTAACCAATACCATTAAAAAAACAAAAAACCCACAGGACAAAACTCTCCAGTAAGAAGAGCCACGTTTTGGAGAAGTGGGGGTTGCTGTGGCTTGGAGATTGACCTCTTCTCGAAGAGGATTTGAGTCCGATTCAAGAGGCAAAGAAGGGAAGGAAGAGGGATTTTATTCTCCAATCCATTATCTTAATAATAGTCATATTAATACTTATCCCCCCCCAGACTCTAAGCTCCTTATAGGCAGGGAACATGTTTGCTAATTCTCTTGTATTGGACTCTCCCAAGTGCTAAGTACAGTGCTCTTCACAAAGTAAGCACTCAATCAATACAATTAATTGATTGACTAAGGGGGTTAGTTAATAGTTAATAATTGATAGATCAATTACCTATTAATTTATTTATATTGATGTCTCTCTCCCCCTCCGGACGGTGAGTTGGTTGTGGGCAGGGAACGTGTCTGATGTTGTATTGTGCTCTCCCAAGCTCAGAGTACAGTGCTTTGCACACAGTAAGCGCTCCATGAATACAAATGAATGAATGAATGGGGTGTCGTAGGGGTCTTAACGAACTCCAGGAAGAGACTAAAGTTCAGGATTTAACGAGGAAATGTTGGGAGTCCCGAGGACGCAAGCTAGGGGTAAACCTATGGAGCTGAGTAATGGCAGTGACAGGTTTAGTCTTCCTCACTATCTCATGTTTGAAAAGCTAAAGACAGACTTCTCTACGTGCCTAGGAAATATATTGTTTTTTACCCGATGACTGGACGGTGGTAGGAATGGGTGGTATTGATTGCGTTTTTTTCCTCCCTCCCTTCTTTTCCCTTCCCAGCCCCTCTCTTCCCCTTCCTTGTGAAATGAGATGTTATCCTGTTAACAATCTGTCCCATTAGAATTAAGTCACTTGACTGATAAAATACGCAGAGTGTAAAGCACAGGGGGAGCTACTTTGTTTCTTATGCATATTTAATTGGAAAACTGTGTTTATTTGGTTGTAAAAAAACCCAAACAAACAACAACCCCCTCCCCCTGCCACAAACCCGACTATTTAATTCAAGGGAGAGAGTTATTCTACCTCGGTGGTCGGGGGGTCATTCCATCAACCATTTCTTTATTATGAGGCGGTAGTTTACAGAACCCCAGGCTGGGTTAGGCAGGAAGACAATTTACAGCCCAACTCTAAAAGGCATGCTTCCTTCCCTCAAGGAGCTTAAAGTCTAAGCACGGAGGGAAGGGGAGAGACGGCCCATGTAGACAATTTCCATTTACAAGCTGAAATAAGGGGAAAACCGGCAGTAGCAAATGATATAAAAATGGAAAACCCCTACAGCCCCAGACTTGAATCATGTCTATTTTTTTTTTGGTACAAACTGGAGCCAAGTCATGTTTCTGTGTGGCCCGGAGGAAGGAGCCTGGGCGAGGCCGTCGGAGGATTTGGAGCCTAATCCCGGCTCTGTGTGCGACCTTGGGCAAGTCCCTTCCTTACTCGGGGCCTCTGGTTCCACATCCGTAAAATGAGGATTAAATCCCCCTCCCTCCTACCTAGACTCTGAGCCCCATACGGGACAGGGACCATGTCCAAACCGATAACGTCGTATCTACCTCAGTGCTTGGCACATAGCACTTACCCAACACCATAACTATGGTTATTGTTCCCTTCCCTGGGCCTCCATTTCCATCAGATGGAGATCCGATCCCCTGGGCCTGTGAGTCCCATGGAGGACGGGCGGGGAATGGTTCTCTTTATTGTCCCCTCCCAAGCGCTCAATAAATACGATTGAACCAATGACTGTTATACCAGCCCCGGTGCTTGGCACAGAGTAAGCGCACAGCAAATGCCACGGTTCTAAATTCTTCTTCTTCAGACTTGTCGGGCGGAGAGCGTCAGTACCAACAGGATTCCCTGAGCGCCTATTCTGAGGAGAGTGCCGAAGGAGGTGGTTGGGAGAAGAGGGAGACCGGAATTAGGTGTTTGTTGGTGGGTTGGTAGGTAAGAGAGACACAGAGCCGCCGGTCTTTCCCTGCGAGGGAGGAACTCACCACCTAAAGATGTTGAGCCACTCTCTTTGGCTCATCCACGTCTCCCGTGGGCAGACCGATAACCCCCCCGGGACAGCCGAGGGGAAAACAACTCCTCTCCACCTGCTCCCTTATTTTGCACTTGAATAATAATAGTAATAATAATTATTATGGTCTTTGTTGAGCACTTAATATGTGCCAGGCGCTGTACTAAGCGGTGGGGTGGATACAAGCAGTTGCTTCCCTGTCCCGCATGGGGCTCGCAGTCTCGATCCCCATTTTGCGGATGAGGTGACTGAGGCACAGAGAAGATAAGCGATTCGCCCACGGTCACAAGGTGGCAGAGTCAGGATTGGAACCCATGACCTTCTGACTCCCAGGCCGGTGGTCTACCCACTAGGCTAAGCTGCTGCTTTTGAATCAGGAGGATGGATGCCTGCTTCCTGACCACAGCCGTATTTATTTCTTTATGTTAATGTCCGCCTCCCCCTGTAGACTGGAAGCTCGTTGTGGGCAGGGAATGTGCCGGCTTATTGCTATATTGTACTCTTCCACGTGCTTAGTACAACGTTCTGCACGCGGTAAGTGCTCAATCAATACCATTGACGGATTGGTAGCTTCCAGGAGAGGAAGTCGCCCCCCTTTGAAGGGGCAAGTTTGTCTGGGAGCGGCAGAGTGACCCCCCCCCCCCCACCAGCCCCTAGAAGCTCCAGGCCCCTTCCCCATGGCATCATTGCAGCAGTGGTATTTTTATGTGCTTAATAATAATAATAATAATGACAGCATTTGTTAAGTGCTTAATATGTGTCAAACACTATTCTAAGCACTGGGGGTGGATACAAGGTAATCAGATTGTCCCACATGGGGCTCACATTCTTAATCCCCATTTTAATAATGATAATAATGATGTTGGTATTTGTTAAGCGCGTACTATGTGCAGAGCACTGTTCTAAGTACTGGAGGGGGGGATAGAAGGTAATCAGATTGTCCCACATGGGACTCACATTCTTAATCCCCATTTTAATAATGATAATAATGTTGGTATTTGTTAAGCGCTTACTATGTGCAGAGCACTGTTCTAAGCGCTGGGGTAGATACAGCATAATCCGGTTGTCCCACGTGAGGCTCACAGTTAATCCCCATTTTACAGATGGGAGAACTGAGGCACAGAGAAGTGAAGTGACTTGCCCACAGTCACACAGCTGACAAGTGGCGGTGCCGGGATTAGAACCCACGGCCTCTGACTCCCAAGCCCGGGCTCTTTCCACTGAGCCACACTGCTTTTCTGTTACTTACAATGTGCAGAGCACTGTATTTAGTGCTTGGGAGAGTATAGTACAACCGACTTGGTAGACATGTTCCCTGCCCCCAAGAAGCCCGATTCCCCTCTTCCCAGCCCCACAGTGCTTATGTCCATATCTGTAATTTTATTTATTTGTATTGATGTCTGACTCCTCCGGCTCTAGATTATAAACTCATTGTGGGCAGGGAATGAGACTCTTTATCGTTGTTAATGAGACTCTATTAGCTTACAGATCTCATTTTTGTTGGGCTGAAGAAAGGCTGATCAACTTGTATCTCTCCCAGTGCTTGGTAGAGTGTCTGGCACATAATAAGCGCTTAACAAATACCTTATTATTATTATTATTATTGTGGCTGGAAATGGTCGTGTTATGGAATCAAGCGGCAGGTAGGGTCTACTTAGATTCTTTAAGCTGTCTTGCAAAGTGCTGTTCATCTGTCGTAAGCGGGACCTACAGCCAATCAATCAATCAGTCGTATTTATTGAGTGCTCAGTGTGTGCGGAGCACTATTCTAAGCACTTGGGAGAGTACAATAGTAAAGAGTGAGACGTTCCCTGCCCACAGCGAGCTTACAGTCTGGAGGGGGAGACAGATGTGAATAGAAATTAATAAATTCTATTTATTGCTATTGTTCTTGTCTGTCCGTCTCCCCCGATTAGACCGTAAGCCCGTCAGAGGGCAGGGACTGTCTCTATCTGTTACCGATCTGTACATTCCAAGCGCTTAGTACATTGCTCTGCACATAGTAAGCGCTCAATAAATACTGTTGAATGAATGAATGAATTGTGGGTTTGGGCTGTTGTCTTTCATTGGAGGCTTTTATTCACTCAGTCATTCATTCGATGATATTTATTAAGCACTTACTGTGTGCAGAGCACTCTACTAACCGCTTTGGAGAGGACGATAGACCAATAAACCGACACGTTCCCCTCCCACAACAAGTTTACGGTCTAGAGGGGGAGACTGACGTGAATATAAATCGATAAATTACAGATCTGTACCTAAGTGCTGGCTTTTCAAATGTGATATCTGATCGTTCTCTGGGCCGGGGAGAGGAGACTCCAGTCTCCGGGATTACTCTAGTCATTATCATTATCAACCTCGGGAGGTGAGGACAGATTGCTCTGAATGATTTGACCAACCTGTGTGGCTTTTATGACGGGCAGATTGAAATGGAGAGCAGAGCCAGTGGCCGGCAAATTCTCTCAGTGTAGACCGGCAGCCTGGCTACCCAGCTGAACCCCCTTTCATTCATCAGTAGGGGAGGGTTGCTTTTCCAGTGGAAAAAATCTGTTTATTGTTTTACCGCCCTCTCCCAGGCACTCAGTAAGTGCTCTGCACCGAGTAAGCGCTCGATAATTACGATCGAATGAAGGCGTGATCCACATAAGGGATCCGACTGCATTTTTGCCTTGCCTAAGTAGAGAGCCTTATCTTCCCTGTCACTGTCATAATAATAATAATGTCGGTATTTGTTAAGCGCTTACTATGTGCCGAGCACCGTTCTAAGCGCTGGGGGAGATACAGGGTAATCATGTTGTTCCACGTGAGGCTCACAGTCTTAATCCCCATTTTACAGATAAGGGAACTGAGTCACAGAGAAGTGAAGTGACTCTCCTACAGTCACACAGCTGACAGGTGGCAGAGCCGGGATTTGAACCCATCACCTCTGGCTCCCAAGCCCATGCTCTTTCCACTGAGCCACGCTGCTCTTCTCGTGAGAAAGCAGCATGGCGTAGCGAATTGTACATTCCAAGCGCTTAGTACAGTGCTCTGCACATAGTAAGCGCTCAATAAATACTATTGAATGAATGAATAGAGCATGGGCCTGGGAGTCAGAAGGTCTTGGGTTCTAATGCCGACTCCACTGCTTATCTGCTGTGTGGGCTTGGGCAAGTCACTTCACTTTTCTGTGCCTCAGTTATCTCATCTGTATCTCATCTCAACTCATCACATGAGACAGGGACTGGGCCCAACTCGATTTGCTTGTTTCCATCCACCCCAGCGCTTAGTACAGTGCCTGGCTCATAGAAAATGCTTAACAAATACCGTAATTATTGTTATTATTATTATTATCCTTTGTCCAGGTGTGAGATCTGGACCCTGAGCCCTTCCCACCGAATGTCCAACCCGAGAATTAGCCTGGCCTAACAAAATTTGTCTTTGGCCCTAGTGTACGGCAGACTGGTCACCGACGGCCTTCAGTGAATTGCACTGCGATCGGAGACGATACCACGGGCTCAAGTTCCATTTTCTTCGTTTCTCCTTGTGTGTGTTTCTTGCTTGGTCAATCAGTTAATCATATTTATTGAGCGCTTACTGTGGCTGAGGGGGAATCGCCAGTTTGGCAGCTGATCAGGGAAGCCACCGCGGCCTAGGGATTAGAGCGCAGGGCTGGGAGTCAAAGGACCCGGGTTCTAATCTCGGCTCTGACCCTTGTGTGATCTTGGGCGAGTCACTTTACTTCTCTGGGCCTCAGTTCCCTCATCTGGAAAGTGGGGGATAAAGTCAATGAGCCCTATGTGGGACAGGGACTGTGTCCAACCTATATCTACCCCAGCTCTTAGAACAGTGCTTGACACACAGTACAAGCTTAACAAATAGATCCGTACATGAAAAATATCTGGGTCCCTTCTTCCATATAATAATAATAATGTTGGTATTTGTTAAGCGCTTACTATGTGCCGAGCACTATTCTAAGCGCTGGGGTAGACATAGGGGAATCAGGTTGTCCCACGTGGGGCTCACAGTCTTAATCCCCATTTTACAGATGAGGGAACTGAGGCACAGAGAAGTTAAGTGACTTGCCCACAGTCACACAGCTGACAAGTGGCAGAGCTGGGATTCGAACTCATGAACCCTGACTCCAAAGCCCGCGCTCTTTCCACTGAGCTACGCTGCTTCTCATATGTAGGCCAGTGATGACCTTGTGAGACTGTAAACTTCACCCGACCTCGTAAACTCCTTGAAGCCTCCCAAAACGCTTAGTCCAGTCCTAGGCGTATATTAGATTGTAGCTTTCTGAAGGCAAGGGACTGTGTTCTCTACCTCTCGTACTCTCCTCAATGCTTAGAGAAACAACGTGGCCTAATGGATAGAGGCCGGGCCTGGGAGTCAGACGGAACTGGGTTCTAATTCTGCCTTTGCTCCTTGTCTGCGGTGTGACCTTGGGCCAGTCACTGCACTTCCTCTGCACCTCAGTTACCTCATCTGTAAAATGGGGATTGGACTCTCAGCCCCATGTGGAACTCGTAATGGGTCCACTTGATTAGCTTATGTCCACCTCAGTGCTTAGTACAGTTCCTGGCACAAAGTAAGTGCTTAACAAGTACCATTAAAAAGCGCTCAGTACAGGCCTCTAGTCTTCAGCACACAGGAGACCGTAGGCTTACTGCAGGCAGGGATTGTGGCTTGGTAACTCTCTTGGTTGCTCAAAAAAGCCTAGAACAGTGCTCAGTAAATCTTACTGATTGATTTCTCCCTTTAAGAGGGGCAGATGCTTGTATTAGGTTGACTATTTTGCCGAAAGATGTAATAATAATAATTCTGGTATTCGTCAAGTGCTTAATTTGTGCTAAGCGCTGGGGTAGATACGAGGTAATCAGTTTGGCCACAGTCCCTGTCCCACATGAGGCTCACACTCTTAATGCCCATTTTCCAGATGAGGTAACTGAGGCACAGAGAAGTGAAGTGACTTGCCCAAGGTCACACAGCTGACAAGTGGCGGAGCGGGGATTAGAACCCATGACCTCTGACTCCCAAACCCGTGCTCTTGTCACTAGGCCATGCTGCTTCCCATATTTAATATAAATATGATATTTCGAATCCATAGAGGAGTCCTAGTTTTGTGTTTTGGTTTTTTTTTAATCCAATACCTATTCTGCCTGTATATACTGTCTTCTTTGAGCAATGGTCAGTGATTTCCATTATGGCTATTTTAAAATTTGGTGAAAGGAAAACACACTTTAATGAAATGCAGAGCATTAATAATTAATGTTAAGTATCACGATGTTTGCTTATCCCAAATTCTGGCAAGGTTTTATTTTAATGCTACAAGAGTTAATCCTGAATTACGATTACACTCTCCTTGAGAGGGCTACAACGTTTACTTTCAAACCAAATGAAATCACTACTTTGGGTGTTTTTACAGGAAAGTTTGAATGAATTAGTAATGTGATAGGCCACTTAAAATCCCTTTTTTTCTCACATGCTAAAACTAACCCATTTAATTTTCCCCGGTGATGTGAGGTCAGTCATATCTATTGAGCGCTTATTTTGTGCAGAGCACTGTACTAAGCACTCAGAAGAATACAGTAACAACAGAGACATTCCCTTCCCACAGTGAGTTTACAGACTAGAGGAGGAGACAGACATTAATATAAATATAAATAACAGAGGGCATCATTCCTTTGCAAGGCCAACTTTGCAGGGGATATCTTTGTGCCACAACTCTGCATTTAGTGGGAGGAATGCTCACTCCCCTGAGTGCTAAGCAATTAGTACGGTGCTCTGCCCCCAGAAAGCGCTCCATAGCGTGGCTCAGTGGAAAGAGCACGGGCTTTGGAGTCAGAGGGCATGGGTTCGAATCCCAGCTCTGCCACTTGTCGGCTGTGTGACTGTGGGCAAGTCACTTGACTTCTCTGGGCCTCAGTTCTCTCATCTGTAAAATGGGGATGAAGACTGGGAGCCCCACGTGGGACAACCTGATTCCCCTGTGTCTACCCCAGAGCTTAGAACGGTGCTCTGAACATAGTAAGCGCTTAACGAATACCAACATTATTATTATTATTATTATAAATGCCACTGATGGATTGATTGACTGAGGAGGCGTTAGTGAAAAGCAGCATGGCCTAGCGGAAAGAGCTCAGGCTTGGGAGTCCAAGAACCCGAGTTCTAATCCCGGCTCTGCCGACTGACCTTCGACAAGCCACTTCACCTCCCTGGGCCTCAGTTGCCTCATCTGTAAAATGGGGATTAAATACCTGCTCTCCTTCCCACTTAGACCGTGAGCCCCATGTGGACAAAGGATAGTGTTCTCTCTGCATATGCTGCATCTACCCTGGAGCATAGTACAGTGCTTGGTGCATAGTAAGTGCTTAAGAAATAGCACAATTATTATTATTATTATCATCACTACTATTACTATCTCATAGGAAGGAATTACTGGTGAAGTTTGGATCTGATGATTAAAAAAAAAATGCTCGTTATGAGAGAGCTTGCATATCCACCCAGTTCTGTATTAATAGTGCTTTGGTTTCCTCGTGCTATAATGAGCCTCGCACTATAGTTCATACTTGTTAGAGTGAGGAATCACCTGAGGCGGATTTTGTGGTGACACTTTCGACGACGAGAAAAATGCAGTCGGCCCCCTCCGCCCCTCCCTCTGGTTGGCAGAATCCCAAATTTCACACCACCTAGAAACCCTAGTCACCGTCCCAAAGCGATAAGAAGGTGAAGAGATTTATGAAAAGAAATAATGTAGTTATCAACGGGACGGCCTTCAGAAAACTGAACCAAAGTTGGAAAGACTTCATTACAATTTCCTCTCCAGCTGGGTTGTCCGCGAGGGAAATTTGGGGATTTGAACACAACGCTTGTTTAGGATTACCAGGCTTCTCTGAAACCTAGGACCAGGGCATTAGGGGCATCTAAAAATGGGAGCTGCTAAGGGTCAGGTACAGACCTGTCACTCCCTAAAACTACCATGCTGCTGAGGTTATGGCACCCTTGATCCTTGCCAGAGTGAAAGCCACAGTGCTTTGCACACGCTAAACACTCAATAAATACGATCGAATGAATGAATCATTATTATCGTTATGGTACTTGTTAAGAGCTTCCCATATGTCAAGCTCTGTTCTAAGCGCTGGCGTAGATACAAGATAATGAGATTGGGCCCCGCATGGGGCTCAGTCTAGCAGCGTGGCTCAGTGGAAAGAACCCGGGTTTAGGAGTCAGAGGTCGTGGGTTCTCATCCCGGCTCCGCCACTTGTCAGCTGTGTGACTTTGGGCAAGTCACTTGGCTTCTCTGGGTCTCAGTTCCCTCATCTGTAAAAATGGGGATAAAGACTGTGAGCCCCACGTGGGACAACCTCATGACCTTGTATCTCTCCCAGTGCTTAGAACAGTGCTTGGCACATAGTAAGCGCTTAACAAATACCAACATTATTATTATTGAAGGCTCATCTCCTCCAAGAGGCCTTCCCTGACTAAGCCCTCATTTCCTCTTCTCTCACTCCCTTCGGCATCGCCCCGATTTGCTCTCTTTATTCATCCCTCCCTCAACCCCACAGCGCTTACGTCCAGATCCGTCATTTCTTTCTTTCTTTCTATTCCTACCCGTCTCCCCCTCTAGACTATAAACTCACTGAGGGCAGGAAATGAGTCTGTTACATTGTTTCATTGTACTCTCCCAAGTGCTTAGTCCAGTGCTCTGCACGCAGGAGGGACGCAGTAAATACGATTGATTGATCGATTGATAGTGCAGTGGTAACCTCTGTCCAGGTATCACCAGCCACCGTGGCCTAGAGGGGAAAGCATTTGCCTGAAGGTCAGGCGATCAATCAATTCATCGACTGTATTTATTGAGCGCTGACTGTGTGCAGAGGACTGTGCTATGCGCTTCCAGTCTAGAGGGAGAGTGAGACATTATGAATAATGTCTTAATTAGGGGAGTAATAGGGGAAGCAGTGTAGCTCAGTGGAAAGAGCCTGGGCTTCGGAGTCAGAGGTCATGGGTTCGACTCCCGGCTCTGCCACTTGTCAGCTGTGTGACTGTGGGCAAGTCACTTAACTTCTCTATGCCTCTGGAAAATGGGGATTAACTGTGAGCCTCACGTGGGACAACCTGATTCCCCTGTATCTACCCCAGCGCTTAGAACAGTGTTCTGCACATAGTAAACGCTTAACAAATACCGACATTATTATGAATAAAGGGTGCAGGTCAGGGTGACGCAGAAGGGAGTGGGTAGAGAGGACAGGAGGGCTCAACCAGGGAAGGCTTCTTGGAGGAGATGGGCTTTGAGCCGTCAGCGCCGTCCTCAAAAACCCCTCTGCATTAGCCAGTTTGAGGTGGGAGAAGGGTTTCAAGTTCATCAGGACGGTGGAGGGAGGAGGATGTTTGTTTGGAAGCTGGGTCCTTGGTGGAGGAAATGATTTGGATTCCCTCGGTCCAGACGGAATGGACTTTAAGACGGTGTCCTATTTAAGCCCCGATCCCCAGAGCCTCAAAGCAGTCGGACTAGCAGCAGCCTGGAAACTGTCATTTCTGAGGCTCGATTTTGCCCATTTTCTCTTAGGAGAGAATTAAAAGATGAAAAGTACAATTTTTTTTTACCAGCATGAGAGGATGGTTTACCCATTCAGAAAGCTGTCTCATTTCTGGGGGAGATAAAATGAGGCGCAAGTGCATAGATAATGGCATGTAGACATCCTGCTATTTCTGGAGAAGAGATAAGATGACATCTTGAGGCATTTAGAAGTAACACCTTATTATAATCACCTTATAAATATCTTTTTTTCATAAAATATGTAGGTTTTTTTTAGATAAAGATCAAAATCTGTGATCTCTAAATCGATGACACCGACTTCATTTTCTTGGCAATGCTTTTTTAGGGCTCCTCTGAAGAGTAAAAATAATAATTATGCTATTTGTGAAGCACTTACTGTGTGCCAGGCACTGTTCTAAGCGCTGGGGCGGATAGAAGCAATTCGGGGTGGACACAGTCAGATTAAGGTCCTGCACGGTTGCAGGAAGGTCTGGAGGACCCGAAAGGAGATATCTTCGAAACTGACTTCGTAACTGTAGGAGAACGATAACCCTAGAAGCAGTGTGGCCTAGTGGAAAGAGCCGGAGGACCTGTGTTCTAATCCCGGCTCTGTCGATTGCTTGCAGCGTGACCTTGGGCAAGTCATTTCACTTCGCTGTGCCCCAGTTTCCTCAGCCGTAAAATGGGGCTTCAATACGTGTTCTCCCTCCTAATTAGACTCTAAGCCCCCTGCGGGACGGGACCTGTGTCCGACCTAATCGACTCGGACCTTCCCCAGAGCTCAGAGCAGTGTTTGACACACAGTAAGCGTTGAACAAGTAGCATTTACAAAAACAAAGAAGCTGTCCCCAGTGTGGAAACAAATCAGATGTAGCCTTGGTTCTTCCATCCTCGATTCTAGGGGGATTTTGTTGTTAGAGTTACAAAAGAAGCGGATGACATCACCTGTGTGGTTTTTAATAGAGCTGAATGACTATACTGTAGAGTGTTCTCTGATAGCTGCTATTGAGAGTGAAACCCTGGAACCGAGCCCAGTTAGTAATGCTGTTCCTGTATCGCCGCAGTCCTCCGCTTGAGGCAGAAAGAAAAATCCAACTTAGCGAAGGAAAAATATTTCACTCTCCGACCTTGTTATGTACTAGACAAGAGCGGAGGGAGATTTTGGGGGCCGGCTGCAATTAGCATCCGCTTCTCCCCCCGCCCCGCCACACAACTGTGGGACCCTTAACCAGGCCCTTGGGTGATTTGGCTTTGTTTAAAACGGGAGCAGAGGTCTCTTAATGATGGGGTGGGTCTCCCCACAGTTCAGTTCACAGGTACCCCTGTTCCCTCGGTGTGGCCTAGGGGTAAGAGCACGGTTTGGGAGTCAGAGGACGTGGGTTCTAATCCCGACTCCGCCACTTGTCTGCTGTGTGATCTTTGGCAAGTCATTTCACTTGTCTGGGCCTCAGTCACCTCATCTGTACAATGGGGATGAAGACTGGGAGCCCCATGTGGGACAGGGACTGTGTCCAACCTGATTATCTGGCACTTAGAACAGAGTAAGTGCTTAAGAAATATCATAATTGTGATTATTATGTGGCTTGGACCCCAGAGACTTCCTGAATTCTGGAGCAAACGCTGGGTCGTTCCAGAAGCTGTGTCTGTTTATGTGCGTGTGTCCAGCCTAAGGCACCCCCAGGTCAGCGTGACATCAAGCTAAAGGTCTGTAGACCGAAGACAGCATCTGCCCTGATATCCGTATTTGTCTGGGAGATTTGGACCAGCCACAGATGTCTCTTTTGGCTCCCTGAGTGGTTTCAATCTAGATCACCTGGGAATAATGCTAGAAAACAGTGAATGGCGGAGAGGAAGTCAGGGTCACCTGCCTCTTTTCCCCAGAGGGCAGCCCGTCCACTTCAGCTTCGGGAGTCGCCCCTCGTTCCGGAGCCTGGGGATCCGGGAGGAACTAGGACGCTCGAGCAGCAGCTGCCCGGTGAGCTGGAATGAGGTGCCCGCAGAGAGTCAATCAGTCTGTCGTAATTATTGAGCTTTTACTGTGTGCAGAACACTGTACTGAGACCTTGGGTTAGATACAAGGTTATGAGGTTGGATGCGGTCCCTGTCCCATTGGGGCTCACAGTTTTAATCTCTGTTTTACAGAGGAGGAAACTGAGGCACAGAGAAGTGAAGGTCATAAAGCAGACAAGTGGCAGAGCCAGGACTAGAAACCAGCCCTTTCCAGGCTGAGCTCTTTTCCGCTGCTCCTCCTCCCCTCCCCATGGCCCCAACTCCCTCTGCTCTACTCCCCTCACCGCCCCACAGCACTTGTGTATAGATGTACATATTTATTATTGTATTTTATGAATGATTCGTATATACCTATAATTCAATTATTGATGCCTGTCTGTCTCCCCCCTTCTAGACTGTGAGCCCATTGTTGGGTAGGGATTGTCCCTATCTATTGCCAAATTGCCCATTCCAAGTGCTTAGTACAGCGCTGTGCACACAGTAAGTGCTTAAATACGATTGAATGAATGAATGATCAAGACATAAGAGACCCATCCTTCAGTGAACAGTAGCAGTCATTTGCCCCTAGACATTAAACTCATTGTGGGCAGGGAATGTGTTTATTGTTGTATTGTACTCTCCCAAGCGCTGAGTACAGTGCTCTGCACAAAGTAAGCAGTCAGTACGATTGAATTTTCAAAGCCAGGTGGGAAGCCAAGTGCTTTGGCAGTGTAGAGGACTCCCCCAAAAGTGGATGCCAATACGTTTGCTCTTGAGTGCTTAATTGGGAAACGTAGCTTAGACGGAAAGTGTGAATTCTTAGTTATTTATATTTAGGTCCGTCTCCCCCTCTACACTGTAAGTCATTGTGTACAAAAGGCCTGTTTGCTAACTCTGTTGCGTCATACTCTCCCAAACGCTTAGTCCAGTGCTGTGCACAGAGTAAACACTTCATAAATACCATTGATTGGTTGATTGTAAAATCGGTCCTCCGGGTAGGATCCGCAAATTTGGCAAGGATGGCGTTTTCCTGGGAACTGGGGACTGGAGGAGGAGTCTTGACTCCAATATTTTAACCTGGAGTGAGCATTTGACTGTGCAGGTGGGAGCGAGGTGGGTGTGGCTTAGGGGGTAGAGCCCTGGCTTGGGAGTCAGAGGACCTGGGTTCTAATCCCGGCTCCACCGCTTGTCTGCCGCGTGACCTCGGACGAGTCACTTCTCTCTGAGCCTCAGTTCCCTTATCTGTAAAATGG
This sequence comes from Ornithorhynchus anatinus, assembly GCF_004115215.2. Lineage (NCBI taxonomy): Eukaryota > Metazoa > Chordata > Mammalia > Monotremata > Ornithorhynchidae > Ornithorhynchus > Ornithorhynchus anatinus. The sequence goes on along the minus strand of NC_041743.1, from coordinate 1,527,345 downwards.
GGATTTAGATTGTGGGACAGGGACTGGGTCCAACCTGATCGTCTTCTATGTACCTCAGCGCTTAGTATAGTGCCTGGCACATAGTAAGTGCTTACCAGATGCTATTTAAAAGAAAAAAACAAACTGTGGGCAACTCAGAGGTGCAGGACGCATCCGAGTAATTATCCCTGAGAACAAGGTTTTTAAGGTCGGGCTGCTCATGGCTGCTGCATTGCTCTTACTAAGTTGGAAATGAAAATATACTGTGCACGTAGGGTAGAACTAGCCCTCTAATTGAAGTGATTTTCTATTTGCTATATTTGGGTAAAAAGATCAGAAAATATAATGGTTGGCATGTTAGGTAGATTAATCATTGTTTCGGGTCGTTATGCCAAGAATTTCTCCAGTAGTCCGAAGAGATCGATCAAACACGGTTCCGTGTCTCTGGGCAGTTCCCCACGTCCCCTGGTGATCGGTATTAGGTGAAGAAGTGACTAGTGGCTTGCAGGCCGGACTATGTGAAATTCCAGATGAGTGATCAGACCCTGTGGCGAACCGAGTTGGAAGTCACTGTTTGGAATACAAATTATGATCCTGCGAGGCGATTTACCACCCTCAGAGGCAAGGAGTTTGTCCTACTGGATAGAGCCCGGGCCTGGGAATCAAATAGACGTGGGTTCTGTTCCTGGCTTTGCCACTTGTCTTGCTGTGTGACCTTGGGTAAGTCTCTTCACTTCTCTGGGCCTCAGTTATCTCCTCCCTAAAATGGGGATTAAGACTGGGGATTAAGTCCATTTGGGACAGGGACTGTATCTGACCTCATTACCTTGGGGAGGCATTAAGGCTCTCTGAAGAGAGGGCGCGGGGCTAGTACAATGCTTTACGCACAGTAAGCACGCAATGAATCCGATTGAATGGTGAATAATAGTAATAGTGTTATTTAATTGCTTACTATGTCCCAAGCAATATACTAAGCACTGGGCTCGTTACAAGCAAATTGGGTTGGACACAGTCCCTGTCCCAACCTAGGGCTCACAGGCTTCACCGCCATTTGACAGCCGAGGGAACTGAGTCCCAGAGAAGTGAAGCGACTTGCCCAAGGTCACACAGCAGAGAAGGGGCAAGAGCTGGGATTAGAACCCACGTCCTTCTGACTCCCGGGCTCTAGCCACCTGGCCATGCTGCCGGGGGCCGGTGAGCTAGTCCGTGTGGTCCGTCTGTGGGGGTGGCTCGTCCAGTGACCCTATGAGCATTAGGGACTTGGGCCGGGGCTGGTTTCCCTCCCCTCCTGTGTGGTGCATTGCAGCATAGGAAGGGAGAGCAGCAAAAGGAAGCAAGTCGTTGTGGAAGGCAGCTCCCCAAAATGAACTGAACGTAGCTTCCCAAGGATCCACTGACTAGCAGGTTGTGGGGACTCGAGAAATATTAAGCAACAATATTCCAATGATGCCAATATTTGATGCCTGACTTTGTTAGTAACAAGCAGAAATACACTGCACTTCTTATGACTCAAGGTTTATTTTCTAATTCTGAGGGAGTCCCGATTAGATACTGATGTCCTGAAGCCAGGAATTTCAGCCTGGAAAATCGCTCCGGCAACATGAGCCGGTTCTGGACCTCAGTTATTTATTTTGAATGGTTTTTGTTAAACGCTTACTAGGTGCCAGACACTCTAGTAAGCTCTGGGGTAGTTACAAGCTCATCAGATTGGACAAAGTCCATGTCCCATATGGGGCGCACGGCCTGAATGCCCATTTTCCAGCTGCAGTAACTGGGGCCCAGTGAAGTGACTTTCCCAAGGTCATTCAGGAGACAAATAACAGAGCGGGGATTAGAACCCAGGTCCTTCTGACTCTCAGGCCCGGGCTCTATCTACTTGGCCACATTGCAGGAAATGCAGTACAGAAGGACTGAAAATTCTGTTTCCAAAGGAGATAGTGATGACACTTTTTAGCAGTCAATCAATCACATTTATTGAGCACTTACTGTGTGCAGTGCACTGCACTAAGCGCTTGGGAAAGTTCAGTAGAACAATATAACAGATACATCCCATATAACAGATACATCCCAGGCCCAGGATGAGCTTACGGTCTAGAGGGGGAGAACCTGCCCAGGGATATAGGAAATCACAGGGAAAAGGCCAACGGGGAGGACTGCTCCGATTCTTTCCTGCTTCTGACAGTTTTTTTTACCTCAATCCAACCCAGCTGTTTCAGCTTGTTGCCCGGGAAATTTGAACCCAGAGCAGGGAATGGAAAGCTGGGGATCGGTGAGGAAGGGAGAGGATTTCCTCCCTGGTCGGACGCTGGACGGAGACCACCATTTCCACTTCATCTGAGGGGCAGCCTTCACGTCAGACCGGCGTAGGTGCAAAGTGGCCGGTTTCTAAGGGCTGTGTTTCGACGTGGAGTAATCTCTAGATTACATTCTCCGCAAAGCCTCTTTGGTAAAATTTCATCCCAGGGAAATCACATGATGTAATTCTCTCACTGCAAAAAAAAACCCCACAAAAAAACCAAGGAGGCATATATATTTATGCCCATATATGCGTGGAGAAAAAGAGAGCAAACACGGGCCTGGGAGTCAGAAGGACCTGGGTTCTAATCCCAGATCCGTTACTTGTCTACTGGGTGACCTTGGGCAAATCACTTCACTTCTCTGGCCTCAGTTCCCTCATCTATAAAATGGGGATTAGGACTGTGAGCCCCAAGTGGGGCAGGGACTGTGTCCAACCTGATTGTCTCGTATCTACCCCAGTGCTTAGTACCATTGCCAGGCCCATAGTAAATGCGTAACAAGTACCATTAAAAAAGAGAGAAATGGAAGCAAAGGAGAGAGAGAGAGAGAGAAAAGAGAGAGGGGGAGAGAGAGAGAAAGAGGGATAATTGCAAAAGAGGGAGTCATTGTTGGGTCACGAAGGGGAATGCAAGGGACAAACAGGGAAAGATGCAAAAAGAAATGGGGGATGGGGTCAGGAAAAATCTTATGAATTTTTCAGGAATCTCAGATAGTGTCTGGGCTCCGTAACTGAGGCAAAATTGTTACAGTTGAATCTGGTTCACTGCCTTAATTTTCCATTTTTCTGTGCTGAAAGGAGCCGATATATTCCCTGGCAAGATTGGACAGCACTCCCTGTTTGTTTATTCATGGGATTTAAAAAAAAAAATGGTACCCTTTGTTTAAAACTTAAGAGTGCAAGCCCAAGAAAATCATTTATTAAAATATTTAGCACAGATAGCAGCAGTGACAAACATAATAAAATTGATGGAGCTCAGGCTATCACCACATGAGAAGCAGCATGGCCTAGTGGATAGAGCATGGGCCTGGGAGCTAGAAAGTCATGGGTTCTAATTCCCGCTCTGCCACTTGTCTGCTGGGTGACTTTGGGCAAATGACTTCAGCTCTCAGTGCTGCAGTTACCTCATCTGGAAAATGGGGATGGAGACTGTGAGCCCCACTTGGGACAGGGACTGTGTCCTACCCGATCTATTTGTTTCCACCCCAGCGCTTAGTACAGAGCCTGGAACATAGCAAGAGCTCAAGTACCATTATTATTATGATCTGGCATGGCTAGTTTTTCTAAAAGGAAAGTTTTACCTACTGTCTTAAAAGTTCAGCTCCGAAATGTGGCTACTGTTGTGCTGTGAATGCTGTAGACTTATATAATAAGTCTGGTTATCACAATAATAATAATAAAAAACTGCCTCTCTTTTTCCTTTTACTACCGAAAATTTTATAATGAGATTACGTCCATTTGTTCTGTTTCAGACGGTCCGTCACGGTTTCCCATATCAGCCTACAGCTTTGGCTTTTGACCCGGTTCAGAAAATCTTGGCTATCGGGACGAGAACAGGCGCTATCAGAATGTATCCTTTATTGGTTAATATTCCTTACGCTCATTGACCATGTGTCTGAACTGTCACCGGCATCTGCACGTCCAAATCTTGAGGTAAGCAGATTTTCCTAAGTACCTCAATGGCAATTATTTCTTCTTAAAGAAAAAGCATCAGTGGTTTAAGAAAAAGCAGGGCCTTTTCAATTTCCCTCTGTGTTTCTGATATCATTTTGTTTTTTTAAGAAGTGACTGAAGACGATGCTTCAAAATGAGTTTGTGAGTGGGAAAATGTGATTGCCGAAACTTGTCTAGGGAGCGCAGTCTTTTTTCCCCCAGGGTCAGGGGACATTTGATCAATCAGTGGTATTTATTGAGCGTTTATTGTGTGTAGAGTGCTGTACTAAGCGCTTAGGAGAGTACAGTGTCACAGAGTTGGTGGACACGTTCCTTGCCGAGGAGGAGCTTACGGTCTAGCGGAAGAGACATATATAAATATAAATTAATAATGGATGTGTACGTAATTGCTGTGGGACTGAGGATGGGGGTGAATAAAGGGTATTCATCCAAGAGCAAGGATAACTTAGAAGGGAGTGGGAGAAGAGGAAAGGAGGGCTTAGTCAGAGGAGACATTCGCAAAAGCATAACCCATGTTGAGCTCTTTCCTTCTGAGAGAAGCTTACTCCAGCTCCTCTGCCTCCTTCCATCTCCCACCCACAAAGGAACTCGGAAGAAGGAGGGAGATTTCTCTTTATTTCTGGCAGTGAGAACTGGAGTGATTGTGTGTGGGGAGGGGGATAAGAAAGTTGCAAAGAAGGAAAACTGGATGTAAAACACTAACTTTTTACTTGGTTTTTCAAGCCACGGTTGAGAGGGAAATCTATGACTTGATCACAGTGAAGACTCCCTGTAAGAGTAATAGAAGATGGAGTGGTTTTGGGATTTTTTTTGTATTTAAGCGTTTACTATGAGCCAGGCACTGTAGTAAGAGCTGGGATAGTTACAAGTTAATCAGATTGGACACATTTCTTGCCCCACAGAGGGCTCACAGTCTTAATCCTCCTTTTTTAGATGAGGAAACTGGGGCACAGTGAAGTGACTTACCCAAGTCACACAGCTGACAACTGGCAGAGCTGGAATTAGAATCCAGGTCTCTCTGACTTCCAGGCCCGGGTTCTTTCCGCGAGGCCATGCTGCTTCTCAAGAAGCAATAGAAGAAAGAAGGAGAATGCTATTTATTTCTGACAGCGGGAACTGGGTGATTGTGGGATGGGCAAGAAAGCAGTTCTGAGGAAGGAAAGTTGGTTGTTAAGACATTACTTTTCATTCTTGTTTTTCAAGCCAAGATTGAGAGGGAAATGTATAACTTGATCACAGAGAAGACTCCGCTTCAGATAAAAGAAGATGTGTTCTGATTCGCTGTACTTTTGTACTTTTAAGTGGTCGTAAAAAACAAGACATTCAGGAAAGTTAATAACTCTAATTGATGTCTCAAGTGGGCTTTACCTTAAAATTGCTTTGCAGTGCCTTACATAACCTACTTGAGGTTTTGAAGATTGTTCAATCCAAATTGTCGATGGAGATTGAAGAAAAGATAATGCTACCATTTGGGGGCTTTTGGGTGGCTAAGAATGATTTGTGATTTTTAGCAAAATAGATTTCTAAAATTTCCATTTCTAAGTTCAGCATTCTGGTGTAAATAATTTGAATTCAAGAAAAGATAGAGCATTCGTTCCATCTTTAACTGGAAGTGAATTTTTAAGTTTAAAACAGGGTTCTCCAATTTCCCTCACAGCATCCCCTCCTAAAGATTCCTCATAATATTCCCATTTCCTCGTCATCCCTCATCCCAAGAACCCAGACTATTTCTTGGAAACACCTCCATTTCCCACATCAGATCTGGGGCTCTACAACTCCAGTCTTTTCTCAGCAACATAGTGAGTGAAATTTTTACTATTGCCAAAGTCTGTGCTATACGTGCCGGGTAGATACAGCTATCACAGATCAGGCACAATCCCTCTCCCACAAAGAACTCATAATCTAGGTGGGTTTTCTTTTTTGTTGTGTGTTGTGTTTTTTTTTTTAAAGCATTTGGACTCCTGAATCATTAAGAATTGAGGTCATGGGTAAACACTCAGTGGAAAGAACATGGGCTTTGGAGTCAGGGCTCATGAGTTCGAATCCCAGCTCTGCCACTTGTCGGCTGTGTGACTGTGGGCAAGTCACTTAACTTCTCTGTGCCTCAGTTCCCTCATCTGTAAAATGGGGATTAAGACTGTGAGCCCCATGTGGGACAACTTGATTCCCCTATGTCTACCCCAGCGCTTAGAACAGTGCTCGGCACATAGTAAGCGCTTAACAAATACCAACATTATTAGATCCACGAGGACCTTTATACTGAAAAAGAGAAACCATTGAAGTTTTCAATTAATACTATTTTTAGACCTGCAAAACATCCGAAACCGAGAAAAACATTTTTGATCTCCGTACAGCCGGATTTATGTAGGCTAAATTAATTTCCCCAAATTCCTCTCGAGTTGAGTTCACTTCTGACAAGTTTAGCATTTTTATTGCTGATTTAGAATTACTTCTCTCCTTCTGAAAATGGAATTTATAATGAAATGCCTGTTAACTATAAAACAGAATCACAAAGGGCCTGCGCAGATTTTAATGAAGGCCTAGTAATTTGCAAAAAGATGTAGGCTTGAATCAGCAGCTAATACCTTCATTTAGCTCCTTTCTTCTATAAGTCCCAAATCGTTTGCCAATGGAGAGATTTCATCCTCACAACATCCCAGTGAAGAGGGAAGGAAAGGTCTTAGTAAGCTTGATTCCGGCCAATCAATCAATTATTCAGTGGCATTTATTGAGTGCTTACTGTGTGCAGAGCACTGTACTTAGACTGTAACCTCACTGGGCCAGGGAATATATCTGTTATTTTGCTATATTATACTCTCCCAAGTGCTTAGTACAGCGCTCTGCACATAATAAGGATTCAATAAATACCGTCAAATGACGAAACGAAGTGAGTTGTTGTATGGCATGGTTCGGGGTTTCATTTTTCTGAAACGAAAAAGAATTGGCAAAGTTGCTAAGACATCTGGGATCTTTTCCACTTCTTCTACGAAATGAAGCCATCTAAATAAGCTCCGCTGAACAGTTACCCTGCGGAGGATGTGATAGAATCCAGGATTCTTCATCTCCCGATTTCTCAGGCGCCTGAGAGCTCAGTCTTCTTGCCAACATCTTGGGGGAGGGGCCGATTTTTGGAATTTGGCTTGGGGGATCGCTTGGCTACTCTAATTTATGCTTTTCTCTCGACGTTCCGACTGCTCGCCGAAAGGCTTCTGCTCCCTTGTGTTCTTGTGAAAAGTCAAGGGCGGGCATTGAACCTGCTCCAGGCCACTTGGATTTCTAGTTCGAGGCTAGGAAAATGGTAGTTAAAAAAAGACGTGCCTTCCACCCCCGTTCTCACTAGTCAGCTAAGTGGATCAGAAAAATGCCCTCCTGCTTCTGCCCTGGATGAAATATCAGGCAGGCAGTCAAACGTATTTAGTAAGCGCTTACTTTCTGCAGAGCACTGTACTGAACTCTTGGGAGAGCACAATAGAACATTGAACAGACACATTTCCTGCCCTCAACAAGTTTACAGTCTAGAGGGGGAGACAGACATTAATAGAAATAAATTGCAGATATGGGCATATACACTGTGGGGATGGAAAAGGGGATGAATAAAGGGAGCAAGTCAGGGCGACGCAGAATGGAGTGGGAAAAGAGGGATTAGTCAGGGAAGGCCTCTCGGAGGAGATGGACCTTCCATAAGGCTTTGAACGGGGGGAGAGGATTTGTCTGTCAGATTTGAGGAGGGAGGGCGTTCCAGGCCGGAGGCAGGAAGGGGCGAGAGGTCGGCAGCGAGATAGGCGAGGTTGAGGTACACTGAGAAGGTTGGCATTAGAAGAGCCAAGTGCGTGGGCTGAGTTGTAGGAGAGTGATGAGATGAGGTGGAAGTGGGCGAGGGGATTGAGGGCTTTAAAGCGGAGGGTGAGGAGGAGTTTCTGTTTGATGCGAATGGGGACGGGCAACCACTGGAAGGTCTTGAATATGTGTCCCGGGCGGCTAACTGTGGTGAGATAGCCTGGCTCTTGGCAGAGCCTGTGGCAGGGCGAGTGGGAGCCGGCTCAGAAATAGCGAATCGAGTACTATTATCAGTCAATGGTATTTATTGAGTGCTTTCTGTGGGCACAGCATTGTGTTGACTGCTTCGGAAAGTACATTATATCAGAGTTGGTAGAAACATTCCCTGCTCACAAGAAGCTTACAGTCTAAGAGGAGGAGCTTACTAGTAGTAATAGCATTTTGTAAGTGATTACTGTGGCCAGATCACTCTACTAAGCGCTGGGAAAGTGTTTACAATGGGGAAGGAGACATGGACTCTGTCCCTCTAGACTGTGAGCTCATTGTGGGCAGGGAATGTGTCTGTTGTTGTGTGGTACTCTCCCAAGTGCTTAGTACAGTGCTTTCCACACAGTAAGTGCTCAATAAATATGATTGAATGAATGAACGAGGAGCTGAGAGAGAGCCTGATGGCTAACTGGTACTTCCTGGTGGCCAGGAGTCTTCAATGCGACCTCTCCCCCATGGCACAAGATAAGATTTATTTTGTTTTTAAGGGTATTTATTAAGTGCTGACGATGTCCCAGGCCCTGTACTAAGCGCTGGTGTAGACACCAGTTAATCAGGTTGGACACGGTCCATGTCCCATGTAATAATAATGGTATTTGTTAAGCGCTTACTATGTGCCAAGCACTGATCTAAGCGCTGGGGGAGATACAAGGTTCTCAGGTTGTCCCAGGTGAGGCTCACAGTCTTAATCCCCATTTTACAGATGAGGTCACTGAGGCACAGAGAAGTGAAGTGAATTGCCCAAAGTCACACAGCTGATGAGTGGCGAAGCCGGGATTAGAACCCACGACCTCTGACTCCCAAGCCCGGGCTCTTTCCACTAAGCCACACTGCTTCACAGGTTGTCCCACGTGGGGCTCAGAGTCTCAGTCCCCATTTTACAGATAAGGTAACTAAGGCCCAGAGAAGTGAAATAATTTGCCCAAGGTCACACAGCAGAAAAGTGGCAGAGCCGGGATTAAAGCCCAAGGCCTTCTGACTTCCAGGCCCGGGTCTATCCACTACACCGTGCTGCTTTTTCGGTCAATATCCGACACACGGGTGCTCCAGTTCTGTCAGGCCTCTGGAGGAAAAAAAAATGGGAGTCTCTGCTTACACGCTCTCTCCCCCCGGAGGGGATTTCTTTGACCTAAATTGCCCTTGGGTCTGAATCTTACCCAAGGGCTTCCCCATCCCTCTGGCCAGATCAGCCGGCAGCTAAGGTTTTAGAGGGTGGTTGTTGGAGGAGAAGGATTTTTCTCTCATAAAGGGAGAGACAGTCTTGTACTAGCGTGTGTCCTACCTTAATGTTCAGGCAGGCTCAAGCTGACCTAGCCTTCCCACAGTGGAGTTGAAAATATGTGCTGTCAGAGGTGTGAAAAAGCCAAGTTTCTCATTTCCAAAGTCATTTCCCCCGAGGGCCTTTTTGTTCCTTTGAGAGTTGTGTGAGGCTTTTATGTATTTTCAGTGTGATGAGTTTCCTGGATTCTTGGAGGTTATCTGAGCCCAGGGGCTTGGTTCTCATTTGGCTCTTGGGCAGGGCGAAATACTCCGATGGCATCTGCCACCCAGCCTGGCCTAGTGGATAGAGTCCAGGCTTGGGAGTCAGAAGGACTTGGAGTCTAATGCCGACTCCGCCCCTCGTCTGCCGGGTGACCTTGTGCAAGTCACTTCTCCGGGACTCAGACCGTCTGAAAATTGGGGATTAAGACTGTGAGCCCCATTTGGGATAGGGAGGTTGTCCAACCCGATTTTCTGGTATGCATCCCGGACCCGATTTTCTGATATGCGTCCCGGTACTTAGTACCGTGCCTGGAACATAGTAAGTACTTAACAGTAACCAAAATTGTTATTGTATTGCTTCTCCACTTCCATACTGTCGGGGTGGCCCACGGTCATTCTCATCTCATTTTGTGGGCAGTCAGGCGCTGTGGCGAAGGCTTCGGGGTGACGTTACGCAGCTCCGGACCCCAAATTAGGCCGGGTGTGGCATTGGGCCATCAGGAAAGACGGGCAGCACCCAGGCGAGCTCACAATGTGGAGGTCGTTTTTTTTTTATTGAACGGTTACTATGTGCAAAGCACTGTACTAAGCACTTGGGAGAGTACAATACAACAGAGTTGGCACAGTCCCGGCCCACAGTGAGCTTACAATCTAGAGGGGGAGGCAGACATTATTACAAATAATTTATAGTATAGAATGTAAAGCTACGTACCTACGTGTTGGAAGTAGGATGTTCATCGAATACCCAAAATGCTACGTTATTTCCTGACGGATCTTGAACGCTGTGGGCAGGGAATGTGTCTATTGTTCTACTAGTCTCTCAAGCGCTTAGTACAGTGCTTTGCACACAGTAAGTGCTCAATAAATATGTTTGAATGAGGGCATGCATTATGTTTCAGGTTTGGTAAATGAGTGATCGATCAAGAGTATTTATTAAACACCTACTGTGTGAAGAGTGCTATGCTGAGCTTTAGGAAGAGTCAGTAGATATGACTTTTGAGGAGTTTACAGTTTAGTGGGAGCAGAGTACCCTAGTAACCTTAGGGAGAGAATAAAACCACAATAGACGTGAACCCTTCCTTCATGGAGTGTATAGTTTACTGGGTGCAGAGCACTGTACTAAGCACTTGGGAGAGTACAGTAGAGTTAGTAGACATGGCCCTTGCCCCCAATAAGTTTTTATTTGATAATCTCGAGTGGCCCCCTACTGTAAACACAGATTCCCACAGGCAACCAGACAGAGGAATACAAAGAAGATGGCAAATAAATGAAATTTCTCAAAGACAATTGCTTTCCTATCCATCAAACCTGCCGCTGGTTTCTATTAAGCCAACCCTGATTTCTTTTTGGCTTTAGGCACGGGGTCCAATAATTACTTTTATGGATGACTGAAAGAAAATCACTTTTTCTGTTTATTAATCATTTCCATTGTTACACATGTATTACTGACTTGCCAGGAAATTCTATTTTCCACTAAAATGCAATTTTGAAAAATAGCTGGAAGAGATATGTGCAATTATTTTCAAATCTGCAGCTCAATAAAATCTTCGTATAAAATAACCGAACAAATCCTTTGCGTTTACAGCAGTAGTCTTTTAACAGCATTGATTGAGCACCTACTGTGCACAGAGCACTGTGCCAAGCGCTTAGAAGGTGCATACTGAAGAAGTTTTTAAGATGGAATTCCCGAGGCACTCCCAGCCTCTCTTACTTGCAAAATTGCCCTAATTTTATAATGCAATTTCTGTGGCCTTAAAATAAGGGTGGGGAAATTATAGAGGTCACATGAGAATTCAACTGATCAATTAGTGGAGGAGGAAAAAGTGAACCGATCAATCAGTGGTGTTTATTGAGCGCTTACTAGGTGCAGAGCACTGTTCTAAGAGCTTGGGCGATGACAATAAAACAGAATTGGCAGGTGTGTTCCCTGCCCGCAGTGAGCTTAGAATCTAGAGAGAAGTAAAAAAGGGAGGGAGAAGGCAAGAGGGCATTTGAGCCGATATCTCTCATTTCTAATGCGCCTTCCCAAGGCCCACATTACCGTGATCCCATCTCTGCCACTTGTCAGCTGCATGACTTTGGACAAGTCACTTTGCTTCTCTGTGCCTCAGTTCCCTCATCTGTAAAATGGGGATGAAGACTGTGAGCCCCACCTGGGACAGTCTGATAACCTTGCATCTCCTCCAGTGCTTAGAACAGCGCTTGGCACATAGTAAGCGCTTGAGAAATCCCATCATCATAGGAGTTCAGTGAATTAAGGCCTCCTAGGCCACAAGCCTGTAGACTGTAAGTTCGTTGTGGGCAGGGAATGGGTCCGTTATATTGTTCTGTCATACCCTCCCGAGCGCTTAGTACAGTGCTCGGGGACTGACTGAATTAATTCACCTTTTCTGCTGAGTTGGTGGTCTGGTCTTTTTCCCCCCGCTCCTCTTCCCTGTACAAGTATATGGTAAACAGAATCTTTTATTTCCTCAATAATTCGGGTGAGGCAGTTTTGCAGGAGGGGCATTTATGCAAGTAAATGTGATATTTTAAAAAATAACCAAACTAAATAAAGAAATGTATCCTGGGGGGTGTGGTGTGCCTAGGTCAGTCAGTGCACTTTTATTTTTTATTTTATTTTTTTTTAAATAGTATTTGTTAAATCCTTATGTACCAGGAACTGTTTTTAGTGCTGGTGTAATAATAATAATGATGGTATTTAAGTGCTTACTATGCACCAAGCACTGTTCTAAGCACTGGGGTAGATACAAGGTAATCAGTTGTCCCATTTAGGGCTCACAGTCTTAATCCCCATTTTACAGATGAGGTAACTGAGGCATAGAGAAGTGAAGTGGCTTGCCCACGGTCACACAGCAGACATGTGGTGGAGCCGGGATTAGAACCCATGTCTTCTAACAAGCCGGTGCTCTTTCCACTAAGCCACGCTGCTTCTCGTCATTATTATTAGTATTTATTTTATGTTACTTAAGTACTTGCTGTGTGATAGACACTGCATTAAGCGCTGGGGTAGATACAAGCTCATCAGGTTGGACACAGTCCACGTCCCACAAGGGGGTCAGAGTTTTAACCCCCGTTTTCCAGAGGAGGGACAGAGGCACAGAGAAGTGACATAATTTAGGCAAAGTCACACAGCAGACAAGTAGTGGAGATGGGGTTAGAACCCAGGTCTCCGACTCCCAGGTCTGGACTCTATCCACTAGGTCATGCTGCTTCTCGTCATTATTATTAGTATTTTTTAAATTTTATTTTGTTTTATGGTATTTAAGTACCGGTGATAGGCACTGTACTAAGCACTGAGGTGGATGCCCGCTAATCGGGTTGGACACAGTCCGTGTCCCATATGGGGCTCATGGTCTTAATCCCCATTTTCCAGATGAGGGAACTGAGGCCCGGAGATGTGAAGTGACTTGCCCAAGGTCACGCAGCAGACGAGTGGCAGAGCCGGGATTCAAAACCGGGTCTTGCCGATGTCCAGGCTTTACTCTATCCACTGGGCCATAACGCTTAGCAGCACCGCCTGCTTCCAATCCACACTATTAATGTTCCGCTAGCTAGAATACCACATTGTAAAAGCAATCAACATTTTATGCCTTTTGGGCAGTGTTTTATAAGAACACGACCAATGCTCACTGTGGAGAAGTCAGCTGGGTGGCCTCCACATTGAGGTAGCAAAGTTTGTTGGTTTTTTGCTGCAACCTTGAAATTTTATAAGTAGAATCAGCAAATTTGTAACCACCCCACTGAGAACACATCTTTTGAAACACTGTGTTCAGTAACAATGTCCATTAATACGTGGATAACCAACTACTAGAGAAGAAGCTTGGCCTAGTGGAAAGACCGCGGACTTAGTCAGAGGACTCGGATTCCGATCCCGGCTCGGCCCATCGCTTAAACGTGTGACCCTGGAATAGTCACTTGGCATCTCTGGGCATCAGTTTCCTCAACTGTAAAATGGGGTTCAGTGTCTGTTCCCCCTCCTACTTAGACTGAGCCCCAAGTGCTGAATTGTACTTTCCAAGAGCTTAGCACAGGGCTCTGCCCACAGTAAGCGCTCAATAAATATGAATGAATGAATTGAATAACAGGGACTGAATTCAACCTGATTAACTTGTGTCTACTCCAGTGCTTGGCTAATAGAAGCTCTTAAAAATACCACATTTCTTCTTCTTTCTTCTTTTTCCTTTCTTCTTTATTCTTCATCATCAGAATAATAATAGAGAGAGAAGGATTCCATTTCTCTCCTCTTACCCAGTAGCGGTGAGCAGTAAATTCCTAAATCAAACTGCCCTGAGCCCCAAATTCCTGAACGTGATGTCTAAAGTGACATTTCACTTGTCATACCACCTGGACCACCAAGAGCTCCACATATGTTCTCTCAAATGCCCTCTCCAAACATTCTTACGTTCAAACGTATTTACTGAACACTTACTATGTGCAAAACGCTGTACTAAGCTCTTGGGAGATTACAATAGAACAATAAACAGACACATTCCCTCCCCACAGCGAGCTTACAGTCTAGAGGGCGGAATGGAAACTTCCCAATAGTTTTAATAACAATAATTACAGTATTTTAGCGCTTACTCTGTGCCAACACCGTTCTAAGCACTGGGATAGAGACAAGGTAATCAGCTTGTCCCACGTGGGACTCACAGTCTTAACCCTCATTTTCCAGATGAGGGAACTGAGGCACAAAGACGTTAAGCGGCCTGCCCAAGGTCACAAAGCAGATGAGTGGCAGAGCCGGGATTAGACCCCACGAAAACTTCCTCTAGACCGTGAACTCATTATGGGCAGGAATGTGTCTGTTGTTATATTGGCCTCTCCCAAGTGCTTTGCACACAGTAAGTGCTCAGTAAGTACGATGGAATAAGTGAAAACTTCAGAAACCAAATAATTGCTCAGAAGAAGAGAGGACAACGAAGACCCCGTCGAAACGGTGTGGACTTGTTTTTTTAAAGCCCTTCCGAAAGCGTCGTTCTTTCGCTTCTCCCCACTCCGTCCCCTTCCCACTCCGGACCCCATCGAGCACTCTTGAAATGCAGGAGTGAATCCAGAACACCTGAGGCCGGGCAGTGGATGTGGATGTGGACGAGCAGGATCGTTGTGGGGATTTGCTCTTGCTTGGGTGCTGCAGCCTGCAAGATAGGCTGTTAGAGCCCCACTTCCCGCTTCCCTTTCTGGGGCCATTAGCAATCTTCTCACGCACAAAGTTCCGCATAGCTCAGTTTGCCTTCATAGATAATCTTCTAATAATGATTTTCTTTCCATGCTTCTGTTCCCGAACTAGGACCGTAAAAACATCACAGGAAAGGAGAAATTTGGATTCTATCATATTTTATTACTTGCCGGCTTGGTCTCTTCTCTCTCTCTCTTCCCCTCCCTGCTCCCCTCTCATATCAAGAAGATGAAAGAGAAGTCAGGAGGAATCATAAAATGTGCAAGTAGAGTTGCTCTTCTTCAAACTGACACCGACCCTCCCTCTCCCGGCATGTTTGGAGGATTCTTGAGATGATAAAGATGAAGTACGTGGAGCCCCTTGGTGCTCTGGAAGTTTGAGGTGGAACTGCAGGTGTAACGTCAATATTGGGAATAAAATCTTACCCTTAACAGCTGATGGGCTTCCATGGAGAATAATGGACAGGCTGCGGTTGGTCCTAACCGTTCAGGACCGAGAAGTGGCCTGGCCCAGTGGATAGAGCCCGGGCCTGGACGTCAGGAGGACCTGGGTTCTAATCCTGGCTCTGCCCCTTGTCTGCTTTGTGACCTTGGCAAGTCACTTCATTTCTCTGGGCCTCAGTTATCTCATCTGGAAAATGGGTTAAAGACTGGGAGCTCCATGTGGGACACGGACCTTGTCCAACCTTTTTATCTCGTACCTATCCCCGCGCTTAGCACAGTGTGCAACACGTAGTAAGTGCTTAAAAAATACCATTAAAAAATCCGTTTGCACCAAGGAATCGCTGAGCACTCCAGTGGTTTGCACATGGCATCACTCATGCTATCTCATCCCTGCCGTAATTTTTTTTTCACAGTATTTGTTAAGCGCTTACCGTGTATCAAACCCCGTTCTAAGCGCTGAGGTAAATACGAGTTATTGAGGTTGAACACAGTCCCTACCCAGCATAGGGGCTCACAGTCTAAGTAGGAGGGAGATCAGGAGAACTGAGAAGCAGCGTGGTCAGGTGGATAGAGCCCGAGATTTGAACCCAGGGCCTTCTGACTCCCAGGCCCGGGCTGAATCCACTAGGCCTTGCTTCAGTGCTTAGTACAGAAGCCGTGAGGCTCAGTAGGTAATATTGATTGAAGAGTTAGGCTCTAATCGGGTCATCCAGAATATTGCTTTTCCACCAGTGGTGTTGCTTCTCAGCCCTGCAGGTGACACTTGGCCAAACCCCTTAGGTAACCGTTTTGCCTCTGTTCACCTTAAAGAACTGCGGCATCTGTACAGTAATGTAGAGAGGTTGCAGACTGTGAATTTGGTTGCCTTTCTTGTAAGTGTTGTTCTCCATTCTGGGCTTCTCTGGCCAACCCGGCCCACACACTTCACTCCTCTAACGCCAACCTACTCACTCTATCTCGATCTCGTCTAACTTGCCGCTGACCTCTCTCCCACGTCCTGCCTTTGGCCTGGAACACTCTCCCTCTTCATATCTGACAGATAGCTACTCCCCCCCCGCCCACTTCAAAGCCTTATTGAAGGCCCATCTCCTCCGAGAGGCCTTCCCTGACTGCGCCCTCCTTTCCTCTTCTCCCACTCCCTTCTGTGTCCCCCTGACTTGCTCCTTTTATTCATCCCCACCCTCCCAGCCCCACAGCACTTACGTACATATCTGTCATTTATTTCTTTCTATTCACGACTGTCTCCCCCCCAGACTGTTAAGCTCCTGTGGGCAGGGAATGTGTCCACTATATTGTTCTAATGTCCTCTCCCAAACGCTTAGTAGAGTGCTTTGCACTTGAGAAACAATAAATATGATTAATAGATCTTTGCCAGAGAGGCTGTGGCAGTAAAGGAGGGCAAGGTCCATGCTCAAGCTGCGTGGTTCTTTATTTCTTTTAAGGTCGAAAGGCACTGCTGCAAGAGAAGTCGCAAATCCTCCAGAGAATCTCTCTAGCGACGATACCACCCTAAAGAGTTTAAAACGCAAGTTTCCGTGGAAATCTGCTTTTCCATCTTACCTTGCCGTTGTTGCATTGGCTTTTTTTTTCTTTCTGGGCTGAAATTAGAAAGTAAAGGAATCATTTAATTAGAGCAGCTCAATTTTCACTGTAACAGAAAGAGTATCTATTTTGTTGTAAGAGAAAATTGAATCAGGAGAAAATCAATACCTATAGTAGAACAGCGCATCCTTCTAGGATGCTAAATATTTTAAAGCTAAATAGAACAGGAATTGCTCAAAAAAAACCTACTTTCACTTGTCTAGTCACCGCTCTGCTTAGGGCCGCTGGGAAGTAATCCTTTTAGACTGAAAACTCGTTGTGGGCAGGAAATGTGTCCCTTTATTGTAATTTCTTGCTCTCCCAGGTGCTTAGTACGGTGCTCTGTACGCAGTAAGCACTCAAATACTATTGACTGAAAATAATGTGAGTTCAAGCCGGGTTTTATCAAGTTGTGAACATTTTTGAAAAGTGCTTGGGAAGACTTGATGCAGAGACAATGACCTTGTCTAAATGCTTACTACAGTGCTCTGCACACAGTAAGCACCCAATAAATGCCATTGATTGATGGATTGCAGTTGTTTTAAGGGAAGCTGGAAGCTGCCTCTGGCTGAGAGGCTCCCAGATCCTGGCATTTTTTTTTTTTAATTGTATTTGTTAAGTGCTCAGAACTGTGTCAAACACTGTTCTGAGCGTGGGATAGGTACAAATTAATTAGGTTGGACACAGTCCCTGCCCAGCATGGGGCTTGCAGCCTAAATAGGAAGGAGAACAGGAGAACCTCCAAATCCCATTTTAGGGGGAAGAACGGGAAAGGAGGAGGGTGGAGGAAAGAAGGAAGGAAGGCTTCCAGTTCCCTCTTTCTCCACTGAACACATGAAGCTGAGGGGGAATTCAGGAACAAGGCATGATTGGGGTGGAGGGAGAGCTTTCTGCCCCTTCAGAAAGGAAATGGAGGGCCCCGAAGCACCCCCAAAAGTTGGGGAATCTCTGAACTCCCAGGAGACTCCGTGGGCTCCACATCACGATAGGGGAAACCCTGGAAGAACTTGAAGACCTCATTGTCGGCAGGGAATGTGTCTGTTATATTGTTCTACTGTCCTCTCCCAAGTGCTCAGTACAGTGCTGTGCACAAAGTAAATGCTAGATAAATACGATTGAATGAATGAATGAACTCTGAGCTAGAGATCAGGTCTCCGTTAAACTCTGCCTTCTGAACGGCTTGGTCTCCCACCCGAATTAATGTACTCGAGTACAAAGCCTTCGGTATGAGAATTCCGTTCTAGAGGAAGAGCTCTTTCTGTAGCAACCACGGTAATGCAAAAATACTCTAATTTCGTATGAATTCTTGTTTGCTATGGGGTAAAAATGTGCTGTTTTTGATCGGGGCATTCATTTGCCACCTCATGTTTCAATTCATTTTGTGTGTCCAAAGGAAATTGGCACTTTTACATGTAGTTTTCGGTGCTCTAGATTGGGAATCATAAATCGGAGTGGGGATGTAAATTGAAATTCCATTTCATTAATATTTCAAATGGTACTGTGTCTGTACTTAAAGAACATAATCCCAAATGAGAATATTTTTAGAGCAGACTAACCCACCTCCTCTCCGGCTCCTAGCGTTGACTTGTGGGAAAGAGGCCAGCAAGGCTCACTGAAAACTTCCTAGGAAGGAATATGATTGGAAGATGACATTATGGAAAGATGATGTTCAAATACTTGAATATTGATGCGTCGATTGATTTAGTTTCGACACCGAAGGCAAAGGCAGGCATGTTGGCTTTTTTTTATGGTATTTGTTAACCACGTCCTATGTGCCAGGCACTGTTCGAAGTGCTGGGGTGGATGCAAGCTAACAATTAATAATAATAATAATGAAGGTATTTGTTAAGCGCTTACTATGTGTCAAGGACTGTTCTAAGAGCTGAGATATATGCAAGATAATCAGATTGGACATAGTCCATGTCCCACGTGGGGCTCACAGTCTTCATGCCCATTTGACAGATGAGGTAACTGAGATCCAGTGAAGCCACTTGCCCAAGGTCACCCAGCAGACAAGTGGCAGACCCGGGAGTAGGGCCTTCTGACTCCCAGGCCCAGGCTCTACCCACGTTGCTTCTCAATTGCAGGGAAATCCTCACTTCCTGTAGCTTCCAAATATATCTGGTCGAGGAACAAAGAAACCAGGCTAGCTAAAAGACTGATGAAATGAATTTACCAAAGATTAGCCAGTCACCCTGCAATAACATACTTTGAACGCCCGCTACCCTGAGGAAATGTAAGATACGTCCTTCCCCTATGGGAGTTTATTACCATCCAAAGGGAAATCTTGACACACTCAAGGAAGATAAACACAGGATAAAGCCCAGGTCATTCTGACCCCCAAGCCCGTGTTCTATCCATCAGATCACGCTGCTTCTGGCTCGGAGGGTCCAGTTCTATCCGCTAAGACGTGGGTAGCCGAGAGCAGGCATCGGAGTGCCCAACTCTGGCCAGGGAGCTGGAATCAGGGCAACATTAAGTGGTTTTCAATTAACTGATCAATAAGTATTTGTTGTAAGGTGATTCTGAGGTGAAGCTTCCAGCTTGCAAAAGCTTGCCCACCTTTCGGCCCATCTCTCCCCTCGTTAGCACCTAGAGCAGAGGAAACAGAGGGGAGGAGCAGTGTGACCTAGTGGAAAGAGCCCGGACCTGGCTTCTAATCCTGGCTCCGCCACTTATCTGTGGTGTGACCTTGGGTAAGTCGTTTCACTTCTCTGGGCCTCGGGTTCTTCATCTGCAAAATGGGGATTAAAACTGTGAGCCCCCATGTGGGACATGGATTGTGTCCAACCTTGTATCTGCCCCAGCTCTTAGAACGGTGCCTGGAAGATAGTGAAAGCTTAATAGGTACCATTTTTAAAAAATGAAAGGGAGACTCAGTCAAACAGTACTGAGCGCACACTGTGTGCAGAGCACTGTACACTGCACCTGGGAGAGTACAGTATAATGGAGTTGGCAGATATGATTCCTGCCCTCCAGAAATTTACAGTCTAGAGGGGAGACGGACATTAAAATAGTTTACAGAGTTTAAATAGTTTAAAATAAGGTATAAAGATGTGGACATAAAGTGCCGTGGAGCTGGAGTGAGTATTTTAAGTGCTTATGGGCTTCTCAGCCAAGTTTAGTCAAGCCAGAGAGAAAGGTGGCTAGGGAAAATGAAGGATTACTTAGGGAAGGCCTCTTGGAGGAGATACGATCTCAGGAGAAGAATCGAAATCCATACTTCACCACCATAAGCCGCACTATTTAGAAAAAAGGTGGTATTTTTACATCATTTCAGTTGCCGAATTTTCCATAAGGGCTTCCTGGTTTCGATCGAGATTTTGCATTCTCCAATGAATGTCGCCCCAGTATTAGTTGAAATGGAAATTTTAATCCACTGGTGCCAAATTTCATACTCTATTGATTATCTGAGGTTTTTAAGTAATATGTGCCCAAAGTTTTCTTTTTCCTCAAATAATTACTGCAAGAGTTGGCTGCTTTTGCAAACAGACTGCTGAATTGGGCCATTTTTGTCCCGCTGTGATACTCCTAGCGGCTTTTTCCCAAACTCTGATTCTGACAGATGCGTTTGTCAGAAGCAATGAAACCATTGCCAATTTCAGCAGGATTAACTGGACTGTCCCGCAGTTGTCATCATGGACAAAACCTCTGGGGATTTTCATATGGTGCAAAGGAGCTGAAGTGAATAATAGTATTTTAAAGTGCTATGTCCCAGTACTGTACTAGGGACTGGAGTAGATACATGATAATCGGGTCCCACGTGAGATTCAAAGAATAAGTAGGAGGGAGAACAGGGATTGAACCCCTATTTTAAGGATGAGGGAACTGAGGCCCAGAGAAGTGAAGGGACTTGCCTGACGTCACACAGCTCGTAAGTGGCGGCGCTTTGAGTAGAACCCACGTCCTCTGACTCCCAGGCCCGGGCTCTTTCCACTAGCCACGGTCCTTCTTTAGAGCAGAACCACCGTCTCCCCAGAGCTCCCTTGTTCTGTGGGCAACAAAGCAGATAATACTGTTTGCCAGTGTAGAAAGTGGCAGAGGAATGAGAGGAAGCATTCAGAATGATTCTCCATTTGCCGCCGGAGATTTAGAGAACCCTAATGGCCATCTGAATGACTGCCATTCCCAAGCTGCAGGTTTTCTGAGATCGCAGAACTCTAGACCTGAAAGAGACCTCAGGAGATGGTGTCTTCCAGTCCCCCCCAGCCACCTAGCTGTGAGTCCCATTCGGGGAGGGCACTGGGTCTGACCCGAAGATCTGCCCAGTGCTTGGCAGAGAGTGAGTGCTTAACGAAGACCCCATTTGCTACCGTTCTTCTAAACTCGTAGATAGAGGTTTGTTGTAGGCTTCAGTTTCTATTTCTATGGGGGATGTTTGCCCCAGGAGAGGAATATTTCTTGATTTTAAAATTAGGGTCTTAGCTGGTTTGAAAAAGAAAACTCCCCCCACCCGCCCCGATTCTCTAATAATAATAATGGTAAATGCTTACTATGTGCCAGGCAGTGAACTAAGCGCTGGGATGAATAATAATAATAATTATGGTATTTGTTAAGCACTTACTATGTGCCAGGCACTGTTTTAAGTGCTGGGGTAGATAGAAGGTAATCTGGTTGGACACAGTTACTGTCCCACATGGAGCTCACGGTCTTAATTCCCATTTTACAGATGAGGTAACTGAGGCACAGAGAAGTGAAGTGCCTTGCCAAAGGTCACACAGCAGACAAGAGGCGGAGCTGGGATTCGATCTCTGCTAGAGTTACCTTCAGAGAACAATTATATATGGGCAGAACAGTGCTCTGCACACAGTAGCGCTCAATAAATACTATTGAACTGAATGAATACAGGCAGTTTTCAGGTTCTGTCAGATGGAAACGTAGACTTTCTCGATAACTTGTCCTTGCTAACTGATTGTCGAAAGGGTCTGCCTTCCAGCTGTCCATCTGATTTTCGGTTAGAGGAATGAAAGAAGTGCTTCTTTCCCAAATGTAATCACGAATCGGATGCATTTTCTAAGTCAGTCAGTGGTATTTATTGAGCGCTTACTGCAGGCAGAGCACTGTAGTAAGTGCTTGGGAGAGGACAGTATAAATACTAGAGTGTTCTTTCTATACCGGTGGGGCGAAATATTTTTGGCCAAATGATCCAGCTGTGACATTCTAAATTTGTGTAGTGCCCCTTGCAGGGGGAATCCCATTAGATGCAGATCTTGGTCTCGGTTCGTTTCTACGACCACAAAGCGGAAATGAGCCTCCCTTCAGCCCTTCCTCACTGGTGCTATCCCCCCACAAATGCCACTTTTATTATTATTATTATTCCCCCTCATGCTCCCGTCCTCAGCTCCCCCCGCCCCCACCACCCGGAGAGAGTTTCCAGCTGGTCTGTGGCTGGAGTTGACCACCCATTGCAGAGGACGGCTCTTTGGATCAGTCAGGGGAAAATTTGAAGAGGAGTAGAGGGAAGCTGCAGAGTCCCAGGATTTCTGTCTGCCCCCAATTCAGCACCCGAGTCTGAAAAGCCCATTTTTTTTTAATGGTATTTGTAAAGCTCTTTCTACGTGCCAGGCACTGTACTAAGTGCTCGGGTAGATATAAGCCAATCAGGTTGGGCACAGTCCCACGTGGAGCTCACCGTCGTAATCCCCATTTTCCGGATGAAGGAACGGAGGTCCAGAGAAGTGGAGCGACTCATCCAAGGTCACACGCAACAGACAAGCGGCAGAGCTGGGATTAGAACCCAGGTCCTTCTGACTCCCAGGACCGGGTTACCCGTTAGGCCATGTTGTTTCTCACGTTGGACTGGCTAAGGCGGTAGCTGGGCCAGGACATTGCTTCTTTGGGTGGGGGTCCTGACAGTTGACTACTGGGGGTACAGGTGGCTCTGGGCTCCCCTCTCCCCAAACCCTGATCCTGGGGGTCGCCAAAAGCTACGTAGGTGGACAGCAGAGGGACCGGGCAAGGATGGAGCTTGGCAAAACCGGAGACACTTTCTGCCAGTCTGGCAACGTTCCTGGGGCGAGCCAGAAGGTGAGGACTGTTGGTGCTTGGCTGGCTAATGTCCTCTCTGCCTGTGGGCCCAGGAGCCAAACACCTTGGCCAGGTGTTCCCGGCTATGACTCCCCACGACGGTTTGGGGCTGAAACAATATTTTCTCTGGAAAGATTCCCCTCAGAAATGTGCTCGCTTTAGGGGAATGCTTCCTACGCTTGTTAATAGCAATAATAATAATTACGGTACTTGTGAGACACGTACTATGTCCCAGGCACTGTTCTAAGCACTGGGGTAGATAGAGGGTAATCAGGTTGTCCCATGTGGGGCTCACAGTCTTAATCCCCATTTTATAAATGAGGAAACTGAGGCTCAGAGAAGTGAAGTGGCTTACCCAAGGTCACACAGGAGACAAGGGGCGGAGCCGGGATTAGAACCCACATCCTCTGGCTCCCGAGCCCGTGCTCTTTTCACTAAGCCGCACTGCTTCTCTAAGATATATTCTTTCTCCCCTTTTAAGCGGAGAATAGACCTCTCTCTCCCTTGAGCCAAAATAGCTCCATTTTTAATGAGATAAAATTTCTACATGGCAATCAGAAAACGCGCTTTACGGTAGTGTGCCGTTTTTCCATCCGTAGTTTAGATGGAAAGCTAAATGATTTTCTTCCCACTAGTGATGAACCAGCCCCTGAATTGTGCTACGATGATCACTTTTCTTCGGGGTGATTTCGATCTCAAAAATAGCCACTCGTTTACAAAGAAAGAAACCACTTAGAAAACATGAGAGAGAATTTGATAAGGAGAATTATTGAAATTAATGTGGATTTTTCCCACCCTTCACCTTTCTAGAATCTTTAGGAAGACAATTACGTGGCAAATGAGACCAGGAGAAATGTTCCTCAGGGAAATAATCCTCTAGACTGTAAGTTCATTGTGGGCAGAGGACATTTAATAATAATGATGGCATTTGTTAAGCCCTTACTACGTGCCAAGCGCTGTTCTAAGCACTGGCTACCAACTCCGTTACATTGTACTCTTCCAAGCGCTTAGTATGGTGCTCTGCACGTAGTAAGCACTCAGGAAATACCACTGGAAAAAAAATCCACAAAACACCGGGAAAAATACAATTCTTTCTGCTTAAGAAAATGGCTAAAGTCAGCCCAGAGCCACTAGCTGTCATTTTGATACTTCAGGGAACGGTTGAATGTGTTGAATGCTGGCAAAAGGCCAAGTGAATCCCTCCGTTCTAAAAACAAGGAAAAAGATGCGTCTGTTAATTATTGGCCTGTCAGCTCAACTTCTGTACCTGGAAAATTACAGGCACAAATGATCCGAAACTCCATTTGCAAAGTCCTTGAAGTTCACGGCACAGTGAGTAATAACCATAATGGATCTCTAAAGAATTCAGTATTTCAAAGCCGCTGCTTCACTGAACTCTGTGGTGCAGGGTGGGGGCGGGGAGGGGAATCACTGCAGGATTAGCCTCGATGTCTCCCCGGAATATTCATTCATTCATTTAATCGTATTTATTGAGCGCTTACTCTGTGCAGAGCACTGTCTTAAGCGCATGAAAAAATACAATATATCAGTAGAGACAACCCCTGACCACAAAGAGCTTACAGTCTAGAGGGGGAGATAGACATTAATGAGAATAAAGAAAATGACAGATATGGACATAAGTGCCAGGGGGACGGGGGGATGAATAAAAGGAGCAAGTCAGGGTGACGAAGATGGGAGTGGGAGAAGAGGAAAGGGAGGCTTAGTCAGGGAAGGCCTCTTGGAGGAGGAGGGCCTTCAGTATTGAAGTTGGGGGAGCGTTGGAAGAGATAGGGACGCTCCATCCTCCCCTCGCCTATTTTTCCACTCTGAGCCCGGAATCCTGCCCAGTCAGTCAGTCAGGCAGTTGTATTTATTGAGCGCTTACTGGGAGCAGAGCGCTTTACTAAGCACTGGGAAAGGACAATATAATAATAGACACATTCCCTGCCACCACTGAGCTGGTCTGCCCCAGCCCCCTCACGTGCCTCTCTCAGATAATAATAATAATTATGGTATTTGTTAAGCACTTACTATGTGCAAAATACTGTTCTCGGAAGCAAGAAGTTGATGACTTCAGAGTGGGAGCGGAGGAGAATCCAACAGGTGCCCATGCTTTATCAGCATCCCTACCCGATGCATCCAAGGGGAGGTTCCTTTATCATCATTATTATTATTATTATTATTATTGTTTGTTAAGCACTTACTATGGGTCAAAAACTGGGGTAGGTACAAGTTAATCAGGTTGGACATAGTCCCCATCCCCCATGGGGCTCACAGTCTGAGTAGGAGGGAGAACAGGTATTGAATCCCCATTTTCCAGAAGAGGGGATGGAGGCCCAGAGAAGTGAGGTGACTTGCCCAAGGTCACCCAGCAGGCAGGTGGTGAAGTCAGAATTAGAAGCCAGGTCCTCAGACACCCACCACCGTTCTCCTTCTCTCCCCTTCCTCCTCCCCCCCTCCTCCTCTCTTCCTCCTCCTCCCTCCCCTTACCCCCTTCCTCCTCTTTCCTTCCTGCTCCTCCTTTCCCCCAATTTTTCTCCCCTTCCTCCTCCCCCTTCTCCTTCTCTTCTCTCCCACCCCCCATCCTGTCCCTGAAGTTAATGATGCTGCCCACATGCTGGCATAAGACCGATTTATAAATGTGGCAGAATTGGTCACCTACATGCACCCCAGTCTGGTGGATTTCCAGTTCCCTCATTCCCCGGTAAGCCCACGGGGAATTAATTCACTTGTTCGATTGGACATGTTTAGTCAGATTTTCTTAGTCAGTAAGATCCTACCCGGGAGTTACGGATATTTTTGGAAGCCGCATTCATTTCTGCAGTCCTCTAGGGAATCACTAAACAGCTTCCAACAAAAAGGAGATTGGCACAGCCTTCTTTGAGCAAGTTTCCAAAGTTGCTGAAGCGAGGGTTGTGGTGGAGCGTCTTAATTACCTAGGAACCCACTGAAAATCCAGGGAGGGATCCACTCTCAGATTGGTTTGCGGCATAATTTAATAATTGTGCATAACAACCCTCTAGATTGGAAGCTCCTGAAGGGCAGAGAACGTTTCTTCCTATGTTGTTATATTATACTCTCCCACGTGTCAAGTACTATGTTCTTCACACAGTGTTTAATGAATAGGATTGATTTATAATAATAATAATTATGGTACTCGTTAAGAGCTATGTCCCAAACATTCATTCATTTATTCAATTGTAATTATTGAGCGCTTACTGTGTGCAGAGCACTGTATACTGTGGTTCGGGAAAGTACAATACGGCAATAAAGAGAGACAGTCCCGGCTCACAGTCTGTTCTAAACACTGGGGAAGATACAAGGTAATCAGTTTAGACACAGTCCCTTTCCCACAGAAGACTCACAGTCTTAATCCTCATTTTAGAGATGAGGTAACCTGAGGCACTGAGAAGTTAAGTGACTTGCCCAAGGTAATCAATAACTTGGGGACCCATTTCTGGTCCCGAAGGTGGAAGAATGGACCAGTTGAACAAGGCCAGGATTGCTGATCTGGGGGCCAGAGATTCCCTCAAGAATATGGGGAACCTCAGCCCGAGGGTGACATTCATCATAGCCCGGGGGCAAATCCGCGAATCTCTCTGCCCCGAGATGCAGTGGGTGGACACCTTGCCGAGACATCTAGAAGACAAAAGCAAAGACTCTTGAATGAGGATCATGACCATCTAAAAACAATTAGAGAATCAGCGTGGGTAGACCATGGGTCTGGGAGTCAGAAAGACCTGGGTTCTAATCCCTGCTCCTCCACTTGTCTGCTGAGTGACCTTGGGCAAGTCATTTAACTTCTCTGTGCCTCAGTTCCCTCATCTGTATAATGGGGACTAAGACCGCGAGCCCCTTATGGGACACGGACTTTGTCCAAACTGATTAGCTTTTATTCACCCCCATGCTTAGTATGGTGCCTGGCACATAGTAAACGCTTAACACATACCATTAAAAAAAATCAGTTACATGGGGAGTTTTCTTTTGAACATATTGAAAATACTAAATATTGAATATTTAAAAGGTCTGATCTAGCTGGGGGGAAGATGGAGCAGTTGAAGAGTTAATGGCTCCACCACACGTGTGCTGTGTGACCTTGGGCAAGTCACTTCACGTCTCTGGGCCTCGGTTACCTCATCTGTCAAATGGGTGTAAGACTGTGAGCCCCACGTGAGCTACCGCAGCGCTTAGTATAGTCCCAGACACGAAATAAGCGCTTAACAAATGCCATGTTTAAAAAAAGAAAAGGAACCGGGGCTTGAGGCCCAGCTACCTCAATCCACATCCCTCTGGACAGTCGATAAATACTTTCTGACAACCTCTTATGCAGTTCATCTTTTTGAGCCAGCCAAACACTGGAGCAACATTTTTAAGAAGACATTGTGTATAAATCGGAAGACTGTTAAAACACATCACTCTCGACTTCCCCATATGGGGGTCATCGAGGGGGAATTTCTTTTCACCTTATTAGAGGCGGGGGCCAGAGGTCCGAAACTGACGAGGTTTGGTTCTCCCGCTCCACCGGGAAGGGCAGTGACAGTTTAAAACATAAATATCTTGATTTTAAAAAATCACTAATGCTTCATTCAAATGCAGAAACATTAAATGGATGTTTTGACTGCTGAGCACCGCATGAATTATTAAATAGCTGAGAAATGAAAATTAGGAGAACTTTGGCAGCCTGCCTCAAAAGCTTATGCAGAGTTTGCCTTTTTCCATAATTGATGCTCTTGCTCCTATATCACCAGTGTGTTTGATCTACTTTGATCCACTGATCAAAATTAGTAGGCTTCCGGAGAGACAAATCTCTCCTGGTTTTTTGTTGTTTGTTTTTTTTGAAGATCTAGAGGAAAGGCCACATCACCATTTCCCTCTGCAGTTTACTCATTATTTTTTTCAGTGGTGTTTGTTAAACACTCAGTGCCAGGCTCTGTACTAAGCGCTGGGGTAGAGCTAAGATAATGAGGTTGGACACAGTCGCTATCCCACGTGGGGCTCATAATTTTAATCCCCATTTTGCAGATGAGAGACTGAGGCACAGAGAAGTTAAATGACTTTGCCCGAGGTCACAAGACAGACGGGTGGTGGAGCCAGGTTAGAATCCAGATCCTCCGACTCCCAGGTCTCGGGCTCATTTATTTCAGGGCTTAACAACATTTACTGTCGGGTAATTTGGTCTTCTCTCTAGACTAAATTTCTCCCGCTGCAGAATTTCAGTCCCCCGGTTCTGGCCTCAGTGCAAAGAAAGAGCAGCTGCTCCTCAGCTTCAGGAGCGTAGTTATCTTGGAAAATAATAATAATATAATAGTAGTAACTGTGATATTTACGTGCTTACTATGTGCCAAGCACTGTACTAAGTGCTGGGGTAGATACAACATGATCAGGTCCCATTTAGGGCTCACAGTGTATGTAGGAAGGAGGCCGGATCCTTAATTAATTGTCTCAGCCTCATCTTCACAGATCAAAATTGTCCCAATTTCTCTGACCCTCTCCTGTGGTTTCTATTTTTTTAATCCTTGTCATCTTTATTAATCAATCATATTTATTGAGTGTTTACTGTGTACAGAATACTGTACTAAGCACTTGGGAGAGTACAATATAACAATATAGCGGACGCATTCCTTGCCACGATGAGCTTACAGTCTAAAGGGGTTGGTTTCTAGGACCTTCCTCCTACATTGAGAAGCGGTGAGAAGCAGCGTGGCTCAGTGGAAAGAGCATGGGCTTTGGAGTCGGGGCTCATGAGTTCGAATCCCAGCTCTGCCACTTGTCGGCTGTGTGACTGTGGGCAAGTCACTTAACTTCTCTGTGCCTCAGTTCCCTCATCTGTAAAATGGGGATTAGGACTGTGAGCCCCACGTGGGACAACCTGATTCCCCTATGTCTACCCCAGCGCTTAGAACAGTGCTCGGCACATAGTAAGCGCTTAACAAATACCAACATTATTATTAGTAGAAGAAAATCTTGGGCCTGGGAGCCAGAGGCCCTGGGTTCTAATGCCGGCTCCGTCATTTGTCTCTTGTCACCTGGGCTTGCCACTTAACTTTTCTGTGCCTCAGTTCCCTCATCTGCAAA
Source organism: Ornithorhynchus anatinus (assembly GCF_004115215.2). NCBI lineage: Eukaryota > Metazoa > Chordata > Mammalia > Monotremata > Ornithorhynchidae > Ornithorhynchus > Ornithorhynchus anatinus. The sequence continues at coordinate 1,498,565 of NC_041743.1, read as the reverse complement.
TTGGGGATTCTATTACCTGTTCATCCTCCTATTTGGACTTTGAGCCTCATGTGGGATCTGTTCATCTTGTGCTTAATATAGTGCTTGGCACTTAGTAAACGCTTACAAATACCACAGTTATTCCACTGGGTGAATAAGAAAATACTTGTGGAGGGTGTAATCAGAAAATACTTACCTGGTTCCTTCCTGTTTTATTCCAATTGATGCACTCCAGAGTCATCTTTTGGAGCCACCTTGCATTTCTGAATCCAGTTTGAACCACACGATCATCGAAGGTCTTTTCTAGCCTTAGATATTTTCAGAAAATGATTCCCCCTCTTATATTCCTGCTGTTTGTTTACACCCCGATGCAAAAACCTGTTCTTCATTCTTCTCTACCGAGGTCAACAATTTTATCCTTCTAAAGCATAAGGAACACCAAACTGGGCCATTCTAAGTCCTCATTTCCTCTTTTCCCACTTCCTTCTACATTATTCTTGCACTTGGATATGCGTCGTTTATTCACTCCTCCCTCAGCCCCACAGCATTTATGTCCATATCCATCATTTTTTTTATCTATATCAATATCTGTCTCCCCCTCTGGACTGCAAGCTCATGTGGGAAGGGAGCTGGTCTACCAACTCTGTTACTCTCCCAAGTGCTTAATACAGTGCTCTGCACCCAGCAAGCGCTCAACAAATAGAGTGGATTGATTGATTCATCAAACCTAATGACCCATCCAGCCCTGGTTTCTCTCAGCGGAACCAAAGTGGAGTTGAAGGGCTCCCTTCTTGCCATCGCGCTATAGGATTGAGTGCAGATCATCTAAAGATCCATAATCCTCTCTGCAGTCCTCATTTCCTCTTTAGCAGTCCACCCTGAACCCTCATCTGTGAATTCATCCAACTGCTCCTTGAACCTAATGATATTTTTTCTGCCTCCACAATTTCCTATGACCATATGTTGGCCATCTGCTGGGCGAACAGGTTTTTTCCCTTCGTCTGCTTACACCAAACAAAGGGACCAGGAAGTGACTGTCACTGGAGCAGGGCGTCTTGGAAAGGAGCTGAGGCTTAGCCCAAATCAATCAATCGGGGGTGTTTATTGAGCGCTTACTATGTGCAGAGCACTGTACTAAGCGCCGTTCTGCCTCCTGTCTCCTACCGTTCCACCAGTCGCTTGTGACGACTCGGGTGTTTGCGGCTGACTCGTAGGAGGGAGGAAGTGAAAAACCAGTTGCAGTCCGGACTCCTCTTTTCTCCGCCTCCCCAAAAGCTCCCTCGCAATCTAGATACTCTTACTACAAATATTAATATTAATAATAATGATGATGGTATTTGTGAAGCGCTTACTCTATGAATCCAAATTTTTAAAAATGAATAGATTCTGTGTGGTAATTTCTTATAAAACATGTATTCAGATGAAAACTTATTCGGCTCCTATGTGCCTGTCCATTTTGATAAATGTGAATTTAGAAAAAAATGATCAGAACGCCGATGGAGAAATCAATTGCTATTGCTCGTTAATGAACGGCATCAGCACATTTCTTGGTATTGGTAGTGAAATTTTAAAAATCAACAGATATGTTGCCTCAAAATTAAAATTCCATTAACATTCACATTCAAAGTAAATGAGTATTTTGGCCAAACGGACCCCGGAGAGTAAAGGACTTAGAAGTTTCAGGTTCCACCTGGCCCCATTGTTCATTCGAGATATTCCTTTGGACAAGGCTAGCGAGCAGAACCAGTTTTCAAGTGAATCAATTAATCAGTGGTCTTCATTGAGCGCTTACTATGTGCAGATAACTGTACTGGGCGCTTGGGAGAGGGCAGAGCAACGGAGTTAGCAGACAAGTTCCCTGCTCACAACAGGCCAGAAGCCAACAGTCCCGTCTGTCTCTTCTCCAGATGTTTGTTCGCTGAAGAGTAGGTCCAGCCCAAAGCTTCTGCCCTGAGAGGAAATGTCTTCCTTCTCCTCACAGGCCTGTGGAGATTTGTATATTTAGAATTTACCTGAGCCGTCGGTACCCAGCAGACAGGTGGCAGAGCCGGGATTAGAACCCAGGTCCACTGACTCCCGGGCCTGGTCTCTTTCCCCCGGGCCACGTTGTCTATCATGCTTCTTAGTTTTGCAGAAGGCAGCAGCCCCTTTTCTAGTGACGACAGTTGGTACTCTCCCAAGTGCTTAGTACAGTGCTTTGCACAGAGTAAGCACTCAATAAATACGATTGAATAGAAAAGCCACAAAGCAGCATGGCTTAGTGGATAGAACACAGGCCCGGGAGTCGGAAGGGTATGGGTTCTAATCCCGGATCCGCCACATGTCTACTGTGTGGCCTTGGGTAAGTCACTTCACTTCTCTGGGCCTCAGTCACCTCATCTGCCAAATGGGGATTAAGAGTGTGAACCCCATCTGGGACAGGGACTGTGTCCAACCTGATAAACTTGCATCTACCCCAGTGCTTAGAACAGTCCTTGGCACATAGTAAGGGTTTAACAAGTACCATAACTAATTATTATTATTATTAAAATTCCTTTTAAAACCCTGCCCACCTCGAACTGGCTTGCTGCCGTTTTCAGCTCTTAGGAGAGCATGCTCTTGTATCCTTCATATTTGGTTCTTGGAAAACAGGAAACTGTACCCATCCTGGCATTCGCAACAAATATTACCAATTCCTCTGTAATTAGTACTTTTTAACTTCAGAATTAAATTGTTGTACTTAAACTCCCCTCTATCGGGGAGTGGAGCGCTAATATCTGAAAGATAAATTATAGTCTTCTTTTAAAGAGCAGAACTGTATTTCTACTTTCTCAGAACCACAAGAACATCTCCCGCGTGTAATTATATAAACTGAATGCCACCTTTAAGAGCGAAAACAAAACTCAAATTGTCAATATTTTCAAGTTGGATTTATACTGAGGTCGACTCTCTCCCTCACGCTGCCGTTCCCAGATTGTCCAGGGGTAACGGCGGGCCGTGGTTGTTGAAGTGAAGGAAATAACTAGATTATTTTAGCGTTCCTTCCTTAGCCCCCGTCTTCAACATTAAACCGGATACGTGTGTCCCCTGTTTCAGGTTCGGACAGCGACTCTCCCTCTAGACTGTGTTTGTTTTGGGCGGGGAACGTATCTGTTAATTCTGTCGTGTTGTTCTCTCCCAAGTGCTTGGTTCAGTGCTCAGCACATAGTAAGCACTCAATAAATATGATTGATCGTCAGTGGTCATTGGGTACCAACTATATGCAGAACTCAATATTGGTTGCAGGAGGGGTGTATGTAGAAGACGTAAGGACACGATCAGCCCGTGGTATTTACTGAGCGCTTGGGAGAGGTCCGTCTAAGAGTTGGTAGACATGTTCCCTGCCCACATGGAATTTACGGTCTAGAAACATACAATCGCCTGTCTCTAGACTGTAAGCTAGTTATGGGCAAGAAATAGATCTAATTATGCTGTATTGTACTCTCCCAAGCATTTACTACAGCGCTCTGCCCATAGTAAGCACTCAATAAATACAATTGATAGGGAGACAGACTCTAGGTTGCAAGCTCCACTGTAGACTGTAAGCTTGTTATGGGCAGGGAATATAACCACTAATTAGTAGTGGTAATAATAATATTTAAGTGCTTACTATGGGCCAGGCACAGGGAAGCAGCGTGGCTCAGTGGAAAGAGCCGGGGCTTGGGAGTCAGAGGTCATGGGTTTGAATCCCGGCTCTGCCCCTTGTCAGCTGTGTGACTGTGGGCAAGTCACTTCACTTCTCTGTGCCTCAGTGACCTCATCTGTAAAATGGGGATTAACTGTGAGCCTCAGGTGGGACAACCTGATTACCCTGTATCTCCCCCAGTGCTTAGAACAGTGCTCTGCACATAGTAAGCGCTTAACAAATATCAACATTATTGTTGCTAAGCACTGGGGTGGGAACAAGCAAATTGGGTTAGAAACATGTGGGGCTCACAATCTCAATCCCCATTTTAGAGGAGGCCCAGAGAAGTAAAGTGACTTGCCCAAGATCACATAGCAGACATGTGGCAGAGCGGGGATTAGAACCCATGACCTTCTGACTCCCAGACCCATGCTCTGTCAGCTACACCATGCTGCTTCTCATGCTGCTTCCATTTGTCTGGTGTGGCCTTGGGCAAGTCCCTTCACTTCTCTGGGCCTCAGTTACCTCATCTGTAAAATGAGGATTCAAGACCTCTTCTCCCTTCTACTTAGACTCTGAGCCCCAGGCGGGACAGGGTCTGTGTTGACCCAATTTTCTTGTATCTACCGTTTGTTTAGTAAGTACTTAAACACAACACTTAAAATAATAATAATGATAACGGTAATAATAATATGATTGGGTTGGGAGGTGGGAAGGACAGGAGTGGATAGAGGCCCTGAACCAGTTAACGGGATCTCCTGTTTGATGTGAGAAGGTATGGGATAAGATTAGGGATTATCGAGGATAGGAAGCAGCAGGGCCTAGTGGAAAGAGCCTGGGCCTGGGAGTCAGAGGACCTGGGTTCTAATCTCGGGTCTGCCAATTGACTGCTGACCTTGGGCAATTCACTTTTCTTTTCTGTGCCTCATTTCCCTCAACTGTAAAATGGGGATTCAGTGCCAGTTCTCCCTCCAACTTAGACTGTGACCCCCATGAGGGACAGAAACTAGGTCCAACCTAATTGATCTGTACGTACCCCAGCACTTAGAACGGTGTTTGACACATACTAAATGCTTGACAAATACCATAAAAAAGAGGGGGAGAAGGGTTCTGATTGGCGGGAGAGAGAGGTTCCTCCCTCTGGAGTTGTGAAGTGGCCATGAACCCACACTTCAAGGTTGCCAAGTTTGCCAGGTGCTCACGGGGTCCCCTAATATGGTCGCTCAGAAAATCTGTCACCAGCCTCTGGGGAATCCCAAGCCCACGTTGGCCGAGTCCTTCCGCTGACAACTAGCCTCACACGGGTATATTTTCGAGCAGAAAATTGTCTTTTGACCCAAATCAGTAAGTGGAACATCTAATCTTCAGCCTGAGGAGCTTCTCCCTGAGCGAGCAAAGCTTTCCAAAGGGTGAATTCCTGAAAACGTCTCCAAAACGGCCAAAGGATTGAGACACTGGAGGCGACGTACCCTCCCTTTCGCCACCCGTAGTCTGATTTAATTTTAGGAATCCCTGTCTCTAGGTAGAGATTTTGGATACCGGTGAATCCCTGGCCAACCCGAAATCAGAAGTGGAGTGGGGTGAGTGGATAGAGTCCGGCCTAGGAGTCAGAGGACCTGGGTTCTAATTGTGGATCTGCCATTTTTCTGCTGAGTGACCTAGGGCTGGTCACTTTACTTGTCTGGTCCTCAGTTCCTTCATCTGCAAAATGGGGATTAAGAAGGTGAGCCCCAAATGGGACAGGGACTGGGTCCTACCTGATTAACTTATACCTACCCCAATGCTTAGAACAGTAAGCGCTTAACAAATACTATTTAAAAAAAAATCATCCTCCTCATCGTCAAATGAGCTTTAGTCATTCCCCGATACCGCCTACCCCTGGTGCTGTGTGGCGAGCTGAGCGAGTTAAAGTAAATTAAACAGACATGGGCTCTGCCCTTTGGAAAGTCACGATCCAAAAAAAATCCAGCAACACTGTGAACAGACACATTAAAAAAGGCCCAGAGACAGGCCTGTAGCACAGACTGAGAATTGGCAGTGAAACAGGAGCACAGGCTAAATTCATACTCATCGCTACATTCTCTGCAAGCAGAAGCCTTTGGGCTTTTGGGTCGGAGGAACTGTGAGAATTAAGTGGGAAAGGAAATAGTCACCTCCGATCCCACTAAGTCAGTCCTTTATGAAAGGTGGAAGTAGGGAATTCCGCCATGTTTTGTTCTGGTGAAACAGAGCAGAATCGAGGCCTCCAGGAGCCACAGTCAATCGATCAATGATATTTATTGCGTGCTTACTATGTGCAGAGCACTGTACTGATGCTTGGGAGAGTATAGTAGAACGGAATTAGGAGACAGAGTCCCCGACCATAATGAGCTTGGTGTCTAGAAAGGATTTCCTATGTTTGTGGTAAAATTGCTGTTTCCCCCCACAATTTAAACATATTTTTAGACTCCATTTCAACTTACTGTGATGGGAATGTGATACACGATGTATCGGAGGAGGCATCTCAGGGAAAAGGAAATGGGTTTCCTACAATTTGCATTCATTTCCCGTGAGCTGGGAGGGTCTTTTCGGCAACACCGCGACGGGTCAGAGAGAGGGGATGGAGCCCCGGGAGGAATCGGGGCAGCAGAACCTGAGGCCCCAGGACGGTGGCCAAGGGAGAACTTGCCGGGTCCTCAACCTGTCTCAGCGCACTCTTTGGAAGGGAAAGTGTGTTGATCAATCAAGCAATCATCGATGGTATTTATTGAGCGTTTACTATTTGCGGAGCACTGTAGTAAGTGCTTGGGAGAGTCCAGGACAACAGAAATAGCAGACACGTTCCCTACCATTGACGAGTCAGTCAGTCAATTGTATTTATTGAGCGCTTACTGTGTGCAGAGCACTGTACTTAATGCTTAGCACAGTGCGCTCTTCTAGTGGGGAACTCCGAGAACGTGTCTTCTACGGCTGTTAGAAGCTGTAGTCACCAGGACCCTGGTGTTAAATGTGGGGGTCCACTGACAACAGCGGACGCAACGTGGCCTAGCTGGAAGAACCCGGGCCTGGAAGTCAGAGGACCTGGGTTCTAATCTCGGCTCCGCCACTTCCCTGCGGGTGTCCTTGGGCAACGCACTTAAGTTCTCTCGGCCTCAATTCCCTTATCTGTAAAACGGGGGCTAAGACCGTGAGCCCCATGGGGGACAGGGACCGTGTCCAACCTGAGTAGCTTGTATCTAGGCCAGGGCTTAGGACAGTGCTTGGCACATTTTAAGCACTTAACTAATTCCACAGTTACTATTATTATGATTTTGAAAGCAGAGAGAAAGGCCCCCCCTCCATAGTATGTTTCCCTTTGGTTTGATCTGATTTGGTTGTATCGACAGAACAGGGCCTGGCACAGAGTAAGCGCTTAACAAATATCATAATTATAGTTACTATAATTATCTTTTAGCACTGCACTCCCGAGACATTCCAGCCTCTGCTACAAAGAAGCCCAGTGGTTCAGGAGGTCACCCACCCTCTGAGAGTTCAGGTCTATTTCGGGCATGTATTCAGGAGAAATTCTCGGCCAGTGATATGCCCGTGAAATTAATTTTGCCCATGATAAAGACAGGCCTGCCACGTTTTCTCATGTTTTCCTGGAAATCCATTCCAAATACCTTGTGGAATTCATTTCGCCTTAAACAGCGGCAGTGTGACGATTACTTTCATGTACCTTTATCTTATTTATCTTATTTTTTTCCTTAAGGGAAGCATACTATAGAGGGGGACTTTCTCTCTGCTTTCAAAATCATAATAATAATAACTGTGGCATTAGTTAAGTGCTTAAAATGTGCCAAGCACTATCCTAAGCACTGGCCTAGATACAAGCTAATCAGGTTGGACACAGTCCCTGTCCCCCACGAGGCTCACAGTCTTGACCCCCATTTGATAGACGAGGGAACTGAGGCCCAGAGAAGTGAAGCGACTTGCCTGACGTCACCCAGCAGACACGCGGCAGAGCCGGGATGAGATACCCACGTCCTCTGACTCCCAGGCCCGGGCTCTTGCCACTAGGCCATGCTGCTTTCTCTGCCTCATCGGGGCCGAGGTTGGAACAGTTGTTTAATGAGCCAGATTCCTCCCAGGAAATTTGAGCTTTGCTCCTAAGCCACAGTCGAACTGCCACTCGCCGAGTATCTGGAGGGATAGCAGCGGGAGCCCGGCTCACCCTTCATCTCTAATAAATAATTGACTTTCAACCTTTTCCACCCTTGCTTTTTTTCCCCCGGAGTAACTGGGAAGCGACTTGGCAGACGGACAAACCCCCCGCTTCTTTGGAAGTCTCCATTTCCTTTCTCCAAGAGGTTGGGGAAGGGATAAGCCCTCACTTCTGACACCAGGCCACTCTGGTAATTTGGGGTTTGGGGTCTCAATCATCTATCAGTGGTATTTATTGAGCGCTTCCTGGGTGCAGAGCACTGGACTAAGCGCTTGGGAGAGTATGATATAGCAGAGTCGGTAGTCACATTCCACGAGGCTCCCAGTGTAAGAGGGAGGGTGAACAGGTATTTTATCCCCATTTTACAGATGAGGTAACTGAGGCCCGGAGAAGCGAAGTGGCTTGTCCGAGGTCACCCAACAAGCAACCGGCAGAGCCGGAATTAGAACCCACATCCCCTGACTCCCAGGCCCATTCTCTTTCCACTAGGCCTTCGGATTTACCGGGAAATTGGCAGGAGGAGAGGGGAGACAAACACCCCATTTTGCCAGAAGCTCAAATTAGGCAGCTGGGCAGCAGCAAAATATTAGAAGAGCTACAGGATTTGGAGGAGGAGGACAGAGGGGAAGGAGAGGAGGAGAGCTTTCTGTGTCTGAATTTTCCAGCTCCACAGCTTGACGGCGTGCCTCTGACGCCACAAAAGCGTGACACCGTCGTGCATCCTGGGCAGTTTGGTTTTCAGTTGATGAATAATCTGTAGCCCGGGGAGGCTTGACGTGGTTCGTCAGTCAATTGCGGCGACTCCGTTCTCTCACCTCCTCTCCTGTAATGCTTCCTTTCGGACAGTTCTGAATAGCAACGTACGGTTTTGTCAAAAGAAAACGTGGGGGATCGTCAAGTTTCCAGGACTAGCCTGAAAGCGTAATTTGGCTGTATTTAGAAATGACGTGCAAATTGAACCGACAGCGATATCCATTCGGAACGACAAGTCAGACAGGACGCGCTTATGTCAATCAAATGTAGAACGAGAGGAACGTCAAACTCAATTAAAGCGGGTTGTATCTATAAAAGCACGGATGGATTTTCCATTCCGTTCTTCCGCATTTCCCCTAAATAGGCCTCCCTTCAGAGCAGAGCACTTCATCCCCTGGGTGTTCCGTTCTTTGCATCCTTTCACTGCTTTGTTCTTTTACAAAACTGGATGCTTTCTATTTTCAACTTGCGCTTATTTGAATTTCAAATTCTGACATCCTCTTTGATTTTCTCTGATACGCTCCTGGTGTCAGAGCACTCTCTGCAACGAAACATGAGATCTCTTCGAAGGTTACGATCCAAGATGATGAGAAGCCTTTAAAACCGTGGTTGTTCTAGTCGTTCGACTCTGCCTCTCTCCAGACCTCCGACCCTCCATCTTGGTGCGTCTCCCGGCCTCGGTGGCTCATCTCAGACAGATCTTCATTCATTCGATCGAATTTATTGAGCATTTACTGTGTACAAACCACTGCATCTGTAAAACGGAGATTAAATCCTCCTCCCTCTAATTTACTCTGTGAGAAGCGGTGTGGGACGGGGACTGTGTCCAACCTCATAACTTGTATCTACCCCGGCACCTAGAACCGTGTTTGACACACAGTTAGCGCTTAACGAATACCATAAAAATCAAATAAAAAGGCCTTCCCTTGGTCCTCATCCTTCTATATCTACTAGATCCTCTTCTATATCTACTAGATACTAGAAATCCAATACTAGATCTATTGGATTTCTTCAACTTTACGGATGCCTAACTCTAGCAGCACGGCTCAGTGGATAGAACACGGACCTTTGAGTCGGAAGGACCCGGGTTCGACTCCTGGCTCCTCCACTTGTCTGCTGTGTGGCCATGGGCAAGTCACTTGACTTCTCTGCGCCTCAGTTCCCTCATCTGTAAAATGGGGATTAAGACCGTGAGCCCTGTGTGGGACAGGGACTGTGTCCAACCTGATTACCATGTATCATCCCCAGCGCTTAGTACAGGGCGTGGCACATAGTAAGCACTTAAATAGCACAATTATTATTATTATTCTTTCTTACTGTCCTCTCCAGCCTTGTCCCCTCCAAGGCTCTTGTGGTTTTCGTTCCGCCTCACTTGCTACGCACACTTTCTGCACCGACTTGACTATTACCTTCTCCCCTTCTAGACTTTTAAACTCCCTGTGGGCAGTGACCATGTCTACCAACTCTTTCGTATTGTTCTCTTCAAAGCACTTGGTTCCGGGCTGCGCGCGTAGTAAGCGTTCTGTAAATACTATTGATCGATCGATTGTTTCTCCTGCCCGTTTTCCTTGGGTATCTGTCTCCCGCGAGTCAGGGTTGAACCTCTGATGATTCGTACTCTAATTTGGACTCACTCTCTGCTTAATAATGTCATCTTGGGTGGAGAATGTTCGGCTTGCAACCCCTTGGAAAGAAAGAATTAAAACGTGAACTACAACCAGTTAAGATGAAAGAATGGGTATTTCAGTCTATTTGGCTTTTTGAAAATATGGAGAAGTAAAAGTGACGTTGCGTTCAGATTTTATCTTTCACGTTACCTCATGCTTCGCACAGAGCTTGGCACCTGGTATGTATGACTTCGCTTGAATCATATTTATTGAGCGCTTACCATGTGCAGAGCAGTGTACTGAGCCCTTGGGAGAGCGTAGTATAACAAAAAGTAGAAACACTCCTGCCCACAATAAGCTCACAGTCCAGAGGGAGAGACAGACATTAATATAAATTCAATAAATAGATAATAAACTACAGATATATAAGGATGTATTTGCTTAATGATGATATGATGATGATGGTATTTGTTAATAAGCACTTACTAAGTGCCAAGCACTGTTCTAAACCCTGGGGTAGATAAGAGAAGCAACGTGGTTCAGTGGAAAGAGCATGGGACTTGGGAGTCGATGGTCATGAGTTCTAATCCTGGCTGTCAGCTGTGTGACCGTGGGCAAGTCACTTAACTTCTCTGGGCCTCAGTTACCTCATCTGTAAAATGGGGATGAAGACTGTGAGCCTCACGTGGGACAACCTGATGACCTTGTATCTACCCCAGCGCTTAGAACAGTGCTTGGCACATAGTAAGCGCTTAAATACCAACATTATTATTATTATTATTATTACAAGGTTTTCAGGTTGGTCCCACGTGAGGCTCACTGTCTTAATCCCCATTTTACAGATGAGGTAATGAGTCACAGATAAATTAAGTGACTTGCCCAAAGTCACACAACTGATGAGTGGCGGAGGCAGGATTAGAACTCACGACGTCTGACTCTCAAGCCTGGGCTCTTAACACTAAACCACGCTGTTTCATATATGCTATCATTAATATTAGTTCCCGGACATTTTAGTTGTCACTGTTTAATTTTAGGATAACTATCACTTTAGAATGAGTGACCTGGAAAGGTTGGCCAGGATATGAGCAGGAAAGATTATATGCATAAAAAGGAGCAAACGTAAACCTTAATTTATAGCATAAAATGGTGCGAAATATAATGTGCAGATGTTATGATATGAAGGGAGGAAAAATAGTCCTTTTTACTTTGACTTTTAAAATAGCAAATAGGCCCATCATAAATATCAATTTGGTTCCTAGAAGCTAATGAAAGAAACGCAAAGACCATCTTCATTGAGAATATAATTCTTGTTTATTAGTTTAGGTTTCTTAAAGGTGAACTTCCCTTTTCTTGTTTATACTGTTTTATACAGTAGGAAAACCGGTACAGCTCTCTGCCTTTTCTAGATCTTTCACAATTCCTGCTTGTTCTAGAAGAAGACTTGAAGGTTGTGGTCTGACAGAAAAAAAGCCTTGATCGATCAATCGATCGATCATTGCTGGCATGGCCGGAGGATTCTGACTCATCGCCCCAGCTGGGCCCGAATGGCTCTCACCTTAGGGTGTGTGGAGAGCTAAACAGAATCCCGCAAAGGGCAGCTGGCGGTGTGACGAAAGAGGGTCCTTTGACACTCCAAGAACGTGGTATTTCTATTCTAAAGCAGCGTGGCTTAGTGGTGAGAGTCTGGGCCCGGGAGCCAGGTGAGCCTAGTTCTAAATCTGGCTCCACCACTTGCCTGTCGTATGACCTTGGGCAAGACGCTTCACCTCCTCTGGGCCGGACTTTCCTCATCTGTCAAATGGACATAAAATACCTGTCCTCTCTCCCTCCCTCTTAGACTCCGAGCCCCATGTGGGCCAGGGACTGTGTCTGATCTGCTTATTCCGTATCTGCTTATGAGAAGCAGCGTGGCCCAGTGGATATGAGCCTGGACCTGGCAGTCAGAAGGACCTAGGTCCTAATCCTGGCTCTGCCACTTGGCCGCTGGGCGACTTTTTGGGCAAGTTGCAGCTTCTCTGTACCTCGGTTACCTCATCTAATGTTGGTAATATTGGTATTTGTTAAGCGCTTACTATGTGCCGAGCACTGTTCTAAGCGCTGGGGTAGACACAGGGGAATCAGGATGTCTCACGTGGGGCTCACAGTCTTAATCCCCATTTTACAGATGAGATAACTGAGGCACAGAGAAGTGAAGTGACTTCATCTGTAAAATGGGGATTGAGACCGTGAGCCCCACGGGGGTCAGGTGACTGAGTCCAATCTGATGATCTTTTATCTTCCCCAGTGCTTAGTAGGGTTCCTGGCACGTAGTAAGTGCTTAACAAATGCCATAAAAAACAATACAAAACCAAAATGCCATCATTATCTACTCCAGCTCTAAGTACAGTGCTTCTTAGGTAATATAATAATAATAATAGTGTGGGTATTTGTTAAGCGCTTACTATGTGCCGAGCACTGTTCTAAGCACTGGGGTAGACACAGGGGAATCAGGTTGTCCCACGTGGGGCTCACAGTCTTAATCCCCATTTCACAGATGAGATAACTGAGGCACCGAGAAGTTAAGTGACTTGCCCACAGTCACACAGCTGACAAGTGGCCGAGCCGGGATTCGAACCCATGACCTCTGACTCCAAAGCCCGTGCTCTTTCCACTGAGCCAGTGAGTGCTTAACAAATATCATTATTATTACTATCATTGTTATCATCATTATAATAATAATGATATTTTTTAAGCGCTTACTATGCACCAGGCATTCTTCTAATCGCTGGGGTAGGTTCAGGATAATCCGGTTGGACACAATCCCTATCCTACACAGGGCTCACGGTCTTAATCCTCATTTTACAGATGGTATAATATTCTTTTTTTCTGTGTGCCTTTCTTCTGTTTAGATTATAAGGCCTCTGTGGGCCACGGGATGTATCTGTTTATTATTATATTGTATTTTCCCAAGCACATAATACTGTGCTTTGCACACAGTAAGTGCTCAAAAAATATGATTGAACGAATACATGAATGAATGAATTTCCCTGGATTGTCCGCCAGCGCTTTGCAGAGAGCTTGGCGTAGAGTAAACACCTAACAGAGGTCGGTGATAATAAAACCAGTGGGCCCGGAGAGGCCACCCATTTTGCCCTGTAATTAAAATAGCCCCGTTCCCACCACGGGCCGTGTTATGGGCCGAAGATTATTTCCGTGATTTACACAGGTAATAATGATGCTGGTGAGATCGGTCAATTTTTCAGGCAGCTGTATTGGATATGGATTTTAATCTGTGAAATTTATTTCTTGGCTCAGTTGACTAATTAATTGGGAAATTCATGCTGTCCTCAATAAGTCCAGCAGCTTAATAAGGTGATCGTACGGTACCGGTTGAAGCAGCTCGACTCTGCGGAAAGAGCGTAGGCCTGGGAGTCAGAGGACCGGGGTCCTAATCCCGGGTCTGCCACCTGTCTGCTGGGTGGTCTTGGGCAAGTCACTTCACTTCTCTGGGCCTCAGTTTCCTTATCTGTAAAATGGTTCTCCCTTCTACTTAGGTTTTGAGCCCCAAGTGGGACAGGGACTGTGTCCGTACTGACCGGCCTTGTATCTGCCCCAGCTTTTAGTACAGTATTTAGCACATAGAAAGAGCTTTAGCAAACATAATTACTATTATCATTGTTCCTGTGACTTCCTTCTCCTCTCCTTTTTTTTATGGTACTTGTTAGGTGCTTATTATGTGTCAGGCACTGTACTGAGTACTGGGGTAGTAATAGTAATTGTGGTATTTGTTAAGTGCTTACTATATGCCGGGCACTATACTAAATGCTGGGGTAGATATATAAGCTAATTTGGTTGGCCACAATCCTTGACCCACACAGGGCTCTCAGTCTTCCTCCCCATTTAACAGATAAGGGAACTGAGGTCCAGAGAAGAGAAGCAACTTGCCCAAGGTCACCCAGTAGGCAAGTGGCAGAGCTGGGATGAGAAGCAGCGTGGCTCAGTGGAAAGAGCATGGCCTTAGGAGCCAGAGGTCATGGGTTCTAATCCTGGCTCCATCCTCTAGGACATGCTGCATATTAATGAGGTGTTCATTCCCTTGATTCTATTTATGGCTATTAAGTGGTCTTGTTTTTGTCTGTCTGTCTCCCCTGATTAGACTGTAAGCCCGTCAGTGGGCAGGGATGGTCTCTATCTGTTGCCGAATTGTTCATTCCAAGCACTTAGTACAGTGCTCTGCACATAGTAAGCGCTCAATAAACACTATTGAATGAATGAATGAATCTTCGCCTCTCTCCTCTGCCTGTTTTCTTTTGCCCTTCTGCTTTAAATCCTCTTTTCTCTTCTGTTTTAAATCCTCCACTCTCTCCAACCTTTCTTCCATCCCCCCATTTCCTTAGAATTCCCCTCCCTCCAAACCTTCAAAGGCCTTCTCTTCCCACCCACCTGCATGTGCTACGGAAAGGTTGTACCGTAGAACCCGTAGACGGTAGAGGGTTTTGAGGAAATGGTGGTCTCCTCTTCAGGGGTAAAGCAAGCCTCGTGGGTGAGCTTCCGAACATCTGAATTCAGCTAGCCTGCGAATCTCCCAAATGCAGTGCTAATCACTTCTCCAAACTCTTCCATTGTTATCTGAGATATAATTGCACTTCTTATTCAGCCCCGTCTGATTACTCTGAGTTCTTCTTAATCTCATTCCTGATGATCAGGCAATTATTTAAAGTGAAGCCCAGTTTAGTATGTTGAAAAAATGTCTTAAGCGGTTTGAATGATTGCCGAAAAAGGTACGAGGGCTTGTATTTTTGCAAGGGATTGAAATTTCCAATCCCCGCTATGCTCGAGAGACAAAACCAACCATGCTGAAAGAATGCTAGATGATCCTGCTAGATAATAGTCTCCTTTCCATTACATTGGAGTTTTTTTGAGTGATTTCTCTTTCCCCATTTGCTCTTCACAATTTCTTTCCCTTTTTGGAAGGGGCGGGGAGGGGGGATTCACACCTTGACCTTCAAGAAGGTGGATCTAGTTGCATTCTCCAAGTAGCGGCTGTGTCTTGGTGGGTTCACAGGAATATGGAAACTAGTTTTTCCTTTGAGGGCCACCCAGTTGGGAACATTCTACTCACTTAGGAACCAAGATTTCACTCACCAGCTGCTAGGGTTAGATTCCTGAAGGCCCCATGGGTGAAGGTCTCTCCCGACTCCAGTCCATATTTCACTCTGCTCCCCCGATCGTTTTTCAACGACGACGCTCAGGCTGTGTTTCCCCACTCCTCAAGAACATCCAGTGGTTGCCCATCCACCTCATCCGACAGCAACTCCTCACCGTTGGCTGTAAAGCACTCCAACACCTTACCTCCCTCTTACCTCACCTCGCTGTTATCAAACGCTTAGTACAGTGCTCTGCACACGGTAAGGGCTCAATAAATACGATTGAATGAATGAATAAATCCGGCCCAGCCCACACACTCCTCTCCTCTAATGTCGGCGTACTCACCGTACCTCGTTCTCATCTATCTCGGGGTCGACCTGTCGCCCGCGTCCTGCCGCTGGCTTGGAATGCCCTCCCTCTTCCCTGCTCCATTCTGCTGCCTGCATCGTTTTCCTTCCAAAACATTCAGACCGTGTTTTCCCACTCCTCAGGGAACTCCAGTCGTTACCCGTCCATCTCCACATCCAACAAAATTCCTCACCATTGGCTTTAAAGCACTTCATCCCCTTGCCCCCTCCTACCTCACCTCGCTACAACCCAGCCTGCACACTTGGTTCCTCTAATGCCAACCTACTTCCATCTTGTCTCTCTTGCCACTGACCTCGCACTCTCATCCTTCCTCTGGCCTGGAACGCCCTCCCTCATATCGGACAGATAATTGCGCTCCCCCACTTCAAAGCCTTATCGAAGGCCCATCTCCTCCGAGAAGCCTTCCCGGACTAAGCCCTCCTCTCCTCTTCCCCCACTCCCTTCTCCGTCACCCCGATTTGCTCCCTTCATTCACCCTCCCTCCCAGCTCCACAGCACATTTGCATATATCTGTAATTGATTTATTTATTCATTTATATATGTATATTAATGTCCGTCTCCCCCTCTAGACTGTGAGCTCGTTGTGGGCAGGGAATGTGTTTGTTTCTTGTTATATTGTACTCACCCAAGCCCTTACTACAGTGCTTTGCACACAGTAAGCGCTCAATAAATACGATTGAATGAACGTGTCTACCAACTGCGTTGCGTTGTACTCACCCAAGCCTTTAGTACAGTGCTCTGCACGCAGTAAGTGCTCAGTAAATACAACTGATTGACGGACTGAATAACTTGTGCTTATCCTGCCGCTTAAATCGGTGCCTGGCACATAAAAAGCACCCAGCAAATATCAGGGAAGCAGCACAGGTCTGGGAGTCAGAGGACCTGGCTTCTAATCCCAGCTCCACTGCTTGTCTGCTGTGTGATCTTGGGTAAGTCACTTCCTTTCTCTGGGACTCAGTTCTCTCATCTGTAAAGTGGGGATTAAGCCCCGTGTGGGACAGGGACTGTGCCCATCCCGATTTACTTATACCCGCCCCAATCAATCAATCGTCTTTATTGACGTTTACTATGTGCAGAGCTCTGTATGAAGCGCTTGGGAGAGCACAGTACAACAGAACGAGCAACACATCCCTGGCGCACGACAAGCTTATGGTCTAGAGAAGTGCTCAGTACAGAGTAAGAGCTTAACAAATACCAGTTATTGTTACCATTAAAAGACAAGTGGGTGTGTGGCGATGCGGGGGTGGGCGGGAGGTGGCTTCTCCGTTCAGTCAGAAGAAAAAAGGTTGTGAAATCACAGGACAGTTGCTAGGTAGTTCGATTTTTTTTTTCCCCATTTGTCCAATTTACTTTTGAATCTTGGCGATAACAGAAATGTCAGAATCTTTGACTTTGACCGTGCCAGCTTGGGCAGACCTGGGGTCGACTGCCACTGCCAACACGAGAACGAAGCTGCCGTCCTCCAGCTCCAGTTCTTAATCAATGAGGTAAGGATTGATTTCCTGTAAGTAGATGCTTTCCTTTTGTCTTAAGTAGACTTTAACGATGCAGTCTATGGGTTTCGGGTTTGGTTTTTTTTTTTATTTAAACCGTGACTTCTAATGGGTCAAAGCAAAAAATAAATGAAATTTGTCGAAGGTCTAAACTGTAGAAGATATTGAGCGGCGGGTGGGGGGTGTAATCAAGCATGATATGGATTTTCTTTTAAACTCGCCAAACAGCTGTCAGTTGCAAATTAATATTGATTCATTTACGGAACGGACTGTGACGGACGCGGTGTTTGCGAGCGGATGAATCTTTAAACGTTGTGGTTAGTCGGCGTCGATAGGCACGGCGGGAGATGAAGCGGGCGAGGCAGAAATTCACGGCTGATCTGTGAGCAACTGTGGGTTTAGAAATGCATCCTAACCCCTGCCCGGGGATAGCAGTCATTCGTCTGAACCGAGCCCCGCCGTCGGTCTGGTGGATTGAGCGTGGCATCGGGCAGCGGGAGTCGTGGGTTCATTCATTCGTTCGATCCTATTTATTGAGCGTTTAGCAGAGCACTGTACCCAGCAATTGGAACAGTAAAGAGACACCTTCCCTGCCCACGACGTGCTTACGGTCTAGGGGGACGAGCTTACAATCCAATCCCCGCTATGCTCGTCATGGGCCCTCAGTTGTGTGCTGGACTCTACCCGTCTCCCTCCCGTTGCCCTCTTTGCCCCAGGGGAGACTCCGATGGGCTCCGATGAGGGAGAGTGTGTGGCCCCTCCCAAGCCACCTACACGATCATCGATTCCTTCCCCCCAAACCTTCAGTCTTGAATTAAAGGCGTTTGTTAAGCGCTTACTATGTACTAATCGCTGGGGTGGATACAAGCAAATCACAGTCCTTTCCTTTGCCCCATGTGGGGCTCACTATCTCAATCCCCATTTTACAGAGGAGGTAACTGAGGCCTAGGAAAGTGAAACGACTCGCCCAAGGTCACACAGCAGACAAGTGGCAGAGCCGGGGTTAGAACCCATGACCTTCTGACTGCCAGGCCCGGGCTCTATCTATTACGCTGTGCTGTATTGTCCTCTCCCAATCAGTTAATCAGTGGTATTTATTGAGCGCTTTCTATGTGCGGAACACCGGACTAAGCTCTTAGGAGACTACAATACCACAGATTTAGCAGACACATTCCCTGGCCATAATGAGCTCCCAAGCACTCAGTACAGTGCTCTGCACACAGTAAGCACTCAATAAATACCACCGAGGGATTGCGTGAGGTTCACAGAAACACCATCTGTTGCATTGTGTCTGACCCCATTTGCTTATGTTCATTCATTCATTCAATAGTATTTATTGAGCGCTTACTATGTGCAGAACACTGGACTAAGCGCTTGGAACAGACCATTCGGCAACAGATAGAGACGATCCCTGCCCGAAGACGGGCTCACAGTCTAATCCACCCCGGCGCTTAGTACAGTGCCTGGCACATAGTAAGTGCTTAACAAATACCACAATTATTATTAGTAGTAGTAGTAATCATCAGAACTGGGTTCAGAGTATTATTCCTGTAGGATTTCCCCCCCGTCTCGGGCATGAGACTGCAATTTTTCTCAGGACCGTCTTGCGGGAAGAAAAGGGAATTTCTAGTAACAGTTCATAAAAGCACAGTAAATGATGTCCAAATATGTTCCCACTGGGTACGTGGTCACTCAGTCCGCTGCTTTTCTAGTCCTTTTGGAAACAGAAATGTGAGTCCTCGTCTGGCTCTTTGATCATTCCGGTTTTTTATCTCTGGTCTTCTGGAGAGGGGCATCGCGGTGCCGCCAACCTCTCAGGGCGCCGATGTTCCCGACCTCCGTCTGCTGCTCCTCCTTCTAGCCCCCTGACTCTGCCACTTACCTGCCGCGTGACCTTGGCCGAGTCACTGAACTTCTCTGAGCCTCAGTTCCCTCATCTGCAAAATGGGGATTGGATACCTTTTCTCCCTCCTTCGTAGACGTGAGGCTTGAGACTTGATCTTGCATCTACCCCAGCACTTAGTAATCAAGAAACAGCGTAGCCGAGTGAATTGAACACTTTTTCATTCATTCAGTCATTCATTCGGTCGTATTTATTGAGTGCCTTCTTTGTGCAGAGCACTGTGCTAAGCACTTGGGAGAGTACGATGTAACGATAAACAGAAACATTCCCTGCCCACAACGAGCGTACGGTCTTGAGTGAGAGACAGACATTAATAGAAATAAATAAAACACACAAATAGTTGACTAAAATAAATCAATACGGTCCTGGGAGTCAGAAGGACCTGGGTTCTAATCCCGGCTCTGCTACTTATTTGCTGTGTGTCCTGGGGCAGTCACTTCACTTCTCTGTGCTTCAGTTATCTCATCTCTAAAATGGAGGTGGGGACTGTGAGCCCCATGTGGGACAGCGACTGTGTCCAACCTGATGATCTTGTATCTACCCCAGCGCTAGAACTGTGCCTCGTACCTAGTAAGCGCGTAAAAAATACTATACAAAATATCAATCGGTCGTCTAAATTGACTGTTTACTGTGCACAGAGAACTGTACTAAGCACTTGGGAGAGGAGAATAAGAGAGAGTTGGTAGACACGCTCCCTGCCCACAATGAGCTTAGAGTCTAGAGTGAGTTTACAGTGCTTGGCACATAGTAAGCGCTTAACAGATACCAGTTATTACGATCATTATTCTATCGGTAAACCCGAGCTCTTCTCCGTGTTCCTTTCATTTTAACGCCTGCTGATTTTGCCTTTGACTTGACCCGATCCGATGCAGCAGTATGGATCGGCGATGGCCCCGTTCCCTGGTATTGAATGGAACTGGCAAAGGGAGAAGAGGCATCTGAGGAAAGCTGGCAAAGAGCAGAGTAGCTCTGAGGAGGAAAAAAGTGCCTGCGGTTTTCTTTTCCAGGCCCAGCACTCTTTCAGTGGCCCTCAGATACTAAGGAAAGACTGCAGAAAAGTCAAGGAACGAATGCCATCGTCAATAATGGCGTTTATCGAGCTCCTACTGTGTGCAGAACACTGTATTAAGGGCTTTGGAGAGCAGAAGAGCTTGGAGACACTAACTCCCCATTTCCTCTATTTCCACCCCCTTCTGTGTCTCCAAGTTCCAAGCTCCAAGGACCACGATTCTTCTTCTTCTTTTTACTAGCATGATTATTAACCATCCCCCAATGACTGTGACTTGTTATTGCTGCAGGGCGCTTTGGTCAGCGCGAGTGCTGATGACACACTTCATTTGTGGAACCTCAGACAGAAACGGCCGGCTCTTCTCCATTCTCTGAAATTTAACCGAGAGCGGTAAGCCTTCCTTCACCTTCGATTCGAGGCGTCTCGTTCTGTGTGGTTACGGCTAAGCGCTGGCGTTCATTGAGCACTTCCCGAGTGCAGAGTTCTGTACTAAGGGCATGGGAAAGTGCGGCAGAGGCGAGAAACTCATCCCGTGCCCACGAGGAGCTCACGGTTTTATTACGGAGTTTTGAAGCGTCCATCCGGTGTGCGGGTGGATCGTCAATCCAAGGGTGTCTTGTTCTGGAGTTAACATGGCACGTCGAAGAGCGTTCCTCTTGTCTTTTCCTGCTGCTCAGACCCACAAACGAGCCACATCTGTCCTCGGGGTGAATGTTTTCGACCTTCCCTCAAAGACCTAGCGTCGGAAACAGGTAGGCAAGGAGGAAGATGAGCCACCTCTAAGGATTAAATAAGCAAGCATTCTAAAACCACATACCTCACTTTAAGAAGCTTCACGACGGTTGGAAATTGGAGAAAAGAACAGGGACCTGTTTTAAATCTAAAAATAAAGTATTGTGCAAACATCGGTCCTCTCGTGCCCTGATGTGGGGTCAATATTTGTCAGTCTGGGTCCTTTAGTCCCCTTTGAAATATCCATTTTTGGCCTAGTCCTCTTTTCTGGGGTGTAGATATCTAACCATAACACATTGAAAGGGGAAATTAGGAGCCGGGGGGTGGGGGTGAAGAGAAAGGAAGGAAAGGAGGGAGAGGGAGGGAGAGAATGTATGTGTGTGTGTATGTGTTCTGAGAGACTGACAGAGATAGAGAGACTTGATAGAGATAGAGAGACTTCCTGCTAGCTTGGGCTTGCTTATCTTCTCCTTTTCCTCAGGAATGGATAGTTCATGTTCTGTCTTCCTTTGGAGGAAAAAGGCAAAATGAAAATCCTTGCTCCACACTGATGTGAGTTGTTCTCACCTTGACTCCTGTGATGTGATTCCCACTAATCAAGACTCTGAAGCCCAGCTGGCCCGGGACAAAGACTGACTAGTCTGCCATCCCCTGCCCTGCCTGGAAAAGTCATCAGCCCCAGGGCTGCTCTCGGAGCTCACCGAAGGATGAGGAACGGTCCGATCCTGGGAGCCGGGGCTCCCCTCTGGGCCCAGAAGAGCCTGGGGTCCCTTTATTTCCCCATCGAATACCACTCTGCCCACTTTAAAAGCCTCATTAAAATTACATCTCCTCCAAGAGGCTTTCCCCAGTAAAGCCCTCATTTCCTCTTCTCCCACTCCTTTCTGGGTCACCCTTGCACTTAGATTTATAGTCTTTATTCCCCCCAGACTCAACTCCACAGCACTTTCATCCATATCTGCAGTTGATAGCAGCATGGCCTAATGGTTGGAGCACGAGCCTGAGAGTCAAAAGGACCTGGGTTCTAATACCGGCTCCTCCCCTCGTCTCCTGCGTGACCGCGGGCAAGTCACTTCACTTCTCTCTGCCTCTGTTCCCTCACCTGTAAAATGGGGATTAAATCCCACTTCCTGTTACCTACACTGAGCCCCATGAGGCACCGGGACTATGTCCAAATGGATAACCTTGTATGTATCCCAGTGCTTAGAGCAGGGCTAGGCACATAGCAAGCACTTAACAAATAACAGTCTTCCAAACGCTTAGTACAGTGCTCTGCATACAATAAGTGCTCAATAAATACCATTACTTGAACAGATGAGGCTCCAGTTTGGTGGAGCTTGACGTGTGAGCCCAATGCGGGACAGGAACTGCGTCTGATCTGATGATCTGGTATCTGCCCCAGTGCTTAGTACAGGGCTTGGCACTTATTAAGCCCTTAACGAATACAAATCTTGCTATTATTTCACTCGTGATTGAATTGATGGACCGGAGAGTAGAGTGTGTTATATTTTCCAATGGCACCAAACTGAGTGGAGTGATCAGAAAATGATCAGAATGCCTATGGAGAAATCAATTTCTATTGCTCATTGATGAATTGCATAGCACATTTCTTGGTATCGGTTGTGAAATTTTAAAAATCAACGGGTATGTTGCCTCAAAATTAAAATATAGTGGCCCCCTGGAAACGTTTTATGAAATCCACACACCGCTCTTTTGCCGTCAAATGTTAGAGAGATTTACTCCTAGGATAGCGATTCTGCTGGGGGACAGTGGTCAATTTGACGGATGTGATGAAATCTCAAACAATTTTCAAAGAGTCCCGTCAACTAAAATCATGTAGATTGATGAGAAACAAGGACAATTTGCCATACTTCAGTGGGCTGAGACTTTCTGATGAATGTTCTCGTCTTCTTGCAATCTGTATTATTAGAGTGCTCTGCCTTGTCTTGCTTGCTCGTGTGAACTGCACTGTACTGCAAAATGAGGTAATTACAACCTTGCCATTTCACTTTTTTTTTCCCCATTGGCAAAGGTCCAGAGCGTGGATTGTCTGCAGCTAAAAAGATACATCTTTGCATTTAATTCCATTAAGAACTATAATAAGCTTGGACGGGGACTGGGTGAAAAATGGACCGATATCAAAATATGGTCTAATGATTCTCGCTTTATGGGATTTTTAGTAGCAGTGGAAGACGTTTAATGTCAGGTGAATCCAGATATTTTTAAATGAATAGATTCTGCGTGGTGATTTCTTATAAAACATGTACACAGATGAATACTTATTCGGCTGTTACGTACCGGTCGATTTTTGAAATATGTGAGTTTAAAACGAAAATGATCAGAATGCCGATGGAGAAATCAATTGCAGTTGCTCGTTAATGAACTGCATCAGCACATTTCTTGGTATTGGTAGTGAAGCTTTAAAAGTCAACAGGTCTGTTGCTTCAAAATTAAAATTTCATTAAAATTCACGTTCAAAGTAAATGGGTATTTTGGCCAAACAGACCCTGGAGAGTAAAGGACATAGAAGTTTCAAGTTCTATCTGGATCCATTGCTCATTCGAGGTATTCCTTTGGACAAGCCTAGCGAGCAGAACCAGTTTCCAAGTGAATCAGTTAATCAGTGGTCTTTATTGAGCGCTTACTATGTACAGATCACTGTACTGGGCGTTTGGGAGAGGGCAGCGCAACAGAGTTAGCAGATGAGTTCCCTGTCCACAACGAGCCAGAAGCCAACAGTCCCGTCAATCTCTTCTCTAGATGTTTGTTCGCTGAAGAGTAGGTCCAGTCCAAAGCTTCTGCCCTGAGAGGAAATGTCCTCATTCTCCCCACAGGCCCGTGGAGATTTGCTACTTAGAATTTACCTGAGCCATCGATACCCACCGCAAGGTGCATTCATTCAATCCTGTTTTCTGAGTGCTTACTGTGTGCAGAGCACTGTATTAAGCGCTTGGAAAGTACTATTCAGCAACAAATAGAGACAATCCATACCCACAACGGGCTCACAGTCTAGAAGGGGGATGACAGACATTAAAACAAGTAACCAGGGCATCAACAGCATCAGTATATATAAATAGAATTATAGATATACTCATATCATTAATATAAATAAAAAGAATTTTAAATATCTACATTATACACAAGTGCTGTGGGGAGGGCAGGGGCGCAGAGCAAAGGGAAAAAGTCGGGGTGATGAGCGGGGGGGAACAGAGGAAAAGGAGCGCTTAGTCAATCAGTCAACCGATCAATCGATGGGATTCATCGAGCACTTATTGGGAGCAGAGCCCTGTCCTGAGCACTCGGGACAAACTAGTTTTTCTCCGCAGATTCCCAAGCGGAAGAGGGCTGCACATAACCCGAGAGGAATGGATCCCATTGGGGACATCTCCTCCAAGAGGCCTTCCCTGAATAAGCCCTCCTTTCCGTTTCTCCCACTCCCTTCTGCGTCACCCTGACTCGCTCCCTAATTTCATCCCCTCTCCCAGCCCCAGAGCGCTAATGTTCCTAGCAGTCAGTTCTTTATTTCTATTAATGTCTGTCTCCTCCTCTAGACTGTGCTCAGAGGAGGCGGGGCATGTGTCTGTTCATTGTTCTTTTGTGCTCTCCAAGTGCTGAGTACAGTGCTCTGCACACAGTTAGCGCTCAATACGATTGAATGAAAGAGTCGGGCCAACAGGCCCCCGGAAAGAGATGCTAAACTCCGTAGGGCACCGTGCTTTCCTGCGCCTGATGTTTCCTCTCAGTGCAAGAGCTTTGAGCTAAACACAAATATCTGGAGAAGTGATTGATGGGAGTGTTAATTCCTAGCTCGTTGCGGGAAGGGAATGTGTCCGCTAACCACAGTGCTCTCCTGCTAGCGGCCGCAGAGTATTAATGATAATAATTGTGGTATTTGAAGGGATGAGAACCGCGGAGCCGGGCAGGAAGAGAAGGCCTCCCCTTGTCTCTCCTCTCCCATTCTACCTCTCCGTTTTCCGCTTTCACCTGCCGGACACCCCAGTGGCTTGAGACAGCAACCTCAGCTCCTCAAAGACCTCTGCTGATGGCTAGAATGTGCATTTTTACATTTTTTATGGTGTTTGTTAAGCTCATATTATACGCCAGTCACTGTACGAAGTGCTGGGGTAGGTACAGGCTAATGAGGTTGGACGCAGTCCTCGTCCCCCATGGGGCTCACGGCCTTAATCCTCATTTTACAGATGAGGGAACTGAGGCCCAGTGAAGTGACTTGCCCAAGGTCACACAAGCAGATAAGGGTGGAGCCAGGATTAGAACCCAAATCCTCTGACTCCCAAGCCCTTGCTTCATCCACTAGGCCACACTGCTTCCCAAAGGCAGAGAATGATAATAATAATAATAATGTTGGTATTTGTTAAGCGCTTACTATGTGCCGAGCACTGTTCTAAGCGCTGGGGTAGACATAGGGGAATCAGGTTGTCCCACGTGGGGCTCACAGTCTTAATCCCCATTTTACAGATGAGGGAACTGAGGCACAGAGAAGTTAAGGGACTCGCCCACGGTCACACAGCCGACAAGTGGCAGAGCTGGGATTCGAACTCATGAGCCCTGACTCCAAAGCCCGTGCTCTTTCCACTGAGCCACGCTGCTTCTCCCGATGCAGAATGTGTGCATTTATTGCTGCATTGTCCTCTCCCAAGCGCTTAGTACTGTGCTCGGCACACAGTAAGCGCTCAAAAAATACGATTGAATGAATGAATGAAATTTAAATATATATTTTAGTACTATATTATTAATATATTTCAGGTATGTATTTTGGGTTTCATACTTTCTTTTATCTGATGAAAAATAAGTGTGCATTGGATTTATTTTAAAATTTCAGGTGGCTTTACTTTTGCGTATATATTTCCCTTTCCACATCTGCATCAGCCGGAGGGGTTTCTTCGGAACCGTGACTCGGTTCTAGGGATAGTCGAATGCTTCTCATCACCGCTACCTGTTGGCTCCCAAAGTAGTATGGTGGCGACTTTACTCATTAAAGGGAACCAGGCCCCAGCATCATTCCTTAGCAAAGCAACATGGCCTAGTAGCTTGAACCCAGGTCTGGGAGTCAGAAAGGCCTGGGTTCTAATCCCGGATCTGCCACTGATCTGCTGTGTGACCTTGGGCCAGTCACTTCACTTCTCTGGACATCATCGGTAAACTGGGGATTAAGACGGGGAGCCCCCTGTGGGACAGGGATTGCGTCCAACCTGATTAGCGTGTATCGACCCCAGCGCTTTGAACGGTGCTTGACACATAATAAGCGCTTCACTAATGCCATCATTATTATTATTATTTTTACTCTACTCTCCCAAGTGCTTAATACAGCCCTCTGGGCAGTCGGCGCTCAGTAAATTCCTTCGATTGAAAGCAATAGGTCAAGGGGAGGGCTCTACGCGTTGGAACGAGAAGAGTAATTTTACTCCCTCAGTAGATCGGCGCAAACTCACTGCCGAAGCCACTTATGCAAGGAAGCATCACAGAGTGGAGTGGAGAGGGAAAAAAAACCACCCAAAACCCTTCTGATGCATTTTTAAAAGTGACCAAAATGTCCTGATACACATTCCAAAAGACCTATTGATTCCTTATACCACAGTGAAAATATTGACAATCCATCACTCTTGGGTTAAATCGACTTGATGGCCACGATACGTGTAGTAGGAATTAGTAAACCGCCTTGGTGACTTTGGCCTGTGAAAATGTTAAATTTTGACAGAGGTTTTTTGAAATGAAAATATTTGTTGCCCAGGATTAACCCTCCTAAAATACATATGGATATGTATACATCAAATATATATGTATTTATGCATCTATGTTTATATCTATATCTCTATATATGACAGGGAGGAATTGGGTTAGATTGGGTCGAACGCTATGATCCTTGTTTTGTCTCCGACTAAAACGAAGCTTAGATATCAAGGAAATCTGGCACATCATCTCTTCTTCTATCCCCCACCGGATTTTCAAAAACATTATTGGCTCTAAAAGCCAAATCTTCATTTTCAGCCCACTCTTTACTGAGTTACAATATGTTCCCCCTGGTTCTCCTTTTTTCTGAGCCAAACACAAGTACTTCCAGTTCACACTGGGTCAATTGTGCAACTTGGGGACTCCGGGCAAAGATTCGGAAGAACTGCACGGGGTTTCAGTGAGTTCCTTTTAAAACCGGTCCGTGTTTTTAAAGCACGTAGACCCGATATTTACACTTTCTCCAGCCTCAAGGTTCCTTGCTAAACTTACCCGACCTAAAGAGGCCTTAAGAGACCTTCCCTGGATAAGCTTTCATTTCCTCTCCTCCCACTCCCTTCTGCGTCACCCTCGTGCTCCGACTTCTTCCCTTTAGTCACCCCTCCCTTGGTCCCACAGCTCTTGTGTCAAAATCCGTCATTTGTGTCGTTATATTAATATCTGTCTTCCCCCCTAGACTGTCCGCTCCATGTGGGCAGGGAACGTGTCTACCAACTCTGTCATATCGTCCTCTTCCAAGTGTTTAGTCCAGTGCTCTGCACCCAATAAGCACTGAATTAATGCCATTGATTAATTGATTTTTTCTCGACCCACTGATCTTAACCGTCTGTATTCATTCAGTTGTATTTATTGAGCGCTTACCGGGTGCCGAGCATTTTACCAAGCGCTTGGGAGAGTACAAGATAACGCTAAGCGGACACAATCCCTGCTCACGGCAAATTTACAGTCTGTAGTTCTTATGCCGGGTCATTTTTGCCATTCCCGCTAGAGTTCAAATTTCTTGAGAGCAGGAATCATGTTTGTTATTACTATTATTATTATTACTATCACTGCTAGCTCTGTCATACTCTACGAAGCATTCAGCAGAGTACTTTGCCCACAAGCGCTCAGTAAATTCTATATTGATTGATTTTTTTGAAAGTAGATTTAATACATGAGTGGTCCAAAGTTTATGCATCTCATTGTAGATTTGATTGTGATCTGAAATTCGTGTTGTCAGAAATTTGTTTATCCAATCATAATTTCTAAGAAAAGTGGCTGTCTCTTAAAACCCTCTTGAGAAATCTCTGAAGAAGCATCCTGGTAGTTTAAAGTTCTGGGAAGGGAAAATACAAATGCAGCTTTGACTCGAACCCTAAAATGTTGACTCCAACTTCGTATCCTGCAAGATGAGCTTACAGCTACTGACACAAAGATTGCAACGTGGGGATGGAAACCTTCCATTCCCTTTTTTACAAAGCGCTAAACATTTTCATGTTACATTAACTCTAGCCTGCTGAACTGTATTATTAATCATGTGCAAAGCAAGAAAACAATACCTCCTGCTATGTCATTGTCATTAAAATTTAGAGGACCCCATGTTTTCCTAGCTGTCTTTGGGAAAATGTAATGTAAGGATGGAGAATCCCCCAGTTTTAATGGCCATTCTCTTTCTTTCAGAATTACCTACTGCCATCTGCCTTTCCAAAGTAAATGGCTCTATGTCGGAACAGAAAGGGGAAATACACACATTGTAAATATTGAATCTTTTGTTCTTTCTGGATATGTAATCATGTGGAACAAGGCAATCGAATTGTAAGTTCATACTTTGATTTAGGCATTTTTTTTCCAGTGCTTGGGAAGTTCGTATATTCTCCAAGAAATACCGCGTGCCTTTTTGAAGACATTCACGGGCAACGTTTGATTTAATTAGACTCGGGGAAAAGACGGCATGAAAAAGTTAAAACGGGTAGATCCTTGGCAGTGCATGCAGATAAGGGCAGAAACCATGCAAATTCATTAAACTCTGCCTGTCCTCTACGTCAGCTGACTTCGGGGCCAACTGGGTGCTGCCTTCAAATGGCAACAACTGGACCCTTTGGGCTTTAAAAAAGGATTCTAGCTTTAGTATTTCTTAAAATAAGAGAACCCTAGAATGCTGTTTGTTCGCCTCAGAATTTAGACGCCTCTTGGGGAGACCAAGCTGAAAGGAGTTACTACTGCTCTCGATTAAATGGAACCACGGTGACCAAAACGAGGGAATATGCTTAATATTTTTGTTTGTTTTTAAATAGTATTACTATGATCCGGGCGCTGTCCCTAGCGCTGGGGTAAATCCAAACTAATCGGGTTGGACACAGACCTGTCCCACAAGGCGATCACATTCTCAATCCCCATCATACAGATCAGGGAACCAAGGCCCAGAGAAGTGATTCGCCCAAGGCCGACAAGTGGCGGAGCCGGGATTAGAACCCGGGGCCTTCTGACTTGCAGGCCCGGGCTTTATCCGCTAGGCCACGCTGCTTCTCGGGTGGAGGGGAAATCACCCGAGGAGAGGACCGTGAGTGCTTAGAGGAGGGAGGGATTTGTGAGAACAATACCCTAGGGCACCAAGAGAGTCCTGCCTATTTTTTAATTTCATTCCCAAAATGGTCTAAGGTCTCCTGAAATAAGGATAATCGTGCTATTTGTTTATTCATTCAATCGTATTTATTGAGCACTTACTGTGCACAGGGCCCTGTTCTAGGCGCTTGGAAAGAACAATTCGGCCACAAAGAGAGACAATCCCTACCCAACAACGGGAGCGATTATTATGGGCCAAGCACCGTGCTAAGCACGGGAGTCACGAAGCAGCGTGGCCTAGTGGAAAGAGCCTGGGCCTGACTCTCTGGGTTGTAATCCCGTCTCTGCCACTTGTCTGCCGTGTGACCTTGGACAACTCACTTCACTTCTCTGTGCCCCAGTTCCCTCAACTGCCAAAAGGGGATTCAATGCCTGTTCTCCCTCCTAATTAAGACCGTGAGCCCCGTGTGGGACCTGATTTACTCGTATCTACCCCAGTGCTTAGTCCAGCGCCTGGCACTGAGTAAGCATTTACCAAATACCACAATTACTATTATTAACATTATCATTGTTGTTCAGTAATGGTGGTATTGAAGCACTTACTGTGGGTCAAGCACTGAACCGAGCTATGAGGTGGATGCAAGATAACCAGGTCTGGGGCTCACAGTCTCGGTAGGAGGAAGAACAGCTGTTTCCTCTCCATTTTCCAGATGAGGTAACTGCGGCTCAGAGAAGTGAAGTGACACAGCAGACAAATGGCAGGGTGGGGATTAGAACCCAGATCTTTCTGCCCCCCCCCCCCAGGTACCGTGCCCTATCCACTAGGCCCCGCCGCTTCTCAATCCATGTCGTACGGGAGGCTTCAACAGAACTGGCAGTCCACGATGCTCAGCGATTCCTTGTAATCAGAGCATCTATCATTCTCCTCGGGTCAGAAGTAACTAAGAGTTAATAATAATAATGGATTTGTTAAGCGCTTACTATGTGCCAAGCACTTTTCCAAGTACTAGGGTAGATACAAAGTAATGGGGTTGGACACAGTCCTTGTTCCACGTGAGGCTCACAGTCTTAATCCCCATTTTACAGAGGAGGGAACTGAAGCTCAGAGGAAGTGAAGAAACTTGCCCAAGGTCACTCAACAGACAAGCGGTGGAGCCAGGATTAGAACCCAGGTCCTCTGCCTCCCCAGATCATAACGATTGTCGGCATCCGCCACGTTTATATGCTTCTGTGGCCATTCCTTTGCTGGCAGAAGGGCAGAGTTTGGGGAGGGGCGACTGCGTTTCAGAAGCGATACAGGACGCAGGGGATTTGAAGCTGGCAACTGAGCCTGATCTGTTAAGCGCTCTGAGAGCAGATGAGATTTCCTGGGAGTGGAAATGTCCATCAGGGAAAGGGAACCGCTAAAGACACAGGTATTGTGAAATGGAGGAAGAAAAAAAAGACGACAGGGGAGAGAACGAATGAAGACAAAGGAAAGAAATGATCGGGGTGGTTCGGTAAACCAGTCCAAGAGCTGATTCTGGGTTTTAGGGAGTGAGTAAAGCGGTACCGTAAGCTAAGGAAGCAGTGTGGCCTAATGGAAAGAGCATGGGCCCGGGAGTCGGAGGTCCTGGGTTCTAATCCCGCCACCGCCACGTACCTGCTCTGTGAACTTGGGGAAGTCGCTTAACTTCCCTGTGCCTCAGTTCCCTCATCTGTAAAATGGGGATTCAATACCTGCTCTCCCTCAGACTATGAGCCCCATGTGGGATCTAGTTATCTTCTCTCTACCCCAATGCTTAGTAGAGTGCTTGGAACCTAGTAGGTGCTTAACCAACACTAATTATTATTATTACTATTATTAATAAAATACTGGGGGCTGACGTATTCTGATTTTTCTAGGCACAGTTTCTCTCTGCGAAAGAGCCTTCCATCGGTTTAGCTGTTTTACAGTTCTGAATTGATTTCTTTTGCAGATCCACAAAGACTCACCCAGGCCCCGTTGTACATCTCAGCGACAGTCCGAGAGATGAAGGGAAAGTGAGTACTCCCCTAGCAGCAATGGAATTATTTCTCGTGGCCTGGTTTGGCTTTCCCTTAAACTCCTGGAGGTTTAAAGGCACACCGGCCCCCTTCTCAATGGGTATCGTTTTTTTCTGGACTCAAAACGTGCAAGGACCCGCTATCCCGCGTTCCCGGCACACCCGCAGTCTTCGTAGACTGGGAGCTTCTTGTGGGCAGGGAAGCTCATCTACCGATTATTTGGGAATGTACTTTCCCAAGTTCTTCATAGCATGGCCAGGCCCGGGAGTCAGAAGGTCGTGGGTTCTAATGCCGGCTCGGCCACCTGTCCGCTGTGTGGCCTTGACCAAGTCACCTCCCTTCTCTGGGCCTCGGTTACCTCAGCTGGAAAATGGGGATTGAGACTGTGAGCCCCATGTGGGACGGGGCTGTGTCTAACCTCTTTGCTTGCATCCACCGCAGCGCTTAGTACAGTGCCTGGCACAGAGTAAGTGCTTAAATGCCATGATATATAATAATAACTACAATGCGGTGTTCTGCACACCATAAGCACTCAATCGATGCCACCGATTGATGGATTTAACCCATATTTGTAGCCATTATCACATTCCGTCTGTGACATCTCCCTTTCAGGTTGCTCCACGGTCCGCCCGGGTTTGAAAGAATTAGTGTCTGGCAAGAGGGAGTGTAAATCAGCAGCTCGCGACTCTTTTGTATAAGCTTTCTCTTTCAAAATTGAAAGTCTTCTCTGTCTCCGCTCACTTGAAAGTGAAGAGACCGACAGTATTCTCACTGCCCGACACCGCGTTCATTTTTGAGCATCCTGGAGGCTGAAACGGTTGGCCTTCCGGGATCTAAGGTTGACTACCAATTAATGGCATTTTTTGGAGCATCTCCTGCGCGTGGAACACTGTACTAAGCATTTGGGTGAATACAGTAAAGTAGATGAAATGATTCCTGGACCCAGGAAACTTAGTCTTTTTTTAAGCGAGCGTGTTAGTTTGGCTTTGGGCGAGGCACTTCAGATTGTGAGTTGTTTTGTAAGGGGAAGAGAGTTCTGTGTAGTACATTCCTGCCTTTCTTTTGTGGACCACTGAGTTGATAGAGTTTCTGTCAGTGTTAGAACCTGGGAGGCAGTGAGGTCTAGTGGACAGAGCCGGGCCTGAGAGTCAGAAGGACCTGGGTTCCAATCCTGGCTCCGCCACCTGCCTGCTGTGTGACCTCGGGCAAGTCACTTCCCCTCTCTGGGTCTCGGTTACCTCATCTGTAGAATGGGGATTGAGACCGTGAGCCGTACGTGGGACAGGGACCGTCTCCAACCCGCGTAGCCTGTATCTACCCCAGTGTTTAGTACAGTGTCTGGCACATAATAAGTGCTCAACAAATTCCACAATTATTATCATTATTTATTATTATTCTCAGAAGCCACGGGCCTCCAGATCTGACTGGAGAATTTTTCTCTGAATGAACTAAGCCAGACCATACTCATTTATCTTGCAGCCCGGTGTGTACTGAGGCTTCAGTTGATAAAGAACCTTCCCTCGGTAATGCAAGTTGATTTCTCCTGAGCCGCTCTCAGGTTGGGTCCTGGAAATGAGATCCGACCGCTCGAGAAGGGGAGAGAAGATAAATTAAAAGAGGCTTTCATTTCAGGAGAGTCCAGCGTTAGAAGTCCGATGAAACTCAGAGAGGCAAAAGAGCACGTTTTAAAGGAACTATCTGAGCAGAGTTAAAATTGATTCCATTAAATCTGTCGCAGGGGCAATATTTCAAGAAAATAATTCTTTACGCAGGAAATTCTTAACACTATTAATGGAAAAATTTGTACCAACGCCAGGAGTCTGTTCTAGGGGGATTTGAGCTTAATAGAGCTTTCCTTTCAAATAAAATGCGGTGCTTTTCGGCTCCCACACAGAAGACCGGTAGTCATGGCAGGAGTAATTTGTTGTGGTTTAGCTTCGACCCAAATGAGTTGGGATGTGGAGGTATATTAAATTAACCTAGTGTTAACCTATTGTTAGCGTGTTCTGGGCTGGTTTTCCAGTCAGTCGGATAAGAGTTTTGGAGCACCCAGGGCTCAGTTCTGTTTCAAATAATAATAAAATGATAATAACGGTGGAATTTGTTAAGTGCTTGCTATGTGCCAGGCACTGTTCTAAGCACTGGGGTAGATATAAGATAATCGGGCTGGACACAGGGAAGCGGTGTGGCTTATTGGCAAGAGCCCGGACTTGGGAATCAGAGGACGTGGGTTCTGATCCTGACTTCACCACTTGTCTGCTGGGTGACCTTGGACAAGTCACTTAGCGTGGCTCAGTGGAAAGAGGCCGGGCTTGGGAGTCAGAGGTCATGGGTTCTAATCCCGGCTCCGCCGCTTGTCAGCTGTGTGACTTTGGGCAAGTCACTTCACTTCTCTGGGCCTCAGTTGCCTCATCTGTCAAATGGGGATGAAGACTGTGAGCCCCATGTGGGACAACCTAATTACCTTGTATACACCCCAGTGCTTAGAACAGTGCTTTGCACATAGTAAGCACTTAACAAATACCGTCATTATTATTTCTCTGTGCTTCAGTTCCCTCATCTGTCAAATGGGGATGAAGACTGTGAGCCCCACGTGGGACAACCTGATGACGTTGTGTCTATCCCAGTGCTTAGAACAGTGCTCGGTACACAATAAGCACTTAACAAATACCATTATTATTATTATTGTTCACAGAGGACTCACAGTCTTAATCCCCATTTGACAGATGAGAAGGGAACTGAGGCCCAGAGAAGTGAAGTGACTTGCCTAAGGTCACACACAGCAGACCCATGGAAGAGCCGGGATTAGAAGTCAGGTCCTTCTGACGCCCAGGCCGTGGCTCTGACCACTGGGCCACGCTGCTTCCCTTTTAAGTAAGGAAGGGGAATGGGGAATCGGAAGCTCGGGTTCCAGCTGGGCTGGGGCAGGGCAGTAGAGTTATTCTGGAATGGACAAGTGGACATCCACAACAGACCCATACGTTACGGTGGATCCCAGCCTACCGCCAACCGCGCCCCAGCGGGTCTCAGCGCGGCCAAATTAATAAAGCCCGTGCCTGGGAGTCAGAAGGCCCTGGGTTCTAAACCCGGCTCCACCACTTGTCCACTGTGTGACCTGGGACGAGTCCCTTCACTTCTCTGGGCCTCAGTTACCTCATCTGTAAAATGGCCATCAAGACTGTGAGCCCCACATGGGACAGGGACTGGGTCCAACCCGATTACCTTTTATCTACCCCAGTGCCTGGCACACAGAGAGCGCTTAAAAAATACCATTAAAAAAAAAAAATCTAAGGAAGCTTCCACACTGGAGAGTCGGGCCCGGGGTTGCTTGGAACCATCTCTTGTCTTTCAAGTGATCGAAGGCATCTCACCAGATAGCGTTGGATGCTATCACTCTGAATGCTCGCCGCCTCCTTATAATGGCCTACCTTGGATGACAGAAGCCTTCGTGACAAATTTTAGCATTCAAAAAGTAATCTTGTTCTCGTTTTTGTTCTGTTATTTTTCCAGCTGCTAATAGGTTATGAAAATGGGACAGTGGTACTGTGGGACTTGAAGTCCAAGAGAGCAGACCTGAGGGTTTACTATGACGAGGTAAGCCGCGGTGGGCCGTTCGGAACTGAGAAAAACTGACTGGGGTCCTGGTGTGGCGGAGTGAAGGGGCGGGGACCCGTCTTGAAGATATGCTACTTGGGAAGCCATTTTCGTTTTTCGTATTGTTTTGCACACTTAGGACTCAATCAACCAATGGTATTTATTAAGCGCTATGTGCAGAGCACTGTACTAAGCACTTGGGAGAGGACAGTTCAACAGAATCAGCAGATGTGTTCCCTGCCCATAATGAGCGTTCAGGAATGCCGAACAATATTGTACCCCACCGCAGTAATCGATTATTATTATTTTCAGTATTATTAATGGCATTTAAGTGCTTTCCAAGCACTGGGATAGATTCCGGCAAATTGGTAGGACACAGTCCCATTTGGGGCTCACAATCTTAATCCCCATTTTACAGATGAGGGAACTGAGACTCAGAGAAGTGAAGTGACTTGCCCAAAGGTCACACAGCACAGTTGAGCGCTGACTATGTGCAGAACACTTTGCTCAGCTCTTGGGAAAGGAGAACAGGATAGAATTAGCAGACGTGTTCCCTGCCCAGCATGAACTGGAAGTCAGAAGGACCTGAATTCTAATCCCGGCTCCTCCATTTCTCTGCTGTGTGACCTTGGGCAAGTCACTTCGCTATGCCTCAGTTACCCCATATGTAACATGGGGATTAGGATTGTGAGTCCCTTGTGGGACAGGGACTG
This sequence comes from Ornithorhynchus anatinus, assembly GCF_004115215.2. NCBI lineage: Eukaryota > Metazoa > Chordata > Mammalia > Monotremata > Ornithorhynchidae > Ornithorhynchus > Ornithorhynchus anatinus. Next base: position 1,463,146 of record NC_041743.1, on the reverse strand, counting down.
TGTCCAACCTCATTAGCTTGTATCTACCCCAGTGCTTAGAACAGTGCCTGGCACACATTAAGCACTTAAAAATACTAATTTAAAAAAATTGAGCATGCTGTCCCCCTCCTCCTGTCCTTGAGTAGTAAGAGGGCCTGGGTTCTAGTCCCAGCTTGACTGCTTTCCTGCTGTGTGACGTTGGGTGAGTCACTTAACTTCTCTAGTCTTGTTTCCTCATCTGTAAAATGGGGATTCGAAACCTGTTCTCCCTCCAACTTAGACTAGAAGCCTCATGTGTGACAGGAACCGTGTCCAATCTGCTTACCTTGTATCTATCCCAGGGCTAAATACAGTGCCTGGCACATAGTAAGCACCAAAAAAAAATAATCACGATTGCTATCGTTGTCATCATCGCTATTATTGTGATGACGATGATTATTTCTCCAGACTGTGAGGTCATTGTGGGCAGGGAACGTTCCTAGCTACTCTGACGTGTTGTGCTCTCCCAAGCAATCATTACGGTGCTCTGCTCACAGTAATCGTTCAATAAATATCACTGGTGATATCATTAAGTGCAGTGCTGTCCTCACATTAAACGCTCAATAAATATCATTGGTGATATCATTATTATTGCCCTCTGGACTCACACAGGAGCCGACTTTTAAGGTGGGGATGGTTCGGGCCCCGTTCTTATCATCTCAGGGCACCCAGCGGAGAGCAGCGAGCCAGATGTCTTAGCTGAGAATATGGTCGGCCGTTTGGATCGCATCTTTCCCTCGCCTGCAGGAGTCAGATGGGCGTTTGCAGAGTCGGAGATCTTTCTCCTGATGGTCCCGAATCCACGTTCATCACTCCCGGGATGTGAATTGAGCCGATTTTACATCCAGAAGCTAGGGGCGTTCCTAAAACCGTTACTAGCCGACGTTTTCCTTCTCCGTCGCTTACGGCGTTGGTGCAGTTCACCGCTGCCTTTTTGAAACGAGAATCGCGTGAGCGCTTCTCTCTCCACGGGCTCTTTAAATTGGCTCGAGTTGTTCCAGATTCGGGGCGCTCACCGAGTCGCTTCCTCAGATCAGCAGGAATCGGAGAAATCCCATTTTGATCGCTGCTTTTCTTCTCGCGCCGGCTGCTCCAGTATCTAAGCCGAGCGGGACGGGACATTAGAACTCAGTCACGTTTAGCTAGCTGTGGGCAGGGATGGTGCATTTTCTATTGCCGTGGGGTATTCTCCTAAGTGCTTAGTATTCATTCAATCAGTCGAACTTACTGAGTGCTGTGTGCAGAGCACTGTATTAAGCGCTTGGAAAGTATGATTCAGCAACAGAGAGAGACAACCACTGCCCACAGCAGGCTCACAGTCTAGAAGGGGAGAGACAGACATCAAAACAAGCAAACAGGCATCAATAGCATCAGTATAAATAAATAGAATTAGAGATATCTATACACATCAGAACAAGTGAAACGGGCAAAACAGGCCCTACACACGGTAAGCACTCAATAAATACGATCGATCGATTGAGCACTTCCCGTGTGTAGAGCACTGTACCAGATGTGATGGAGAGTATGATATAATAGGCTTGGAAGACGTGTTTTCTGCCCACAAGGAGCTTACTTGTGGTATTTGGAAAGCCCTGTGCTAAGCACTGGGGTCGGTGCAAGATCATCAGGTTAAAGATACCGTCCCTGTCCCCCTTGGTGGCAGGGGGAGCGAATCAGTAATGGCATGTATTAAGCAATCAGTCAGTCAGTCGTATTTATTGAGCGCACTCATTGGGTCCAGGGCACTCAACTAGGGACTTGGAAAAGTACAAGAGAAGCACGAGATTTTCCCTGCCCCCAAAGAGCTTCCACTTGAATGCAGGGCGGTTGGGAGAGGATGGCATAGTGGATAGAGCACGGGCCTGGGAGTCAGAAGGTCATGGGTTCTAATCTCCGCTCTGCCACTTGTCTGCCGTGTGACCTCGGGCAAGTCGCAACTTCTCTGTGCCTCACTTCCCTCATCTGTAAAATGGGGATTGAGACTGTGAGTCCCACAAGCAACCCAATTTGCTTGTATCCACCCCAGCGCTTAATACAGTGCCTGGCACATAGAAAGCACTTAACAAACACCAGAAATATTATTATTATTATTAGAATGTGACCGAGTTGGGAAACTGGGTGTCCCATATGAAACAGGGAAAGGGACTGTGTCCAACCTCATTTTCTTATATCTGCCGATGAGCTTGGTTTGGTGCTAGACACATAGGAAGTGCTTAACAAATGCCACAATGATTATTCTGATTAAAAGGAAAGCAGGTAGTCCGAGAAAGGACAGCTTGGGATATGGGAGAGAAGGGTTATAAGCTTAAATCTACCCCGGCGCTTAGCATACAGTGCCTGGCACGTAAGAAGTGCTTAACCAATAGCTTGAAAAAAAAGAGAGAGGTTATGAGAAATATCGAGATCACCTGGATAAGAGACCGCCTCTGAGATGGGGAGATTATAAGCTTGTTATGGGCGGGGAAAGAGTCCGTGAATTCTGTTGTATTGTAGTCTCCCAATCCATCAATCCCGAACGCTCAATAACTACCATTGATTGATTGAAGCGGGTAGAGGGAGGCAAGGGAAAAATTGAAAGTCAGGAGCGAGTACAGTAGATTAAGCAACAGGGAAAGGATTGAGTAGGTAAGCTGGGGAAGGAATCTGCTTTTTATGCACGTTTATGTTTACTCTGATGGTCTCTCTCGGGGAAATCGGAATTAAAGCAGGTCCCGAGGACGGTGATTTGTTTCCAAATCAAGCCTCCTCAGGCACCGGATCCGATTAAAGGGTGTGCCTAACTTTCATCTTCTGAACACGGATCAAACCAAAGTCCACTCAATTGGCTAGAAATGTTTCTTCAGTGAGCTCCTCAGTCGGAGCGAGTAGGCCTGTCCCATTTTGTAATAATGATAGTATGTATTAAGCACTTACTATATGCCAAGAATTGTTCTAAGCGCTGGGGTGGATACAAGCAAATCGAGTCAGACGCAGTCCCTGTCCCACGTGGGGCTCACAGTCTCATTTTCCAGATGAGGTAACTGAGGCTCAGAGAAGTGACTTGCCCAAGGTCACCCGGCAGACGTGGCAGAGCCAGGATTAGAACCCATGACCTTTTGACTCCCAGGCTGCTTCTCACTCGTAGTCTCCTCCAAACGCCCAGAGACCTCTGTGGCTCTTCAGCTCTGCCGATTTTCCATCACTTGGGAAAACATTCGGCAGATTTTAAGATCCGGGAAAAAGGAAGACAGGAGCGAGTCATTCATCACAGGAGAGACGCTTCCCCATGCTTCCTCCAGATTAGAATTGGGATCTGGTTTCCATCGTTAAACTTGATTAAACCAATTATACTGCCATTTTTATTAAAATGAAGACTTACAGTTATTAGGGCCTCTGCTGATTCCGTAGCCTCCGTCAGCTTAAAACATTTCATGTCCAGTTGCAAGATGGCCGAGGGCGGGGGTTTGGAGAAAAATTATTTTGTTACTCTAATGACATGTCTGGGAGATGTTTGCTCGCTGCGTTCGAGACAGGTGGTGTAAACAATATGGGAAGTTACTGGCAGTCAGTCAGTCGTATTTATTGAGCGCTTACCGTGCGCAGAGCACTGTACTGAGCGCTTGGGAGAGGACGGTGCAACAATAAACAGACACATTCCCTGCCCACAATGAACTTAGAGTCTAGAGGGGGAGACGGACATTAATAGAAAATCAATTAATGACAGATATAGACTTAGGTGCCGTGGGGCTGGGAGAGGGGATGAATAAAGGGAGCAAGTCAGAGTGATATACTTTCTGGGTGTCTTTATGGAAGTGGCACTAGGTAGGGGGGTGTCTTAGATGCAGGGCGGGAAGAAATTACTGAAGCGGTTGTTGCCATGCAGATGTGGTTCTGAATCGAACCAAGGTTCCCAGAAAGCATGAGGTTTTTGAACTCTTTTAAATTGAAGCCAGATCTTATTCCAGTGAGGAAGCAAGTTCAAATCCAATAATTACCTCAAAATGACCATTTTTACCTCGCCAACGCCATATCCTGTCGAGGAGCCAGGAAGGAGAAGTGAAAGCTGCAATATTGTCTTAATAGTTTCCAGATATTTCCCGTTTCCTAGATCGTGCTTATGGTGATGTTTACCTGGATTGGAAACTGATTTTGTCGCTATCCCGGATCAAAGTCATTTGTGAAAGGAATTTTTCAGCCGAACCCAGATCAAACGTAATCACTGAAGAATAAATATTTCATCCCTACAAATGCAAACGGGGATATTTTCCTCAGCCTAACCTATTGGGAGAGGGGCAAAAAACAAGAAAAGGAAATCCCGAAAACAAGAGCGGAGCTCGGGGAATGCTACTAAGCATTTATCTTTTCTTGTGAAATGCCAATTCCTTTTACCAAAGAGGATGTTAATAGGAAATGTAACTGAGTGTCTCATACATTTCCTCTGGGCTTGCCTTGAACTTCTCTCCCTCACCGAGCTCAATCCGGTTAAAATCCGTAGGAGGCTTAAAAGTCTGCCTGGTGGAGAGGGGTGAGCAGCCCAGATTGAAAAGGAATCCATCAGTCAGTCAGTCAGTGATCTCTGTTGAGCGCTCACTCTGTACAGAGCACTGTACGAAAAATGATGTCAGCAGAAGGAAAGTTTGGAACCAGCAAACCTGGACTAGGAAGGCAGAGTGGGAATTCTGTCCACAACGTGCAATCTTATCTTAAGCTCATTATGCACGGCGATCGTGTCTGCTTATTCTCTTGTATTGAACTCTTCCAAATGCTTAGAAGAGGGTTCTGCACATAATAATAATAATAATAATAATAAGGGTATTTAAGTGCTTACGATGTGCCAGGTACTGTACGAAGGGCTGGGATGGATACAAACATCCCGGCTCTGCCACCCGGCAGCTGTGTGACTGTGGGCAAGTCACTTAACTTCACTGTGTCTCAGTTCCCTCACCTGTAAAATGGGGATGAAGACTGTGAGCCTCATGTGGGACAACTTGATTACCCTGTATCTACCCCAGCGCTTAGAACAGTGCTCTGCACATAGTAAGCGCTTAACAAATACCAACATCATCATTATTATACAAACAAATCAGGTTGGACACAGTCCCTGTACCACATAGGACTCACAATCCTAATCCGCATTTTACAGATGAGGGAACCGAGGCACAGAAAAGTGAAGTGCCTTGCCCAAGGCTGCACAGCAGACAAGTGGCAGAGCAGGGATTAGAACCCGCGACCACCCGACTCCCAGGCCCGGGCTCTGTCCACTACGCCATAGCCCTCAATAACTACCACTGACGGATAGATCGATGGGCTTTCCCAAAGGCAACACTGTGAGAGTTAGTAGAGGAGCACCCCGGGGGCAACAGAAGGAGGAGCAAATTGGAAAAGGGACAATGGAGGGACCGAGAGTCACGGCCTCCACACCCACAGCCAACCGCTTAGTACAGCGCTCTGCACTCAACGCTCAATAAATACGGTTGAATGAATGAACCAAGCAGGAGCCAGTTGCCATCTCAAGTTTCTACGGCAGCCCCTCCCTCTCGTAGCCAACGGCCGATCACCCTTCCCACCTTCGAAGACTTATGCCCATCTCCTCCTAGAAGCCTTTTTTCACTGCCCTTATTTCCTCTCATTCATTCAATCGTATTCATTGAGCTCTTACTGTGTGCAGAGCACTGTACTAAGCACTTGGAAAGTACAATTCGCCAACAGATAGAAACAATCCCTACCAAACAACGGGCTCACTTTCCTGCTGGTTGACCTCAAGGCAAGTCACTTCACTTCTCCGTGCCTCGGTTACCCCATCTGCAAAATGAGGATTGAATCTTCCTCTAACTGAGGCCCAGTGGGATAGGGACTGTTTCCAACCCGATTGATTACTCATATCTAGCCCAGCGCTTAGTACAGAGCCCGGCATACAGTCCGGGCTTAAGAAGAACCATTTTAAAAATGGACTGTATTATAAATTACATACTAGAAATTATTTGTTCGTATGAAATGTCTGTCTCCCATTCTAGACCCAAAGCGCCATGTGGGACTCTCGGACTCTCCCGAGAGCTTAGTACAGTGTTCTGCCCCCCGGAAGCGCTCGTTAAATACCAGGACGATGACTGATTCTCACTCGTTGGCTCCTTCTACCAAACAGGTCTCCTCGTAATAATGATGGTGTTTGTTAAGCGCTTGCTACGTGCCAAGCACTGTTCTAAGCGCTGGGGGAGATACAAGGTAATCAGGTGGTCCCACCTGGGGCTCACAAGGGCTATGGACCCTTATTGGCTCCGAACAGTTTGCCTCCCTGAGCGATCTGATCCGGCAACGCTGATGGGATCTCTTAGCTCCGTTCTTCTTCCCGTTCTCCTTTCAGGCCATCCATTCCGTAGCCTGGCACCACGAGGGCAAACAGTTCATGTGCAGCCATTCGGACGGCAGCTTGACCCTGTGGAACCTGAAGAGCCCAAGCAGACCGTTCCAGACCACAATTCCACACGGTAAGGCAGGCCTTGTCCCCTGGAACGGCCGACGGGTTCCGAATTTGTGACGTAGCCCCAGGTTGGGTGTGTTCGGATGATGATGACGATGGTGTTTGTTAAGCGCTTAGGATGGGCCAGGCAGATCTGCCCTGGGATGGGTAGATAATAATAATAATAATGATGGTATTTATTAAGCGCTTACTACGTGCCAAGCACTGTTCTAAGCTCTAGGGTAGATACAAAGTAATCAGGTTGTCCCACGTGGGGCTCTCACAGTCATCATCCCCATTTTACAAGTGAAGTAACGAGGGCGCAGAAAAGTTAAGTGGCTTGCCCAAGGCCACACGGGAGACAAGTGGCAGAGCCGGGATTAGAACCCACATCCTCTGACCCCCAAGCCCAGGCTCTTTCCACGAAGCCACGCTGCTTCTCGAAGTGTTTAAGTGGTTTTTCTTTTAAGTTCTTTAAGCGTTTACTCTGTGCCAGGCACTGGACTGAGCCCTGGGGTAGATACAACTAACCAGTTTGGACACAGTCCATGTACCCCAGTCCATGATGATGGTGTTTGTTCAGCGCTTACTATGTGCCAGGCACTGTGCTAAGCCCTGGGGTAGATAATGTTAATAATAATGATGGAATTCGTTAAGCGCTTACTAAGCCCTGGAGTAGAATCAGGTTGAGCAGGTTGGACACAGCCCATGTCCCCAGGGGGCTCACAGTCTTAATCCCCATTTTACAGATGATGTTACTGAGGCCCAGAGAAGTGAAGTGGCTCGGCCACACACACAGCGGGCAAATGGCGGAGCCGGGATTAGAACTCAGGTCCTTCAGACTCCCAGATCCGGGCTCGTTCCCCTACCCAAAGTAAAGTTGCTCTGTTTTCCTTAAGATCTCATCTAATCCCATTTTTGCCTGGGCCATTACCTTTAATTACCAGATGTATTCTGCTATTTTGACAAAGGAATAATTTCCTGTTTCCTTTGCATCACAGGAACATGTCTACCAACTCTGTTATGTTTGACGCTCCCGAGTGCTTAGTACAGTGCTGTGCACACAGTAAGCGCTCGATAAATACAATTGATTGAATGGTTGATTGATGAGACGACTGCGTGATGTTTTTTCCCCTCGAGGGCAGCAGATCGAATTTTTAATTGAGGTTTAATGAGGTGGTTTTGTTCCGTAGGGAAAAATCAGAGAGATGGAAGAAAACCTGAATCCTGTAAGCCAATTCTGAAAGTCGAGTACAAGACCTGTAAAAACAGGTATGCCTCCTCTGTACTTCCAGGGATTATGGTGAATTGAAGAGGTAGACCAGCAGAGGTGGAAAGCTGAGGCCATTTTCTTTCTCACAAGGTTTCTGGAGTTTCTCTATTTGAACTCCCCATGGATGACAGCTACCTAGTACCTATTGATGTTATCTGCCTGCTCTCCCAGGAATTGTTTAAACTAATGAATTTGCTCCATCCTTTTTAAAATGTAGCGTTACATTCTTATCTGGGCGCGTCCTCAACTGATTACTTCGGTTTGGTTTGGTCTTATCGTATTTGTTAAGCGCTCTGTGCCAGGGAGTGTTCTAAGCGCTGGGGTAGATTCAAGTTCATCAGGTTGGACACAGTCCCTGTCCCACATGGGGCTCACAGTCTCGATCCCCATTTTACAGATGAGGTAACTGAGGCCCAGAGAAATGAAGGGAGTTACCCAAGGTCCCACAGCAGACAAGTGGCGGAGCCGGGACTAGAACCCAGGTCCTTCTGACTCCCAGACCTGTGGTCTATCCACTAGGCTACGCTGCTTCCTCAAAATTAAGTTAGTGGAGGAGGTTCCTTCTTTCTGAGGCATTTACAGCCCACTGCAAAATTTTCTCTCCTAGAATTACGTGGGTTTGGTTTTGTTTTTTTTTTTAAGTCGTCCAAATTTGCAGCATCTACTTAGCCTCCCACTCCCCTTCCAGTATTCAGCTCCTGTAATCAAATATATTCATCAGTGGCTTCCCAAATCATTTCATGTTCTAGGAAACTCATACCTAGAGCAAGCGGCAAACCAGAACGTTTAAGAATTGAGACTTACTTGATCATTTGTATAATATCTGTAGCCAGTCAATTTTAAAATAGTCCATGACTTAGTGGCTTCCGAATCATCCTACATGAGGCTGAGATGTAGTTTTTAAGATTTATTCATTCAATCGTATTTATCGAGAAATTAAAAAAAAAATTAAAAATGGTGGTATTTGTTTAGTGCTTACTATGTGCAGAGCACTGTTCTAAGCGCTGGGGGTTACAAGGTGATCAGGTTGTCCCATGTGGGGCTCCCGGTTTTGTCCCCATTTTACAGATGAGGTCACTGAGGCACAGAGAAGTGAAGTGACTTGTCCAGGGTCACAGCAGACACAGTGGAGCTAGGATTAGAATCCAGGTCCTTCTGGCTCCCAGGCCCCGGCTCTATCCGCTAGGCCACACTGCAGCAGGAGGGAACCCACGTTTCCACAGGCGAGTATTAAATACTGGTGTAAGAATGTCCTCCGGACTGTAAGCTCATTGTGGGCAGGGAATGTGTCTGCTTATTATTACAGTCACCCAAACGCTTAGTGGAATGCTCCGCACACAGTAATTGCTCAATAAATATGATCGACTGACTGATAAGAGGATAAAGGATCAGGAAATTGAGAGGCATAGAGAATGTAAGGGCTAAGTAGGCTGAACATTGCATTCAATTAGGTTACTAAATGATTTAAGAGAAAGCAAATGAACGGTTCACCATCAATCAATGGCCAGATAAATAGAGCTCTCCAAAAAACTGTTTGCCGTGGGCTTAGGGCTAGGTTTGTTCACCAAGCTTAATTAGAGAGCTTGAGGGAGAATTTTTCATCGGAACAGAGGCGCCAGACAGCAATAGGTGAGTTGGAAAATAGCCATTTTAGCCCAACCGACGCTCTTCTCAGGCCCCTGGAGTCCTGGTTCTTGCCATAGAACCATCCTTTTTCTTCTCTCCCTGTTAATAATAAGAAGAAGAAGAATTAACAATACTTATTGAGTACATACTGAGTGCAGAGCACAATGCCAAGCACTTGGAAGATTAAATGATAATAATAATAATATTGATAATACTCTGTGCCAAGCACTGTTATAGGTGCTGGGGTAAGTGCAATGTTTCTCTAGTTTATTGATATTAATGTCTGTCTCCCCCTCTAGACTGTAAGCTTGTCGTGGGCGGGAAACGTATCTACCGACTCTGTTGTATTATACTCCCCTACACATTAAGTGCTCAATATATAACGATTGATTGATTAATTGATTACAGGATCATCAGGGACCTCACAGTCCCAGTAGGTGGGAGAACAGGGATCGAATCCCCATTTAGTAGAAATCCCCCTGCTCTTTCCGTTAGGTCATGCTGCTTCTCCGGAGTACAGTTGGGTTAGGAGACGTGATCCCTCCCCTCCAGGGGCTTGCAGTCTACGGAGAAGATGGATACAAAATAATTTTACACATCAGAAGAAGAGAAAGGAAATACAGATGAAGTTCTGTCGATGAATAAATATTTGAACAGTAAGGTGCATAAGTCCACAGGTTCAGAAGTGGAAGTGCTAGATTCATGAACCTCAGCCAGATTCTTAGCCATTCATGTGTAGATGGAGATAGCAAACACTCCATAAGGATGGTTGGTCTCTGATGGGCTTATTTTTAGTTGTGATGCTTAGAGTTGGTGGACTGGTAAATATATATATATATAGATATATATATGCTTCAGTATTTTTCAGGTATCAAATTCCAGCAGGCTGAGCTTTCTTTTTAAAGTATCCCCAAGTATGCATAGATATAATCAATCAATCGTACTTATCGAGCGCTTACTGTGCGCAGAGCACTGTATTAGGTGCTTGGGAGAGGAGGTATATAAGTTGCTCGTTACGATCTTCTTTTTAATCCTGGATTCTAAAGTCGGCGAGGCCAAAAAAAAAAAAAAAAGGAACGGCAAACATTTCCGTTTCTTTTTCTTGACAGCGAGCCATTCATCATTTTTTCTGGCGGACTTTCCTATGATAAAGCCTGCAGGAGACCGAGTTTGACCATCATGCATGGGAAAGCAATTACGGTGCTGGAAATGGATCACCCTATCGTTGAGTTTCTGACACTGTGCGAAACGCCCTACCCTAACGGTAAGCGGTAGAAACGACGCACCTTCTTCCGAAGCCCTGGTTTCTGCAAAGTTCTGGCGAAGCGGTTTTATCGAAGATAAAGGTCGTAGCTTAAATAGAACGCATCAAAAGATGATAGGGTAATGCCAGGTACCGACGAAAATGAGATGCTACTGAAAGAGCCGATGGGAAAAAGATGACTTTTGTCTCCCTTGTTCCTTTTGGGATTAAGCAGATCACATTTGAATTTTCAAGAAACTTCAAGAAGGTTTATCTGAAGCTCTGCGGTCCTTATGCATAAATCCATCTGTCAGTCCCCTGTCAGTTCACATCTCTGGTTCCAGGATTCATTCATTCAGCCAGTTGTATTTATTGAATGCTTACTGTGTGCAAAACACTGAACTAAGCGCTTGGGAGAATAGGTTGCTGACTCTTACCCTGAAGAACATGCAATTAGAAGTTTTTTTCTGGTATTTGTTAAATGCTTACTGTGTGCCAGGCACTGTTCTAAGGGCTAGGATAGATACAGGGTAATCAAATTGGATTGGGTCAATCCAAGCCCTGTCCCACATGGGGCTCCCAGTCTTAATCCGCTTTCTTCAGATGAGGTAACTGAGGGCCAGAGAAGTGAAGTGACTTGTTCAAGGTCACACAGCAGATGAGTGGCGGAGCCGGGAATTAGAACCCGGGTCCTTCCGGCTCCCGGGCCCGTGCTCTATACACTAGGCCGTACTTCTGGTGGTAATAATAGCCATAGTAATGGTAGTATTCATTGAGCATCTATTGATTGCAAGGTAGAGTGCTAAAATTCATCTTCTCCCCCACCACTCCTGCTTCCAGAGAAGGATGAGTGCCTGCCCCGTAGCCTTCCACCACAGGTGTTAAATCAATCAATGGTACCTATTGAGCGCTTACTGTGTGCAGAGCACTGTACTGAGTGCTCGGGACGGTGCGGTAGAGCAGAGACAGGAGACCCAATCCTGGCCCACGAGTAACTTATAAATCCGGGCCTGGGCCCGCAGGTGAAGCAGGGATGGTTGAGGGCGGGTCTGGGGGCTGCCAGGGATTGACTGGGGGCTACCGGTTGACACACAGGCCAGGGACTGGACCACGCCGGCTGAAGCCCCCCACTTCCCTAGTTTCCGCTTGAATGCCGTCCATCATTCCCGGTCATTTCTCCAGCTCGGTAACCTCACCATAAATCGAGCTCTGGTTTATGGCCCTCTTTCCTGTTCCGAAGGTCGAAAGCCGAAGGGAGTGGGGGATCTTTCAATAGCATTCCTATATTAAAATCCCTCCCAGTGGGCCTTTTGGTAATGAAATAAATAAGCGCTTCCTCTCCTCCCGGACACTTTAGGAGGTGCATTAACTCAGCTAGGTCACAAGGGTGCCGTTGGCTAAATAACAGTTGCAGTAAGTACATTATGGAGTTATTTACTAAATGGTAATGTCAGTGGTACTAATAGTCCTCTAAATGGACCTGAATGGGACCCTGACCATGTTAATCGACTTCCCAGAGAGTCTGCCTTTCCCCGCAGGGTAGAGTTGAGCTCACCTCAGAACCTGGCCCGATTGCGATCCCTCGAACTAGCCAGGAACAAACACTTCATACGCCCGTATTTCCTGCTTTCTTTCCTCTCAGCTAGCCATTTTCCCAGAGGGACCACCTGGGGATTTGAGGGGCGCCTCGGACTGGAGGCCCCGGCCGTGTTCGCTGCCTTGCCGGGGGGATTCTCCTCGCGGTGTCCCTGTGAAGAAGCGGTGATCTCCTGGGGCTGCTCCCCTCGGAGTGGGGGGCTTTGGATGATGTCAGGGAGCTCAAGGGGGTGACCTCCCTGCCTCCTGTTTTTCCCCACTCCAGTATTTTAAAGGGGCTCCCATCCACATGTCCTTTGGTAGACACTCGGGGAATTGTCCTTTATTAAATTGCCACTGCTGGGTGACCAGGCAACAGAAAGGGCGTTCTAGATTACGATTTCCCCCTTGCAAAGAAAACCTTCCCTTGACCCCACGGTTTCCTCAAGTTATCTCCCCTCCCACCATTCCTTTCCAAACTCCTTGAGCAAGTTGTCTACATCCACTGCCTCCACTTCCTCTTGCCCAGCTCTCGCCTTGACCCCCTCCAATCTGGCTTCTGCCCCCTTCACGCCAAGAAAATTACCCTCCCTAAGGTCACTACTGATTTCTTCTCACCCAATCCGACGGCCTCTGTTCCATCCTAATTTTCCTCTACCTCTCGGCTTCCTTCGACATCGTGGGCCACCCCCTTCTCCTGGAAACGTATCTGACCTCGGCTTCACTGACGCTGTCCTCTCCTGGTTTTCTCCTCTTGTATATCTGGCTGCTCCTTCTCTCTCTCTTTCCCTGTCTCCTCTTCTGCTTCCCATCCTCCTTCTGTGGAGGTGCCTCAAGGCTCAATTCTGGGTCCCCTTCTCTTCTCCTGCTACACCCACTCCCTCGAAGGACTCATTCACTCTCTGCACACTCATTCACTCTCTGCACTCTGTCATCTCAATTCCACATCTCCAGCCCTGACCTCTCTCTTCTGCAGTCACACTTTTCCTCCTTCCCTCAGGACATCTCTACTTGGATGTCCCGCTGACACCTCAAACTTAACATGTCCAAAACAGAACTTCTCATCTTCCCACCCAAACCCTGTCCTCCCCGTGTCTCTCCTAAGCCTGTAGACAACAACTCTATCCTCCCCGTCTCCCAAGCCCGTAACCTCGGTATTACTTAACTCATCTGTCATTCAATCTGTCACCAAATCCTGTCGGTTCTACCTCCACAACATTACTAAAATTCACCCTTTCCTCTCCATCCAAACTGCTGCTATGCAGAACCGAGCACTTATCATACCCTGCCTTGATTTCTGCAGCAGCCTCCTCGCTGACTTCTCTGCCTCCTGTTTCTCCCCACTCCAGTCCTCGCTTCGTTCCAGTGCCCCGATCGTTTTTCTAAACAAAAAAGTTTAGTCCATGTCTCCCCACTCCTCAGGAACCTCCAGGGGTGGCCTGACCACCTCCACATCCAACAGAAACTGCTTTCCATCAGCTTCAAACACTCAATCAGCTCCCCCCCTTCTATCTTCCCTCACTGATTTCCTACTACAACCTAGCCCGCACGCTTCACTCCTCCAGTGCCAACCTACTCACTGTACCACTAGCTCACCGCCGACTCCTTGCCCTTGTCGTCCTTCTGGCGTGAAATCCCTTCCCTATTCATATGTGACAGACCACCGCTCTCCTCACCTTCAAACCTGTATTAAAATCGCAACTCTTCCAAGAGGCCTTCCCCGACTAAACCCTCATTTCTCCCTCTCCCTTCCGCGTCGCCTGTTCACTTGGATCTGTAAAGAGTGCGGGCCTGGGAGTCAGAGGACCTGGGTTCTAGTCCAGGCACTGCCATGTGCCTGCTGTGGGAACTTGGGCAAGTCACTTCACATCTCTGGCCTCTCGTCTGTAAAATGGGGATTCAGTACCCGTTCTCCTTCCCGCTTAGGTGGTGAACCCTGTGTGGGAGAGGCCCTGCGTCTGGACTGATTATTCTGTATCCTCCCCAGCGCTTAGAACAGTGCTTGACCCATAATAAGCGCTTATTAATACTGCAATTGTTATTATTATTCTTACTTGATATTCACATCACCCTGAGCCTCACAGTTCTTGGCACGTAGTAGGAGCTTAACAAACACCATAATAATAATTATTATTATTAAAGATCCAGAATTTATTTTAATACTGTTCTCCTCTTTTAGACTCCTTTGCTCCTGTGGGCAGGGAACCTGGCTATCAATTCTGTAGTATTCTTTCAGGTGCTTAGTAATAATAATAATGATTATTATGGTACTCTTAAGCACTTATTATGGGCTAAGCACTGTTCTAGTAGAGTGCTCTACACTCAGTAAACACTCAAGTAATACCATAGATTGAAGGATTAATTAAATCCCCCCTCTCACCCCGATAACTTCTGCAATGCCCAGGGTGATGCAGTGTACCATTTTGGAACTCCAAGAGATGGGATGGCTATTTTAACCCTGGACATGTGGGAATTTAGTTCGAGACATGGGTCCCGGCCCACTTTAGTCATTCAGTCAATAGTATTTATTGAGTGCTTACTGTGTGCAGAGCACTGTACTGGGAGCTTGGGGGAGTACGCTATATCAGGCGCATTCCCTGCCCGCAACGAGCTTACAGTCTAGAGGGGGAGACAGACGTTAATGTGAATAAATAAAATTATAGACGTGGACATACGTGGTGTGGGGTTGGGAGGGAGGATGAATAAAGGGAGCAATTCAGGGTGACGCAGAAGGGAGTGGGAGAAGAGGAAAGGCGGGCTTATCTCTTCATGAAAGAGAACACGTTCACTGTATCACGCCTTCCAAACTGTCCCCGAGACCGGAGACTGGGATTTAGAGAGCTTTACATTCTTCTAATTAATGGTATTTTTTTTCTCAGTTGTAAGGTTTCGGTGATCGCGTTGAAAAATTTCTCATGGCAAAGCTTGGCTTTCTTTTTTTCTTTCTGCTTTTGTGTTTGTTTTTAGAATTTCAAGAACCCTACGCTGTAGTTGTGCTTCTGGAGAAAGATCTAATTGTAGTGGACCTGACACAAAGCAAGTGAGTTCTAAATGTGCGGATTAAAATGCATGTCTCATAACTGTCTAGTAACAGCGTGAACGTCTCGAAAACCGCTATCCGCCTTTCAGTTCATAATTAAAGGAACTTTCCCGGCAAGTTCCTTACGAGAAGCAGCCTGGCCTAAAAGATAGAACCTGAGCCTGGGAGTCAGAAGGCCCTGGGTTCTAATCCTGACTCTACCACTTGTCTACTGTGTGACTTTGGGCAAGTCATTTATCCCCATTCTGTAAAATGAGGATTAAGAGTGTGAGCCCCATGTGGGAGAGGGACTGTGTCCAACCTGATGAGCTTGTATCTACCCCGGTCCTTAGTACAGTGCCTGGTACATAATAAGCACTTAAGAAATACAATAAAACCAACATTGGAGATGAAGTCTGTGAACCCGATGTGGGTTGTGGACTGTGTCCAACCTGATTATTTTATATCTACCCCAGCACTTAAAACAGTCCCTGCCACATAGTACATGTTTTAACAAATACCATTTAAAAAAAAAATCACAGTCTAAGAGCACAGGTATCTCATCCCTATCTTCTAACTAAAGAAACCGAGTCCCAGAGCGATGAAGGGACCGGTCCAAGGTCATACAGAGCCCACTGGCGGAGCCTGGATTAGAACCCAGATTTCCTGAATCCCAGTCCCGTGCTCTTTCCGACCAGACCACGTTGCCTCAGATCACATGGGTTCTAATCCCAGCTCCGCCACTTGTCTGCTGTGTGGCCTTGGGCAAGTGACTTCACTTCTCTGAGCCTCAGTTACTTCATCTGTACAATGGGGATTACGACTGCAAGCCCTATGCGGGACAGGGACCGTGTCCAACCCCATTTGCTCATATCCACCCCAGTGTTTAATTCAGTGCCTGGCACACAGTGCTTAACCAATACCATAATTAATTCTTCTTCTTTATTCTCATTACCCACTATTGACGGTCCAGGGAGGGGAGGAGGGACGGAAGATAAGGCTAAAGAGCCGAACCAACCTCATATCTTTAAATTATATATTATAAATTATTTATTCACGTTAACGTCTGGCTCCCCCTCTAGACTGTCAGCTCATTAGAGGCGGCAAACCCATCTGCTCCTTCTGTTGTATTGTCCTCTCCCAAGCGCTTAGTATAGAGGTCTGCACCTAGTAAGCACTCGATAAATACCGTCGATCGAGTAATGAGTGATAACCACCGGCTGGTGCAGTAGAACCTCTCTTCGACCCTCCCCACCCCCCAAACGAACTCCCGAAGTATCCGTTTCAAGATGCCTGGCATTCCCTAACCAGAGGTATTCTCCATTTCTCAGGGAATGATTCGTTGGCTTCGGGCCCCGGTAGCACGGTAATCCTAGAAGATTAGCGTGTTGTATATTCCCTGCGGTCGGAGCTTAGGAGAGGTAGCATGCCATTGCATTATCTACCATCTGTACTCTAAAATATTTTGTGGTAGCTCAGATGTGATGGCTTAAGAGAGAAATTTTTACATCAGAGGAGAATTCAGAGCCCCATGGAATCCTTTATCCTTCCCCCCGCAAAAAAATACTGATCACCGGTAGAATAGACATATAAATGTGGGAGTTATTTACATTTAGGGGATTTTTTTTTTCCCCATCTGTGTCTGAGAATTATAGTGGTAATCACAGTGGCAGTTTTATAGTCAAAACAGTGCGGTTCCCCTAAAAGGCTGGGAGGGTTCAAGGTTCGTTCTTTGTATCAACTGAATCTCCCCAAAAGGGGTTGGGGGGAGGTTTTAGTTTTGCTCAAGAGGTGAGGCAAGTCAAGTGACCCTGCGTCCATGGCCAAACCAGGAAAAAACGGTTGCGATGCTTATTAAACGCTTACTATGTGCCAAGCACTGTTTTAAGCATTGGGTTAGATACGAGTTAATCAGATTGGAAACAATCCCCATTCTGCATGAGGTTCACGGTCTCAATTCCCATTTTACAAATGACATAACTGAGGAACAGGGAAGTTAAGCTACTCACCCAAGGTCACGCAGCAGACATGTGGCAGAGCGGGGATCAGGTTAGCTCTCAGACCTCCCCGCTCGCTTCCCAGTATTTGGCCCAAGGGCCCTATGCTTGGTTCGGTGCATTTCGAGCCGGCTGGCAGAGATCCCAAACGGAACAGAATTACTGATGGCGGTTATGGGTTGTGTTCTCTGAAAGCCACTGGTGCTTAAAGTCCCAGCCCCAACCGAACCCTCAATTCACACCGGCCAGCAGATCTCAAACATCTCAGATTCTGCGGAGGAGGCTTAGTGCAGCTGATTTGGAACATGGCTACCAACTCTGTTGAATTGTACTCTCCCAGTGCTTAGTACAGTGTTCTGCACAGAGGCTGTGCTCAATAGATACTACTGATTGATTAGCGTGCATTTCCTTTTTGGTATTTGTTAAGCTTTTGCCCTTTGTCGAACACTGCTCCAAGCGCTAGGGTGGAAACGAGTTCGTGAGGTCGGGCACAGTCCCTGTCCCACATGGGGCTCACGGTCTCAGTAGGGGATATGAGGATTGAATGCCCATTTTATAGTGGAGAAAACTGAGGCTCAGAGAAGCGAAGTGACTTCCCTAAGGTCACACAGCTTGCAATTGGCAGAGCAGGGATTAGAACCCAGGACCTCCGACTCCAAGGCCTGGGTTCTTTCCACTAGGCCATGCTGCCTCAAAGGCAAAGGGAAAAAAAATATGAGTCACAAACAATTCAAGGATTTTACCGTGTCCAGCGGAGAGTGTGGTATGTAACCACATGTTGTGTTTGAGGAGGAGGCTGATTAATGGTATATCTTCCTTCCGTGAGTGGGGGTGGGGGCGACTGGTGGGACTGGTGTCTAACCAGCATTCGGTTCCACCCTGTTCTCCCCTGAAGATCGTTTCTGCTGGGCTGTGACTTTGCTCTTTGTGCGCCGCTCAACTCGGCCTGCCTCTCGGTATCCTATTTCCCCCAAATTTCTGCTCCAGATGAGTCACCCCCATTCTTGATTGTCACCTGCTGGGTGGGCTGAGAGAGAGAAAGGAGAGTCATGGAGTTATTAAAAGATAGATTTAGAAGCAGAGAGATGAGAGACACACTTAGAAATAATAATGATGGTTATTTATGAAGCACTTACTGCGTGTCAGGCGCTGTTCTAAACATTAGGGTAGAAATATGAGAATCAGGTTGGAGAGAGTCTTTGTCCCACATGGGGTTCACAATCTAAAAGGGAGAACGGGTATTAAATCCTCATTTTACAGTGGAGGAAACCTAGAGGCTCAGAGAAATGAAGTGACTTACCCAAGGTCATGCGGCAAGCAAGTCGCAAAGCCGGGATTAAAATACAGATCTTCGGGCTCCCAGACCCATGCTCTTTCCGTGCTCTTTCTAGGCCATGCTGCTTCCCAGAGAAAAGAGAGAGAAAATGAAAGCCTTCGGTTCCCCGCACAGAGCTCCCTGTTGCTGCAGTGTGAATATAAAGATACAGCAGGGTGGTTTTAGTGAAGTGCTTTGGTTTCAAATCAATCCCGAAAAGCTGCCATAGGAGAGGAAGTCGAATGCCAGGCCCCCATCCCTGACCTCGCACTCTGTTTGGAATCAACCAGTCCTCAAATTGGGCCTCTATCTTTTCCCCTTGGTTAACGTCTCGAAGGCGAAAACTGGATATCTGATGATTTTGGTGGCGTTCTGTCCTCCATTCTAAGCGTTGTCTGAAACGGGAAGGGGGAGCTTCCACCCGAATGGATTCGGATCGGGTTTCCGCGACTCGCTCTAACACACCTTAAATCAATTTTACGTCTCCGAGAGTCAGCCTCTCTCCTCAGACCCTCGGACCACTGACTAGTTAGGTGACGGGAATCTCCAAGCGAGCCCTGGCTTCCTCCCTGGAAATCTGGGCCCCAGTATCCCACCCGCAAAGTTTGGGGGGCAGGGGTGAATACTTTGCATACCTTTCCCTACTCCCAACCTGAGGGGGTGAGCACAGACAACCTGTTTCTCTGACCCACCCACAGTTTCACCTAATCTTTTGGGCTGAAGCGAGAATACTGTGTTGCAGTCATTTGGCTCATGGTTATCCAAACTGGCCTCTTGCCGTATTTTCTATGTTGCTCAATACCTTCAGGAGCATCTAACTGAAGCTCCCCTCTCCCCCCACAACCCGGTGAACACGGGGAGGCCTGATGGAAGTTCTTTTAATTGCTAAAAATGTGGGTGTTCTGACCCTATCTACAAACATCTGTAAAGGCTCCTCCTTCAACCACAGTCAGCTCTCTGACCCAATCAATCAGTGGCACTTACTGAGCGCTTCCTAGGGTCTCTGCCCTATATTAAGTGCTTGGGAGAGTACAATACGGCACAGTTAGCAGGCACATTCCCTGCCTATAATGAGCTTCCAGTCTAGAGACCGTAATAAAAAGAAGCAATTTATAATGTACAATTTAAAGATACATACATTAGTGCCGTGGGGAGAATAGCAAATCCCCAAAGGTCGCAGATTCAAGCGCATGTGACGCAGAAGGGAGAGCGAGCCGGGGAAAAGAGAGCTTAATGGGGGAAGGCCTCGTGGAGAAGATGTGACCTTAATAATGCTTTGAAGGTGGGGAGAGTGGCAGTCTGGCGTTTATGGATGGGGAGGGAGTTCCAGGGGAGGGGGAGGATGTGGGAAAGGGGTTGGCAGCGAAATAGATGAGATGGGGGCACCGTGAATAAGCTGGCGCTAGAGGAGCGAAGTGTGTGGGTTGGGCTGGAGTAGGAGGCCAGCGAGGTGAAGTAGAACGCGCGAGCTGATTGAGCCACGGCCAAATTGTCGCTCACCGCTGAGGTGCTGTCGTTCCGATGTAGACTCACAAAATCACTGGGGGCTTTACCGTGATTCCTTGTCAGTCCCCCACCCAAATCCACAGGAGGAACATTGGGGGTCCATCAGAAATGAAGTAAACAAAACGTGTTGGAAATCCAGGAGCGTTTCCGAAGTGAGATTTCACCTGTGGGAGAGAAGAGAATCATGAGCCACATTTCACACGCCAGTGGGGAGTTTTGAAGGAACCAAAGGCATCTCAACCGCTGAGATTGTGTGGGATTATATTAATCAAACTGCCAGTCAAATTCCCAATCAGGAGAATAACACCGCAGTTGTGGGTTCCTTTGTGTGATGTTGCTACAACAGTTACGCGCTGCGGGACATCAATATTTTTCTGGCGAGATCACTACAGTTGTCGGGGTTGAAAAGGGTTAGTAATACAGGGAGCAAAATCGGAGAGATAGTCGTTTTAATGGGAAAGCCAGGCGGTATGAGAATCGCTCATTTTGGACCTTAGAAAGTCGATCTTAACCAGGAAATTCTGAATCTCCCTGTGATTCCCAATCCCGATCCTGAGCGACGTTCTTGCGATAAAATGGTCGTTCGTATTCTCCTCGTTGGGGATGGCGCAACGGTATTAATTCCCTGTCTCCGTCCGTTAGCTTTCCGATCTTTGAAAATCCTTATCCCATGGACATTCACGAGTCCCCCGTCACCTGCACAGAGTATTTTGCTGACTGTCCTCCAGACCTGATCCCGGTGCTCTATTCCATAGGAGCCAAACATAAAAAGCAAGGCTACAGCAATAAGGTAAAGCGGACAAAAGGCGAGTTAATTTCAAGTCGAAACTGGGGGGTCGTTTCTGTGTGATTTCACTCTGCTCCTGGGGTCTTTAGAACCAACGGGGGCTCCAGGGGATATGCAGGCAGGGGGCTTCTACGTGTTGTTTGAATGCTGCTTATTATGCGGACTGGTTTCTTCAAAAATGAGCAAGGACCATCCCTTGCGAGTCAGTTCCCGGCCCGGGTCGACCTGGCCTTTTGTCAGAAGGGGAAAACCGGGCCCGGACCACCGGGAGGTACCAGACTGGTCGGCGGGGCCCCCTTTTTGTAAATCCAGGGTCCAGCTTCTGCCTCCGCTGGGTCTGTCTCGTCTTGTTGTCGCCGTGGTTACCTCCGGACCCTGTGTCTACGTCCCTTCCCCACCCGATGCCGGGATCCGGAACGGCCGCCCCAGTGGAGGCACCTCGGAGCCCGGAGGCGAAGTGGGAGAGCCCCAGGGCAAAGGCCCGGCTCCTTAGAGCTCGGGAACCTTCTCCCTGAATTGGTAAAAGGGTGGAGTTCCTGACAGTCTTGGTTTTCCCCGAGACTCAGGCCCGAGCCTAAAATGGGTAAGCAGAGAGGTCACAGCGAATGACAGACTCGGGGACTGGATAGCCAGAATCGGCAAGCCCTCCCTTTACCCAAGTTATTCCCAAGATTAGGGAGGAGCAGAAACCCTTGCAGAAACCGTGGGTGCCCGTAATAGGATCTGAGAAATACAATTAAATCGAATTGCACTGTTATCGAAAATTAAACCACGATCACCAAGAGAAGTAGATTCCCGGAAAATTGGTTTTAATGTTGCATTAGAACCTGGGGAGTTTTTCCCTCCCATCAGTGTTGTCATTCAAAGCGTTTTCAGGAGTGGTATATTCTCCTAACAGAATAGCACCCCAGTCACTCAGTCAAGCACAAACACACACACACACACAAACACTCTCTTGTTATACTCTTCCAAGCGCTTATTCATTCATTCATTCAATAGTATTTATTGAGCGCTTACTATGTGCAGAGCACTGTACTAAGTGCTTGGAATGAACAAGTCGGCAACAGATAGAGACAGTACACTGCTCTGCAGACCCGGTAAGCACTCAATAAATATAATTGAATGAACTCTACCTCAGTGGCACAGATACACGCCCATGAATGTTTGGCATGGAGGTGAAACGGAGGCAGAGTTTTTGGTGGGGATAGAGACTGGGAGAGACAGGCTTCAGAGGGCTAACAGACCCCAAAGCCTCCATTTTGGATCTTTCCACCCCAGAGTGCAAATTTTCAGACCTTGTCAAAGGCTTGGGAAGAGGGGGGTCAGAAGTCCGCTTTCTACAGCTATTACCTTTATACCTGCTAAAATAAGCTCCCTGCCTGGAGACTCCTTCTAACCCTACGGAATGACTTTTGGGATGCAGTCGAGCCAACTGGTTTTTAATTCACCGTTCGGATTCTGACATCATAAGGCATTTTACGGTTTGGATGTCAGGCATGAATGCTTTAAGAAATTATGAGTATCTCTGGCCTAATAAATTGGGCAGTCCCATTTTGTGTTTTAATGGTAATTCTCCCCTGCCTCATAAATGTCCCAGGTCCAGTAACCGGAGAGATTGTCTTTTGCATCCTGATATGAATCGAGTAGATCAACTAGCGTTTATTCTTTGGTGAATTCTATTTTCTGATCTAGATGTTAACACAATGAACTTCCTTTCTTATTATAGCCACCTACTCTAAAATGAGTACCCCTCACTATTATTTTTTCCAACTTTAGTGGCTGTCCTTTTTAAATCCAAAGAGTTGACCTCGGCGGTGGCCATGTTTTCTGGGTCTGACTGTTTCTGAACCCATGCCTGGGTTTGTCTACTTAAATAGGGAAAGAGAGGCCAGCAAGTGCTAAGACGTTAAAGGCCGGTGAATTTCCTGGTGTACAGTCTCAGGGTGAATGTTGTTCCGTAATTTTGTTTTCTCCAATTGAAAACACAACATACTTCTTTCAGCTCTGAGAAGACCGATGCTAACCTCTGATTTCTGATCATTGGATTTAGGAGTGGCCAGTGAGCGGAGGGACCTGGAACCTTGGGACCCAAACATACCCAGAAATTATAATCACGGGGTAAGGAAATGGCGGTGACTTGTGAATTTAGAAACAGTAAGTCTGGGTGTTCAGGGTGCTGCCCACTTAGGGGAGAGACATTAGTTTTTTGGGCGAGAAGTCCAGGTCTCCCCCGGCCTTGTGCTTCCAACCTTACTGTATTCAAATATTGGCTCAAAAATGTACTTGTCTTCTCTCCTCATGCCTCATCTGCACGACGGCAGCAACGGGAAAGTTATATGGGTTACCCTACCTGTTCATATGCGATACGGTGACAGTAAAAAGAAATTCCTTTGAGGCGTTCTAGAAAGACACCCCAAGATTTGCTCTTAGATTCCTTTTCCTCAACAATTAGCATGTTTCATCATTCCAACAGGGACTGTTTGGGGGTTTTTATCAAGTTACTGTTCTTTTCCCTTATTTGATTTACAGTAAATATCAATTATCGACATGAATAGATTTTTTAAAAAAATTGTATTCGTCAAGCATTTACTCTGAGCCGGGCACCCTACTAAGCCCTGGGGTAGATATGAGATAATCGGGGTAGAAGCAATCCTGTCCCACGTGGGTCTCAAAGTCTTAATCTCCATTTTACAGAGGAGGTTTACTGAGGCACGGAGAAGTGAAGCGACTTACCCAAAGTCACATAGTAGATAGGACTTTTGTACTGGTAATCCGAATTTCAGATAATCCACAGTCGTGTGCTTACACACACACTTGTTCTTCACCCTTCCGTCCAGTTCCCATCCATTTATGATTTAGTTTTATCTGTGGTATTTGTTAAGCTTTTACTATGTGCCGGGCACTGTGATAAGCCCCAGGGCAGAAGCAAAGTAGGCAGGTTGGACCCAGTCCCTGTCCCCCATGAGGCGCACAGTCCAAGTAGGAGGGAGAACAGTAATTGAATCCTCTTTTGGAGATGAGACCTGAGATACAGGAAAGTGACTTGCCCACGGTGAGGGATTAGAACCCAGGTCCTCCAACTCCCGGGCCCGGGCTTTTTCCACTAGGCCGTGCCGCTTTCAACCGGT
This sequence comes from Ornithorhynchus anatinus, assembly GCF_004115215.2. Taxonomy (NCBI): domain Eukaryota; kingdom Metazoa; phylum Chordata; class Mammalia; order Monotremata; family Ornithorhynchidae; genus Ornithorhynchus; species Ornithorhynchus anatinus. Next base: position 1,439,223 of record NC_041743.1, on the reverse strand, counting down.
TTTCCTCTGGTTAGGGTAGAGGGAGCTGGGTCATTGGCAGTGGCAGGAGGAAGGCTTTTGGAATCGGGGCCTCGTTCCTTCATCGAATCTTATTTATTGAGCACTTACTGCGTACAGAGCACTGTACTAAGTGCTTGGAAGAGGACAATATAACAGTAAGCAGAACAGTACTGATGGGTTGGGATTTCTCCCGGAGGATATTGTGGATCGGTAGCCAACAGGCATGAAAAAGAAAAGTGTCCTTGAGGTTTAAGTAGAAACTGATTTTCAGAGACAACTCTAGCTTGAAGAGTTATTATTATTATATTATTATTATATATTATTATTATTATATAGGGGTGGAGGAAGAGAAGGTGGGAGAGAGGCAGGCAAAGGGGTAGGTCGATAACTGGTCAATCCGTTTTGATTGCTAACTGGGAAGCAGCACGTCCTTATGGAAAGAGCTCGGGCCTGGGAGTAAGAGGATCTGGGTTCTATCCCGGCTCTGCCACGTGTCTGCTGCGTGACCTTGAGTTAGTCACTTCAGTTCTCTGCGCCTCAGTTACCTTATTTGTAAATGAGGATAAAGACTGTGAGCCCCATGTAAGATGAGGACTGTGTCCAACCCGATTAGCTTGTATCTACCCCAGTGCTTCCTGTAGTGACCGACGTGTAGTAAATGCTTAACAAATACCATTAAAAAAAATGGATAAGTATTCCAAATCTTAGAGCCATCACAAAATAGGGAGAAAGAAAGGTTCTACCAGTTGGCTGTTGAAACATGTTGTGAATAGCAAAAAAGCACTGAGAAATGTGCCAAAGAATAGTTGCTTGTTCATTTACCTATAAAATCAACTTCAGCATATGTTACTATAGTTTGAGGGCATAGTTCAAATAAATACTTTAACCTGAGGCAAACTATTACTTCCATAAATATGTTGTTGACTTTTCTGATAAGATGGTAACTCAGCAACGATTGAGATTTTCAGTTTTAACATGTTTTAATCAGTGTTTAATTTCTCTCTTTTTTAGTCACGCGGATGGATCGATCAAGTTTTGGGATGCTTCTGCAAGTAAGTTTTAAGTTTCTTTTTTCATTCTTGAAAACTGAAAAACAGAATTCACTTTTAGCTTCACCGTGTGTTATAAATGTTTCCACAGCTAATCATTAGAATACAGTATGACATTCTAAACTACATATAAGATCCACCTACTTCTCACTTGCATTTCCTTCCTGAATAAATTCACCAGGAAAATCAACAGCATTCTACCCCAATTGCTTGAGATGCAAATAGAGATTACTTCTCTTACAACTCTTACTTCGGAATTACTTAGAAGAATTACTAGGGTGGCCTAGTGGAAAGAACCTGGGTCTGGAAGTCAAGAGTCTGCTTGTCAGCTTGTCAGCTGTGTGACTGTGGGCAAGTCACTTAACTTCTCTGTGCCTCAGTTCCCTCATCTGTAAAATGGGGATTAACTGTGAGCCTCACCTGGGACAACCTGATTACCCTGTATCTACCCCAGCGCTTAGAACAGTGCTCTGCACATAGTAAGCGCTTAACAAATACCAACATTATTATTATTATTAAGAGGACCTGGATTTTAATCCCAGCTTCACCGCTTCTCTGCTGGGTGACCTTGGGCAGGTCACTTCACTTCTTTGTGCCTCAGTTCCCATATCTATCAGATGGGGATTCAACACTTGTTCTCCTTCTTACTTAGACTGTGAGCCTCATTCGAGACCTGATTATCTTGTAACTACCCCATTGCTTACTACATAGTATTGGTGCATACTATGCATTAGTAAAATAATACTAATAATTGTGGTATTTATCAAGTGCATACTATGCGCTTGATAAATACCACAATTATTAGTATTATTTTACAGCCTTTGTTCTTTGTTTCCCTTTGGGCCTGACCTAGGTTTTGTGTATCCACCAGCGGGGACTGTTTTTCCTTAGGGAATTTTTCAGGCAGTTTGTTGTTTTAAAACGCAGTTCTACCCCACGTTGGCTGTATAGTCTGTCGACAGTAAATGGGTTTCAATCTCGGAGCATTCTCCAAGAACCCATCCCTATCCGTCGATGGTATTTTTTGAGCCTCTACTGTCTGCCGAGCACTGAATCAAATACTTAGACATATGACCTGGCCCCAGACTCAAGGACTTCACAGTCTAGCAGGCAATTCACAGTTGCTAAAATAAATTAGGAGGAAAGAGGAAAAGATGCAGTGAACATGAGTGGACCACTAAGACCAACCGTGGCTCAGCGTAATGATCTTGAAGTCGCTCAAGGGAGGTGTGAATTAGATTAATTCAGTTGTATTTATTAAGTGCTTACTCTGTGCAGAGCAGTGTACTAAGCATTTGGGGGAGAGTCCAATAGAACAATAAACACATTCCCTGCCCATAGCGAGCTTACAGTCTAGAGAGGGAGACAGACGTTAATCCCCAGCGTTCTCCCACGAAACCCGTGTCCTTACTCCCACGGTCCATACTGTCGTGTTGGCTTGGAACGCCACCCCAGGTTAAGGAAAATTTGGTGTTGGGGTTAAAGCCGCTGATGAATCCCATTCATTGAGCGCTTTCTGTGGGCAGAGCACCATTCCAAACACTTGGGAGAGTCCGGTGGGACAGAGTGAGTAGGTGCTTTCCCTGCCCGTACCGAGCTTCCAGTCCAGAGGGGGAGATACCACACCGGCGTGAGAGTTTTTCGACCTGTTTCAATGTTTTACAGTAACTCTACAGATGCTGTACAAGTTGAAGACCTCAAAAGTCTTCGAAAAGCCCAAGTCGGGAGAAGGAAAGCCAACGTGCGACATTGTAGAAGAGGATCCTTTCGCCATTCAGATGATCTCCTGGTGTCCGGAGAGCAGGATATTCTGTGTGGCTGGGGTCTCTGCCTACGTGATTCTCTACCGGTTCAGCAGACTCGAAACGACAACCGAAATAACGGTGAGTCTTTCCGGAACGAGTTTGCTTGTCTGACAGAAGTGGAAGGAAGGAGATAGAGTATGTCAGCCAGCTAGCGTTTGCTTTGTCCTTGAACCATCAGGGGAAGGCTTTTCATTCGCCCACGCTCTGCTTCCAAGACTTTTCGCCGTTGGTGTTTGAAATGGTACTTGTTAAGCCCTTACTATGTGCCAAGCACTGTTTTAAGGGTAGATACAAATCCATCAGGTTGAACACGGCCCCTGTCCCACATGGGGCTCCCACTCTTAATCTCCATTTTGCAAGCGAGGGAACCGAGGCCCAGAATAGTGAAGTGACTTGCCCAAGGTCACAGAGCAGACGTGGCAGAGCCGGGATTAGAACCCAGATTAGGCACCCGCATCATTAAATGGCCTGAAAGAAAGCAAAGGGCTTCCCAACGTTACTCTAGAGCATGGAGGTAAATTAACCATGCAGCTTTGACCTTGCCGTCTGCTGTTCTATTTCATTGCACAAAGTATCGTTTGGCTTCGACTTCCTCTAGGGCTCTCAATTTAGTTTTAGTTTGTCGTTAGAGGACCCGTTACTGGGCTGAACTGTGCAGGGAGAAGTGGCCAGCGGGGCCTGGACTTAAATCCTGTCCACGGTTAGGCCCTGGGTTGGAGAAGCAGCGTGGCTCCGTGGAAAGAGCCCGGGCTTGGGAGTCAGAGGTCGTGGGTTCGAATGCCGACTCTGCCACGTGTCAGCTGTGTGACTGTGGGCAAGTGACTTCATTTCTCTGGGCCTCAGTCACCTCATCTGTAAAATGGGGATAATAATGTTAATAATAATGTTGGTATTTGTTAAGCGCTTACTATGTGCAGAGCACTGTTCTAAGTGCTGGGGTAGATACAGGGTCATCAGGTTGTCCCACGTGAGGCTCACAGTCTTAATCCCCATTTTACAGATGAGGCAACTGAGGCACAGAAAAGTTAAGTGACTTGCCCACAGTGACACAGCTGACAAGTGGCAGAGCTGGGAGTCGAACTCATGACCTCTGACTCCGAAGCCCAGGCTCTTTCCACTGAGCCACGCTGCTTCCAGGGATTAAGTCTGTGAGCCTCACATGGGACAACCTGATTACCCTGTATCTATCCCAGCACTTAGAACAGTGCTTTGCACATAGTAAGCGCTTAACAAATACCAACATTATTATTTCCCACTCCCCTGTCACATGACGTGCTCCCTCCTGAGATGCAGGGGCTGAGTTTCCCGGGACAGTGGTTCCCTAGGATTAATCACTCGGGAAATGACACTTGCCTGAGGTTTTTCCCTGAAGCCTCAAGAACGCAAATCCTGGTGGCAAAAAAATGGGAGAGAAAAAGGGGCAAGCTCCTATTATAATGGATCTCCCTCCCCCGGCCCAATCTGTCGCGCTGAAGGTTTGAAAGCATTTCAAAAACAATAGTTGGCTGTTCCATCACCTTGGGGTTACCCGTTGGGTGGTAGCTCATTCAATAACTGATTCAATCGTATTTATTGATAACTTACGGGGTGCAAAGCGCTGTACTAAGCGCTTGGGAGAGTACAATATAACAATAAACGGACACATTCCCTGCCCACAACTAGCTTACAGTCTAGCTGCAACTGTTGTTCCTAGTTTGAGAGTTTTGTCAGCCATCCGTGTATTCGCATTTGGAAGCTGCTTCCAATCACAGTGGTGTCTAGGATTTTCAAAAGTTTAGGGTTATTTTTTAATAGTAAAGCCACTGAATAGTTCAAGCGATTTCTCTACTAATCTCCCCCCCCCAAATCCATATTTGTTTAGAATCAAGATTCAGGAGAAATGGGGTGGGCGGGGGGGGGGGGGCAATCTCTTGGAACAAATTGATCATCTGACAGGATACCTTATATATGTACCCTCGTGAGAACAGTTCTATGGAGGATTTCTAATTTTATATCTATCTTGAAATTAAAAATAAGGATTCCCAGTTTTTCTAGAAAGTAATTTCTCCCTGGCTATCAATTTGGCGGAATGGATCCCATGTTTTAAAGGTATTGAGTGCTTACTATGTGCTAAGCACTGTTCTAAGCACTGGGGGGATGAGGTTGGATATGGTCCCTGCCCCACATGGGGCTCACAGTCATAATCCCCATTTTACAGATGAGGTAACTGCGGGCCAGAGAAGTGAAGTGACTTGCCCTGGTCACAAAACAGATAAGTGGTGGGATTAGAACCCATGTCCTCTGACTCCCAAGCCCGTGCTCTTGCCAGTAAGCCACGCTGCAGCTCACGCTGTTTCTTGGGAATGGAAGCCCAGTTTCGGTGTAGCCAGAATCGCCCAGAAAGAATGTGAGGGATGATTTTTTGAGGGGTGGGTTTCGTTTGCGTTCGTTCTCCGCGGTTTCTGTGGATTAGTTTCACCCCGGGAACTGTTCACACCTAGATCTGATTGGGCAGAAGTGATAGTCGAGATATCTGCCATGGGAAATGTAATTCAGCTCTCTTCTTGAACATTTGGAAGCAATGACATTTCGTTTCCTGCTCGCCGATAACACGGATGTTTATTTACTTAAGTCATTAGAGGTACGACTTCAGTATGAAGTTGAAGAGATCATTACTCCTGAACCAGAAACAATTCCTCCGTTTCCAGATCCCCCTTCCCAGCTACCTTCTTTAAAGAGTCTTTCGGGGAGCAGCACCACCACAGTGACCAGCGAAGGGGTGACCAAGGACAGCCTCCCATGCCTCAAGTAAGATCTCAATGTCTCCTGTTAAAACCTGGATCCGAGCAACACCGCGTTCAATCCGTCAGTGATAGTAATGAATAATTACGGGATTTGTTAAGCGCTCACTGGGTGCCAGGCGCCGTATTAAGAGCCAGGAGGGATACGAGCAAATCGGGTTGGAAACGGTCTCTGTCCCACGTGGGGCTCCCAGTCTCAATCCCCATTTTACAGAGGAGGGAACCGAGGCCCAGAGAAGTGAAGCGACTTGCCCTGGGTCCTACGGCAGAGAAGTGGTGGAGCCGAGATTAGAACCCAGGACTTCGGACTCCCAGGCCCGTGCTCTCTCCCCTACGCCATGCTGCCGCTTACTATGAGCAGAGCACCTGTTCTAAGTGCTTGGAAGCGTCCAACACATTCTCTGCCTATAATGAGCTGAGAGTCTAGCGGGAAAGACAGACAACGATAAGAATAAATGGGCCGTATATAATGGAGAATTTAAAGAGATGGACATAAGTGCCGTCGGATTTGGGGTGGGGCGAATATCAGATGTCCAAAGGTCACGGGTCCGTTGACAATGCGTAAGGGCTAATGTGAGGTAACGATCTCATAGTTACCCTAGGACTTAGCCCAGCGTTTTGCCCCCAGCAAACCCTTGATCAGAGACGCTTCATCTCACTGCTCTGGGTCCTTGGGTTTCTTCTTGAATGGCCTCAGTTCTTCTCTCCACCCTCCAGATGAGTTCAGGCGAGAAGGAATAATAATAACCATAACAAATACCAGTTATTATTAAGTGCTTACTATGTGCCAGGCACCGTATCAGTGCTGGGGTCGTTAGAAGATCATCAGGTCCCTGTCCCACGTGGGGCTCATGGTCTTAATCCCCGTCTCCCAGATGAGGGAACTGAGGCCCAGAGAAGTGAAGTGACTCGCCCGAGGTCACCCAGCGGACAAGTGGCGGCTCCGGGATGAGAACCCAGGTCCTCTGACTCCCAGGCCCGGGATCTTTCCACTAGGCCACGCTACTTCTCACTCCAGCCCTTCCCTCTCTGCACGGTGGCACGACGCCGCGGGTGGCCCCTTATCACTCATCAGTGGCCCTTTGTGACACAGAGCCAAGATGGCGAGGGCAACCCCCCAGGCCTCTCCCCTCACAGAGCCGCCATGGGGTGCCCAAAGTTGGGAGTGACACGGTACATTTCCACTCTTGGTTGCCTTCAGCCAAGGGCCTAGCGGCAGAGGGCATCTGGGGTGAGTAGCCACGCGCCAGCCAGAGTGGAACATGGTGCGAGGGACGGAGGACGTTCACTGGCAAGAGTTTCGTCTCTCAACTGGTGTCTCTCCCTGGTTGAAGTTGGGAACTCTAGTGGAAGATCCTCAGCCCCTTTAGAGATCCACGCTCGTTTGGTTCTCCCCCGGGGACCCACTGGGATTTTCCAGAGAACGGGACTGTAGGCGATAAACAGATAATTGTGAGCCGGCGTCTTTCCGCTGTATTTTCCACATCGTCGATGGCCTCGGGGGGGCCGAGGGGGTCGTCACAGGATGTGTTTCGGTGTCTCCCCTTTCCCGTAGCGTGAAGGGTCGCCCTGTGAGGATGCCTCCTGGGTACCAAGCGGACCTCGTGGTTCAGCTGGTGTGGGTGGACGGAGAACCTCCGCAGCAAATCACAAGCCTTGCCGTCAGCTCTGCCTACGGACTGTAAGTTAGCTTTAAATGATTTTCTCTCCCCTGCCCAACTTTCCCACTCTTTTACTGTACTCACTAAGATATTTGGAATATTTCCAAGTGTCAAACACTGTTCTGAACACTGAGATAGGTACAAGTTAATTGAGATACAGTCCCTGTCCCACATGGGACTCACAGTCAAAGTAGGAGAGAGAATAGGTATCCCCAATTTTACACTTGAGGAAACTGAGGCACAGAGAGTTAAGTGACTTGCCCAAGGTCACACAGCAAGCAGTTAGAACTGGGATTAGAACCCAAGTCCTCCTGACTCCCAGGCCCATGGTCATGCTGCTTCTCTCCCAAATGCTTAGTACACAATAAGCCTTCAGTAAATACCATTGATGATTATTATTATTATTTTACTTAAGTACTTACTATGTGCCAAGCACTGTAGTAAGCACCGGGGAAGATATAAGATAATCAGGTTGCACACAGTCCAAGCAGGAGGGAGAACAGGTATCGAATGCCCATTTTACAGAGAGGAATTGAGGCCCAGAGAAGTTAAGGGACTTGCCCAAGGTCACACAGCAAGAGTTGCCTTTTAAATCCTAAATACGGAGAGTGACCGGGACCTCGACAAGTTGGGCAGACTGGAGGGTCGAGCGGTGGGCCGGGAGGTGAGAGAATGTACAGTTCCCAAAAGTAAATCAGTCCTTTCCAAAATAAGGGCTCGGTTTTTCTTTCCCTTGGCTTCCCTCCGGTGTGATTTTGGGTAAAGGAGCTCGGGCAACTCTTATGATCTGGCATCAAAGCGTGTCTCCTCATTGATCTGTGAGCAGCTGGAAGATGGACCGAGTCTTCTAAATTGGGGTGAAGGGACAAGAATCAAAGCGTTTTTTTTCCTAGCAGTGAGAATAGCCGATATTCAACTATCTACTGGTTGGCCGATCCAGGAAAACGCTTGGTGAGGGGAGGAAATGAGGATTCGGTATTTTCCGGGAATTGAGCTTATCCCCGTCCTTTGTCTTTCGTCAAACACGGATAATCCCGAGTCGCCTCAACTTTCCGAAGTGGTTTTCGTCCCCTTTCAGACCAGTCAATCAGTCAGTCATGTTTATCGACCGCTTACCCCGTGCAGAGCGCCGTATTAAGCGCTAGGGAGAGGATGGTTTAACAGAGGTGTTAGACGTGTTCCCTCCCACAAGCCTACAGCCCACTCTCAACTGACATATCATTTTTTTAAAGGGGATGGGAGTTCGAGGATATGACACTGTGGGGGTCCAAAGTGTAGTTACCGGGGCGGGGGGCGGTCGCATAGTAATCCCCTCGAGATGCAGTCAGTCCAAGAAGCCTCTACTCGGAGTTGCGCTGAACATCGCGGTGACTCAGGCTCCCGGGGACTTGGTTTGACTATTTGTGCGAGAATCTCCCAACCGACCCTCCCTGCTCGGTTACCTTCTCCTCAGCGTCGCGTTCGGGAACTGCAACGGGCTGGCCGTCGTGGACTTCCTGCAGAAGACCGTGTTGCTGAGCATGGGGACGGTCGACTTATACGGATCGAGCGATCCCTACCCGCGGCAACCCCGCTCTCCGCGCAGAAGCAAGCAGTTCATCGCAGGTAGGAAAGATGGTTCTGCCTCTGACTCAGCCCTTGGGGTTCTCGCCTAGAGCTTTTTATAATGCCTTTGAAATGTAAAACAGGCCAGCCAACAAGATTTACATAACTTTGAGGAGGGGTTGGGGAGCGGGGAGAGTGACTTAATGCCAAAGCCAGCCCTGGGGTTCTCCGTCTGCCGTCGCATGAACCGTTTCGGCCTTCGATATGCCATCCTGGTGTCGCCCTCTTTAGAGCCCCTGAGAAATTATGGAGAATAGGGAGTTGCTGATTCTAAATGAGCCAAAAATAGGCATTTTAGAATTAGCATCCTGGCCTTTTCGGCTGCCAAATGCCTAGATATCTAATTAGGAGACCAGCACCAAAGCCGCCCGCGTCCTCCGCGGGCTCGCACGAAATAGTCTCCGAGGAAAGAGAAGCGTTCGGGAACCCGTTCAAGGTGTCGGCACAGAGCAGTCAGAGGCAGCTCTGAGAGTTTTTAGGCCGCCTCGAAGTCTCCGCCGCAGTGGGTTCCAAACTCTGCCAGGAATGCCTCCGCGCAGACTCTGAACGTAGACTGTAGAGCTGCGGGTAGGGAGGTCGTAGGTGGCCGGGGAGGGGAGGTTTGGCCCAGTTGGAACGTGGAGAGGCATTTGGAGAAGGCAGGGAGGGGCCCCCTTCCAGATCATTCAAGTGCTTCCAGCCTCGGAGGGGTCCCCCCTCTGCTTCCGAAGACCGGACCCCCTTAACTGTTCAAGAGCAGCGCGTCTCCGAACCCTGGGCTAGCCCTGCCACAATCCTATGGTGAGGAGGCGGAGGCCACGCCGACCCGAACCGGGACTCGACGGGCCCCAGGGAATGTCGAGTTCGGGCCCAGACCTGCAGCACGGGGCACGCCGGATTCGGACCGACTGGGGGCAAACCTTTGGGCATCCCGATCCCGCTTTTCCATCCGGGGAGTCGGGACCCCGGGACCCCAAGGGCCCGCCCAGGCCAGAAAGGGACACCCGATTTTGCGGGGCCCGGGTTGCTTCGATAGAGCCGAGGGCTCCCCGAGCCCCACTCTGAAAAATCCTGTGGGCCACATACTGATGAGATTCTGGGATTAGCATGAGGAGAAATTAGGGAGAAACTCCCATGGCAAGGGCAATCGAGTCACATATGCAAATGTGTATATAGGAATATGTTTAAGGAGCCCAAATAATCTAAAACGCACAGTAGTATGTTCACTGGCATAAACACCACACCCTAAAATCTCCATTTTTTTGCGGGGGGGGGAGGGGTGGGGAGTGGGGAAAGACCACCACCAAAAGCACTCCGCTGGATACCAACGGAGGAGTCGTCTGGCCAGATGATCGAACCCAAGCGAGCCGCCGTTGAGGAACAATTCCCCGACAGCGCGATTTCCCGTTTAGATCCCGCCTCTAAGGAATTCAGCTGACCGAAGTTTCCGACTGCTTTTTCCACCACTCATCTACCATCCCTTCCTTCTTTGTATTAAGCTATTTTTCTCGGTGCCTCCCCCCTTCGATCCGAAAACCCGACACTTGCTGCGACTTCTTCACCTTGGCTGTTGTAGGTGCTGGTTATGATGTCACTTCCTTTCACTGTAGACTGTTTTTCTCTCTCTCCTCTGCCTGCTGCTGATGCTGGTGCTCTGGCATGTCCCACAGACAACTTTTGCATGCGTGGCCTGTCTAACTTTTATCCAGATTTAACGAAACGGATCCGTACTTCCTATCAGAGTAAGTTCCATAAAGGTTAGGCCGACGGCTTTCTCAATGTGCTTGAGTCCACTCCATACGTCCGTGCTCAGTGATACGTTGCTTTCAACACACTCGGCATGTGTGCATATTTCATTCCGTTTCTCAGTCAAGCTGAAAGCTGCGTACCTTTGAAGCGATAAAATAGTCCCTCGGTTTTTTTTTCCTTTTTTTTTTTTTTTAATGTTCCGCACCCGGTGACGAATTTGCATTGTTTCTGTGTTTACATCAAAACACATCCTTCTACTTTTTGTTTGTGAGCCTCTCATCACCCCTCGCCCCCACCGGAGCCAGGGGTGGAGCCCCCGTGTCCTCCCTGGTGGAAAGAGCACAGGCCTGGGAGTCAGAGAACCTGGGTTCCAATCCTGCCTCCGGTACTCGTGCGCTGTATGACCTCGGTCGAGTCACTTCACTTCTCTGTGCCTCGGTTCCCTCACCTGCGAGGTGGGGGTTCGGTGACTGTTCTCCCCCGCTAGACTGAAAGCTTGTTGTGGGCAGAGCCTCAACCAGGCCCCAGGACTGGGAAAAGTCAGCCTAACCCTTCTGGAGCCGCAAGCGGGACGGAGCCCCTGCAGGAGACTCATTTGCCCCAAAAGCCCGGGGCCGGGCTCATTTCGAATTTTCAATAACCCAAAGGGTCATTTAAGTGAGACTCGATTCCGTTCGGGCTCACGCTAAACGTGTCGGGTTTAGTCCGTGGCTCCCACAAGGGTTAGAGGGGGATCCGGGGCTTGTGAGAAATGGCCCAGATTTCTCAGCCTCCAGTCCACGGGCCCGCAGATGACACCCGGGCCAACGTCCCCGGTCCTCGCCGAGGCCAGAGAGCTGCAGCCCAGAGCCTTCGTTTGAGAGGGTGGCCTCGAGCAAGCAGCTGGGCGCTTGGGAGGCCTGCTCCCGAGGACTGTTGTTTCAAGTCCAAGTCATGAACCAAACCGCTTGAAGAGACCGCCTCTCCCGAAGGGGTGGGTAGCAGGGGCGGGGGGGAAACAGACACGCGGCCCGGTTTCCCCTCGGGGCTGGGATAGCGACTGTCTCGGACCGACTCATTGAACGAAAGCGCCGGTCTTCCGAACGACTGCTGTTTGTTTCATCCTGGGGCTTTTTGGGGTTCTGCCTCACCAAGCTACCAATTTCGTATTTGTTCACATTTCTATGGGTGAAGCCCACCCACAGAGGGGGAGCCTTTGGTCCCTTAAGCTTCAAGGCCCTTCTCGAGGCTCCTGCCTTGTGCTTCAGGCGAGCTCTCCCGTTCCCTTCCCAACCCCACTGAGCTTATCAGTCACTGAACCATTGAGCCTGCTAGGCTCCCTGCCTAGAGGGTTCTCATCATCATGCCAGCTACCCCTGGCACCCGTTCGCTTCAGAAGAGAGGCGGTGTCCGAGACCACCTGAGATGGGAAGTGACTTTCCCTAAGGAACAGTTTGGATCTGCATTGGCAAACCCCTGGGAGATGGACTGATTTTTTTTCAACCGAGCTTTTCAACATTCGATTAGAGTGTTTATATTTACGGGTCCAGGTTGCTTGGAGGAATGGGGTGCTGGTTTCCTTCCCTGATGTCCATTTTCAGGGGCCATCCCAGCTCCCTAACTCTCCCTTCCGGACAGGGATCGTCTCTCTTTATTGCTGTATTGTACTTTCCCAAGCGCTTAATACAATGCTCTGCATTAAGCGCTCAATAAATATGATTGAACGAATGAACCCTGACTCCCTTTGGTGACCCAGTATGGTGATGCACAACTCTTAACTCTCCCCTCTTCATCCCTGACTCTCCCTCTGGGAATTCAGCACAAACTGCTCAGAATTTTTTAAAAAAATAATATTTAAGTGCTTCCTATGTGCCAGGCACTGGACTAAGCGCTGGGGTGGATAAAAGCTAATCAGATTGGACACAGTCCACGACCCACATGGGGCTCGCAGTCTTAATCCTCATTTTACAGATGTGGGAACTGAGGCCGAGAGACGTGATGTCACTTGCCCAAGGTCACGTGGCAGACAAGGGGCAGAGCAGGGATTAGAACCCAGGTCCTTCTGACTCCAAGGCTTGAGCTCTATCCATCAGGCCTCACTGCTTCTCTTTTGGGGGGCACTAAAGTGGCTTGGGACTCTCTGCACGACCTCACCCATCGTGGGGGGGCTTTGGGGTCCGAGAGAGGTGCCGGAACTCTGCCCCGCAGATACTGTGATTCGGCACCGGCAAGTCCCAGCACACGTTAAACCGCGGTTAATTTTGGAGGAGCTATTCTAGGCCACCGGCATATTGTTTGGGGATTCGAAAAAAACGACAATATATTAAACTTTGAAAACGGTCAATTGGCAAAGCATTTTTCTGGGGAACATCAGTTTTTATATTAAATTGCTTGTTTACACAGTAGACTGTAGTAGCACCAGGAGCAGTCAGGATAAAAAATTAATTTATCTATCTTGGGACAGAATTAGGTTGGGGAAGTCAGCCAACGGCTCTGCATATGTGTGTGTGTGTGTGTGTTTGGTGGGCCTCGTCACTCATGGGGATTTCCTCCTGAGTGGTATGCAGAGGAAATCACCAGGAAGGTTTACTAAGCGCCTAACCTGTGCAGAGCACTGTACTAAGTGATTGGGAGAGTGAGTAGACACGATCCCTGCCCGCAAGGAACTTCCAATCCATCAGTATGGAATACTGAATTCAGCACTGGGAAGAGTCTAAGAGAGTCGGTAGGCACGATCCCCCCCCTCAAGGAGCTCCCAGACAGCAGAGATTTTCCCGGCGAGCAAGTGGCTGTCCAATAACAAGGTGGGGTGAACCAATTCGGACCAGAACTAATGTTGTTCGGCCGTGAGGAGGAACATGGAAACTTGGGAGCAGGGAAATGAGTTTTTAGGAGATGGTTTAGAAAAGTGCGGTGCAGGGCCAGCAGTATGGGGGTGGACCGGAACCGTACCGGAAACCTCCTGAAGAAAATAAGTCAGAAACCGGGATTCTTGCGGTTCCAAATTATGAAACAATCCAAGGACTGAGTCTGTCTGCGTTCATGTTTGACACACACTGCAAATACGCTCGGACACCCCATTTTTGCCAGGACAGCTCCTCCTTTTTAAGAAACTTTACCTCGGGGGTCTCGAGCCCGGTTCTTGGGGAACGAGGGCGCATCCCTCTTGCCCAGAGCGGTGCGAGGGGCTCTGGGAATGTGGACAGAGCCGCGGGGAGGTGCCTTGGAGAACAAGCAAGTGGGTGTTCTTCGGAACCCCTGGGGCAGCAGGTCTCCAGAACGCCTTGAATTTGGAAAGCGAAGGGCATCCTTAGATTTGAGGTTGCAGTTCTCCCATCTTGGTCCGCGGCTCAGCCCACAACTTGGTGGAAAAGGAGTGCGGTCCAACGCTACTCTCTGGGGATTGATTTCCGGGGGCTGCTCTCTCTGGGAGCTGTCCTCTGGGGTGCCTCCTCTGTTGCCCTTTGTCATCGTCCCCAGCTATGGCACTCCACTGGCTCTGTTGCACTTGGATATGGTGTTGTGGGTTTTTTTTGTGTGTGTGTGTTTTGTTTTTTTAAATGGTCTTTTTTAAATGGTATTTGTTAAGCGCTTCCTATGTGCCAGGGACTCTGCTGAACGCTAGAATAGATACAAGCAAATCAGTTGTGGGCCGTCTGGGATTCACAGTCTTAATCCCCATTTTACAGAGGAGGGAAGTGAGGTGCAGAGAAGTGAAGCGACTCGCCCAAGGTCACATGGAAGACCGGTCCGGGAGCCAGGTTTAGAACCCAGGTCCCCGGACTCCCAGACCTCGCTCGCTCACCCAGGGTTCTGCTGGCTCTCAGAACGCCACAGAACACACCATCCGGCATCATCGGTATTGCATGCCTACCGCCAATCGGCCCGTCCATAATATTCATAGAGCCCCTACTGGTGCAGAGCATTGTGCAAGGCGCTTGGGAGAGTACAGACAGGATAAGTAAGCTCACTGTGGGCAAGGAATGTGACGGTTTATTGTTATATCGTACTCCCGCGCTGCAATTAAACCCTTCTAGCCTGGAAAGTGCGCTTATGAAGGGAGAACACATCTCTCCTGTTCGAGTTTAATAGTGTCCTATACATGCCCAGATAAATGTTCATTGCGTGTAAGCACCAAAGCGTAAGTAGTATTTAATTATAGAGTTCTGTTGTTCTCGGATTCCCCTTTCATCCAGATAATCATAGGATGGCACCACCAAACCAAAGAAAATGGAGCTATATTAGGAAGAAACTAGAATGTGTTGATTTTTGACTCGTTCTTCGAGACATTAATGTCATTTTAACGTGTGTTTATGTGATTTCTTTAATTTTGAAGTGGCGGGAGAATCTGTTATTAGAAGATTACTGGGAATCCATCACAATCACAAAAGGATTTCTGTGAAAAACTTGGTAGCCTTCAGGCAACCTGCACAGATTACTTGATATTTCAAAGATGAATATCTTGACTCCAATTCCTTGGCCTTTAACAACAGGCAAAATGCCAAAAGGCAAAAACCTACAAAAGCTTAATTTCTTGTCCCATGTTAATGTAAAAATAAGACTATTGATGGGGAAAATTATCAGTAGGTGGACTAGGAGGAAGCTTAATCCCTTGGAAGGTTTTCTGGCCAATTCTAATTTTAATGATAAATCAATTACCATTTATAGGATGGAAAAAAATACGGGGTCCAAAGGTACCACTCTCATAGTACATCGTTGCTAAGCAACGGCCCTCCCTGTTCAACTATAGAGGATCATCGTCCTCATTATAATGTATCAATTGAACGCTTACTATGTGTGGAGGATTTGGGAGAATACAGTACAACCGTGTTGGCGGGCACGTTCCCTGCCCACAATGAGCTTACAGTCTAAAGGATGTCAGAAGATGTCAGGCCACACAAATTCCCAAATGGAATTGCCTTTTCAGAGACTTTTGCCTCTTGGTTTATCATCGTACAGCCCAATCCTCACTTATTCCCCTGACGCCTCCTCCTCTTCCTCTCTTTTTTTGCTCCCCACTGCTTCCAACTTCCCCACACTCCGGGCTCGATCCACCCCCAGAATTTCTCAGACCCTGCCCTCTAAACCAGCCCCCACAGGCTCTAACGTCCCGGTCTACCCAGCCCTCCACCGGTGCCTCCCGCCACCTCCCTGAGATGGTCATTTTGCCTAAATCCATCAGAATTGGCCGGTCCTCCTCTCCTTCCAACATCACCCACCTTGACTCCCCCTCCATCCCAGTCTGAGCCCCGAAAATACCTTATTCAGCTCAACATTCAAACGCTGTTCTAAGCACTGGGGTAGGTACAAGATAATTAGGTCGGGCACAGTCCCTGTCCCCCGGGGCCTCACAGTCCAAGAGTTTGGAAAGAGCCCGTAGTGGAAAGAGCTAAAATGAATTTGAATATTTCCTCATGAATGAGAAGCAGTGTGGCCTGGTGGATAGAGCACAGGCCTGGAAGTCAGAAGGACCTAATCCCGACTCTGCCACCTGTCTGCGGTGTGGCCCTGGGTCAGTCACCTCTCTTCTGTGTGCCTCAGTTGCCTCATCCGTAAAAGGCGGATTAATGTTGTGAACCCCATGTGGGACATGGACGATGTCCTACTCCAGTGCTTAGAACAGTGCTTGACACATAGTAAGCGCTTAGCAAATGCCATCATCATCGCCGTCATCACGTGGGACAGGGACTTTGTCCGTCCTGATTAACTTTTATCTATCCCAGCGCTTAGTAAAGCCCCTGACACGTAATAAGAGCTTAATAAATACCATTTAAAAAAAAATCTGAAAGGTCAGCTTAACCATCAGAACATCTCTAGGTTTCTACCCACATAGATGGCACTCTTCCCTGTGTTGACCGTCTGCTACCTGTGCATCTGAACGCAGCGGGACACAAACTTGGGGCTTGCTTTAGCTGGTAATTCCTTAAACCTCGCACCCTTGAGGACGCTCGTCGCGGCACATTTCCGATCCCCACGTACTCAGGCAGCTTGCCGGAGATGTAGGAGAAAGACCTGGGCCCTAATGAGCCAGTCCTTATCGAGGTCTGAGGGAGAGTCACCTCTTCGGAGCGTGGCCGGTGTTAGTCGTTGAGAGGAGTGAACCAGGGGGCTTTGTAGATTGCGTCCCTCAGTGCTCAGTGACTGACTCTCTTGAGGAAAATATAGGAAATGTTCCGGTGACTAAAGGGTGGATTTTGCCCCGGCACAAACCAGCTACGAAAGCCAAACGGTGGGCGTCTTTCTGCTCACGTGCCAGCGGTGGGGACTGGGAGGTCAGCGTGTGTCCCGCCGTGGGGGGCAAAGGATGCAGCCACAAGTGGCTCTAACTGGTGTGTTTCCGGATGTAGGGAAGGTGGCCTTGGAGGGCGCGGGGCAAGTAATCCTGAGGGAAGAGGAATTTGGGAGCAACCGAGGGCGCTGAGCTCCAGTTGCTGATGCTCCAATAGGCAGCGAGCAGCCACAGCACGGGCCCGTGGCAGAAGCGAGGCCCAAGGCCGCGCTTTTGAGAGCCTCACGGCCAGCGAGCCCCACCCCGTCCCGCAGTCGGGCCGGTGGCGGAAACTCCGGGGTCGCCCGCTGAGGCCCGCTTAGCTGCCAGGGCCCGAGAAATCTGGGTTCTCCACAGCCACTTCCGAGGGATTTCTTCCCGGATGGTGGGGCGGAGCATTCCAGCATCCCCTGCTCCAGAAAGTCACCCCCCTGGGTCTTGTTAAGTGCACGAGGACGGCTAGACAAGAAGTTGAGAGCGTCAGTCTTTCCGCAGGGTCTATTCGGGCTTCCCAACTCTCACACCAGAGACCTAGTTCTGATGATGGGTTATACAGCTCCTCGATACGCTCACTCTAGCGAGTGGTCCTTATTTCCAAAGATAATCCCCTCCCTTCTTTAGCCCATCCAGTTTGACGGAGCCTTCGTTTCCTCTCTTTAGAAGGAGGTTCTCACTCCAGCCCATCCTGGTAATGACGACGTTCAGTCACACGTCAAATAATATCCCACGGACCCTACGGAATTCTGATAAACGTGTATTCCCGGTGTAGATGGGGAAACAGAAACGCTGATATTTTAAGACTTTTCCATCAGCCACATTCGACTTCCCTTTTTGTGTCAATCGATTATTTTGCTTGCTTCTCTCCTCCGTCAAGCGTTTTCTTTTTTCAGAAGTTACGACTATCCAGGCTGGTTTTTCATACCGATGTGAGGCAGAGGGGAGGGTGTGGATCCCAAAAGAACGATTTTGCTTTCGCTATTTATTAACCCGATCACCAGCTGAACGTTCAATTCTTTCCTAGCCTTCTTTTTCCTCCTGGATTTCCTCTCATCTGTCTTGTCTTTATTTTTTCTTTCAGGTCTCACTGAACTCAGTGACAGCCCAGTTTCCTTGGAACTGGAGCGCTGCAAGTCCCCCACTTCAGGTAAAAAGCCCACTTCCTCTACGGAGAAGCAACGTGGCTCAGTGGAAAGAGCCCGGGCTCGGGAGTCAGAGGTCGTGGGTTCTAATGCCGGCTCCGCCACGTATCAGCGGTGTGACTTTGGGCAAGTCACTTCACTTCTCTGGGCCTCAGTGACTTCATCTGTAAAATGGGGATGGAGACTGTGAGCCCCATGTGGGGCAACCTGATTAACTCGTCGCTACCCTAGCGCATAGAACAGTGCTTGGCACATAGTAAGCACTTAACAGATACCATTATTATCCTTATTATTATTTTATTAAAAGCGACTGACCTCTTCCTCACTGAATCATCCACCAATGGTATCGGTTTTGTTGTTTCGGAGGTTCTTCAATAACGGAAATGTTGCGTGAAACACTCCTTCTACAAACGGTTGATTTTTGTTTGTTTGATAAAGCGCTTAGTACAATGCTCTGCACACAGTAAGCGCTCCATAAATACCACCCATCGAATGCTGTTGTATTGGACTCTCTCAAGAGCTTAGTACAGTGTTCTGCGCACAGGAAGCACTCAATATCATCGTTGGTAATAGTGCACATCTCTTAGGATAGTGACGGATTTAGGAGTTGGGAGAGCTGGGTTCTAATCCCAGATGTCCCAAGGGTTTAGTACAGTGCTCCGCACAGAGTGAGTTCTCAGTAAATACCCTTGAGGATGATAGTTCATATCTCTTTGGCCTAGTGGAAAGAGCCTGGATCTAAGAGTTAGGAGACCCGGTTTCTAATCCCAGTTTGTAGCTCTGTGACTTTGGGCAAATCACTTACCCCCTCTGGGGCTCGGTTTCTTCATCTCTGAAGCGGGAGGAGGGTATTAGAAAGCGGGGGTGGTAGTAATACGTGCCTCTCCCTCCCTCACAGGGATGTGGAGACACAAGGAGATGACTGAGGCGAATATTCTTTGGAAGGATAAAGGGGTTTTGCCTATTCAAGGTAATAGGTACGGTCTTCTAGACTGTAAACTGGTTATGGGCAGGGAGCCTGTCTGCTGGTTCTGCTGTAGCGTCCTCTCCCAAGCGCTTAGTACAGTGTTCTGCACCCAGTAAGTGCTCAAGAAATAGCATTGATGACGATAGTTCGTATCTCTTCAGCCTTGTGGGAAGAGCCTGGATCTAAGATTTAGGAGACCCAGGTGCTCATCACAGCTCTGCCAGTCGCCTGCCCTTTGACCTTGGGCAAGTCAGTTAACCCCTGTGGGGCTCGGTTTCTTCATCTCTGAAGTGGGGAGTATTAGAAAATGTGAACAGTAGTAATACTTGCCTCTCCCTGCCTCGCAGGGATGTCGAGACACTAGGAGATGATGGCTATGAAAATGCTTTGGAAAGATAAAGGCAGTTTGCAATTCTAAGTAGTAGGTATGGTCCTCTAGACGGTAAGTTTGTTATGAGCAGGGAATATTTCTGCTAATTCTGTTATATGGTCCTCTCCCAACCGCTCAGTACAGCGCTCTGCATGTGGTAAGTGCTCATAGGTTCATAGTAAAAGCTGGTGACGATATATAACTGTCCTTCGCTTTCAAAGATCACAGTGTCGACGGTGAGATCCTAGCGATGCGAGTGTGAATGAAGAATCTGCTGTGTGACTGGCACTCTCTTCCCCGTTGTAGAATTAAATGAGTGGGGAGCTGCAGTAGAATGGGCCCACCCTAACCGCGACCAGCAGGGTCACATTCTCCCGGTGGAGCAGACGGAAATGGCTTTCCGGCCTCCTTCGCTCACCAGGGAGTGAGTCTCTCCAGACCTAAGCCCGCCGGGGAACAAGTCTCCCCGGGCCTAGGCCCGCCAGGGAGTGAATCTCTCTGGCCTTACGCCTGCCAGGAAGGAGTCTCCCCTGGCTTAAGCCCATCAGGGAGAGAGTTTCCCTGGGTCTGTGCCCGCCAAGAAGCAAGTTTCCCAGGCCTAGGCCTCCAGAGAGCATGGCTTCCCAGGCCTAGGCTGGCCAGAAAGCAAGTAGGCCCGCCAGGGAATGCGTCTTCCCAGGCCTAGGCCTGCCAGGGAGTTAGTGTCTCGAGGCCTAGGCCCACCAGGATATAAATCTTCCTGGTAATAGAGAGAAAATGAGGGAGTACTACCCTCCACAGCTCCTTAGAGGAAGGCTTTGCCACCTCAGTCATTGTTTTTACTCTTTCTTACAACTTCGCCTTCCAGACGGAGAGACTTAGACATCCTGGTGGTGATTTATCTAGTGTTGCAGAGCCTAAATTCAAACTCACTGCTCGAATTTTCCGATCTCTGCCAAGCCCGGCAAACGTTACCCCGTGGGGAACCGGCCGCTTGAAATTAAGGCAGTAGCTTTGGCGGAAGTAACTTGAGTCGGCAGCTCCCATTTTAAAAATCCCTCACCGACTGCTGTCATCGCTGCTGAACTCACCCAAACAGGACTTTGATGGAGTCTGCTCTGGACAAGTTTCACAGGATGTTTAGACAATGCTTCAAACTTAGAGCCGAGGGAACCCGGGCCAGAGCGGAGAATGATTCCTTTTGTAGCTTTCTCCGGGTGGCTGGTTTCCCCGGGCTCCTCCAACGATTTCATCCTTTTCAAAATGCAGTCGACACCAGTTGTGCCAGAAGCAACCCCCAACTCCCGTATCTGTACAAATAGTAAAGCTGGTCAGAGGGCGGATGGCAGGATCATTGTCGGGAGAAATTTTCACATATTTTCAATTCATTTTATGAAGTGAAATGCCCGGTCGCATCTCCCCAGCATATCACGTTGAAGCTTTTAGGAAAATGAAGACGATTATAACCCCTATAAAAATGAAATCAAACCCCCGAACTGTATGTGACGGAAGGGGGTCGCCGACCCTAATCCCGACCGCACCGAAAGACGATACGTTTCTAATGACGTCTTCCAGAAATGGCCCCGATAATCCTTTGGGGATCCATGATTTCAAATTGGCAGGAACTCTCAAAACAGATGACAAACGTTGCCCCCGCCAGCTGAGAAGACATGAGTCAGGAGAAGGACAGATTGGAGCGAGCCTTAGAGGGGATCGGCTTCCTGGCCTCAGGAAGTGATCCGCTGAAACAGGCTCTGAGAGCGTCTCCCCCAGCCCCCCAACACTTCCCCCACATACACGGGTCTTTCCCTGTGGGTACCAGAAAGGCTCTCAGACCCGGAGTGGGCAGAACATCATTCTGTATTCAGAAAAAATGCGAAGGCCTGGCATACGTTCTCTTCTCCCTCCCCTTAGACTGTGAACCCCCCTATGTGGAACAGGGATGGTGTCTGACCTAGAGAAGCAGCGTGGCCTAGTGGATAGAGCCTGGGCCTGGGAGTCAGAGGGACCTGGGTTCCAATTCTAGCTCCGCCACTTGGCTGCCTTATGATGTTGGGCAAGTCACCACACTTCTCCGTGCCTCAGTTACCTCATCTGTAAAATGGGGATTAGGACGGCGAACCCCATGTGGGACATGGACTGTGTCCGACCCTATTAGCTTGTATCTACCCCAGCGCTTAATACAGTGCCCGACACATGGCAAGCGCTTAACAAATACCATTAATCAATCCCGGTGGCCACTCTTGGCTTCAAGCCCGCCCTTTGAGGTCAGAATCCTTGGTGTCACCAGACCCGGGAAACGTGGTGACCGAGCATTTTATTTCTCCTCCCTCCAGGCCTGGTTGCCCAAACTCCCGAGACAGCGCCAGGCTTTTTCCGGAACGAGGTACCAGCTGGGATCAAGCCCACCACTTGCCAGGTGAAACTAAAAAGCCCCATTGCCGGAGAGGCTGGGATCCCACCTCCACCCCCTCCATTTGGCCAGATGAATCACTCTCTGCCATTCACCTCCCAAGCCCTGCCTCCTCATCTTGTCGTGTAGGAGATTCCGGGCCGTGCTCCGTGATCGGCGAGAAGCCGACCTTCCCGCAGGCAGCCACTGAGACAACCAAGGACTGGGGAAGGGACTCGATGGGATACAGTGTAGGCGCGTGAAGGGCGACGGGCAGGACTTTAGGCTTGCGTAAGAGTGTCCCGTCCGTGTGGTGCGGCTTCCCCCCGGGGCGTCGGGAAGAGAGGGGGTCGAACCTCTAGAGGCCCCAGGCTTGAAAACGTCATCCTTCAGACCCAAATTATCTGACTCCGACAGGATTTTCTCGCTTTTCCTGATGATGGGTGGCCCTTGTAAAACTTCCATCATTTTATCCCCAGCCCCCTGAAACACGCCGCGGCCACCTGGCGTCTCTGCCCCTGTGGTTCCCAGCTGGGGAAGGATGCAGTGGTCCAGCATTCATGATTTAGACAGAGAGTCAGCTAGAGGGAAGCTCCAGGAAACTGTGGGAGACAGAGGTGGGCTGGACCACCCCATCAGACACAGGGGCCTCCGAGGCCCTCGAGTGCCCCCCCAGGCCTGAGGATCCCTCAGGGGTGTTTAGGGAAACCACTTTGAGTCTGGAAGAGGTGGGATTCTCCCTGAACCTTCAGGGTCTCCGAACCTTGGGGCCGATCTTCCCAGGATCTACAGGTTCCGCCTTTGTTCCCAGCACTCGCTTGCGCTGACTTCACCGGCTTGTCGGTTTCTGTCGATCCAGGCAAAGTGACAACCAACTTCTCTCCGTGGCGGAAGTGAATAATGGGCCCCGGCTTTTCATTTCAAGCATGGGAGCAAATAGGAAGAGGGGACAGCCCATCAAAGACAGATCTCAGGACAAGGGAATCCGGAGCTCCGGGCTGCAGCAGCCAGCAAGTTCCAGAGACATAACTTGGGACCGATCCAGAGACCGTAGCCAGAAAGGCACAGAAAGGGACCGTGACGAGCAATTGGGTCTTCCCGAGATTCTTAGGTCAGTCTTTGTCGAGCTCGTACAACGACACCGAAGTACTCGGGTGCGGTGCATTTCGAGGTAGACTTTCCCGGTCTCGGTGAATACTTGGAGGATCGTTAGGGCAACAGTCTTGATCTATCTATCGGCGCTTCCTAACGTCTCACGAGCCCACTCCGCCACTGGCTCTGGTCATAACCTTTTCCCAGCGTTTATGCCCGAGGAGCCGTTCCTCGATAGCTGGATTTCTTAATCCAGACCTATCACAGTTAAGGCTTGAGCAGGGGAGAGCTGTACCCAGCCGAGCAGCCTTTTCCCCTCTGTCCCGTGCTGGAATCTCCTGCTGTTGACCATTATCTCTGGGTTGCGATAGACTCGGCCTCTGCTCTGAGACTTCAGTTGGTCTGACGTTTGAAGCCGTACTTCTTGATTCCGTTTGCCACTTCTCCGTCGGTCTGTGCTCTGGTGGACTGTCGCTCCTTGTGGGCAGGGAATCTGTCTTTTCTACTGCTGTATCGTAGTCTCCCGGGCACTTAGCACAGGGCTCGGTACACAGTAAGCGCTCGATAAGTATGACTGACAGGATGTTGCCCAGGTAGCCAAATATAGTGACTGCTTTCAGTTCTGTTTTTGTCTACCGACATGGCCTGCCATTCTAGAGGAATCTTGGGGGCCTGCCTCACTTAAGGTCACCCAGGTATCTGCTGCTCGGGTCATTCATTCATCGAGTCGTATTTAAAGAGCACTTACTGCGTGCAGAACGCTATGGGGAGCTTTATAAAGCACTGGAAATACTCAGGAAAATACCAGATCCTGGCAATCGAGAAAGAGTAGAAAAGAACAAATGCGCTCTCAAAGCTCCCAGGGTAAGGCTTGTGGGAACAGAGCAACATCGAGCCAGCTTTGTTCCTTCTTCATGTATGAATCCTCAATCAATCAGTTATATTTATTGTGTGCAGACCACTGAACTAAACGCTTGGGTAGAAAATATAACAGAGCCGCTAGACATATTCCCTACCCACCATGTGCTTACAGTTAGAGGGGGAGACAGAGATTAATATAAATAAATAAGTTACGGATACGGATAGAAGCGCTCGTGGTACTGAGGGAACTCCTCTGCCCATTCGGAATTTCCCTAGCCTTCTTTCATGAGGAACGTCACACCTCGGCTGCTTTTTCAAAAACCAGATCTGCACTTTCCAGAAAGAGTCCCTCCGTTCACAGTGTCCGTTCCACGGGGGCCGTGGGGTGATCACCCCCACCGGCGACAAAACACCTCCAGCTCTTGAGTTGGACACCCAGACTTTGTCATCCGAGATCTCTGACCAGACCCATCAGGGCAGGAAATGCTCAGAATGGCAGCCCCCTGGCCCCCTGGCCCTTTGAAGCCTGCATCCACCCCGTTCTCGTCCCCGCTAAATCCCCGTTCCCTTTTGGCCCCGGGATTCACAATGCAAAGTTGGCGCCTTTGTCTACTTCCAATTCCAGTACATAGCAATCCCATTTCCAGGAAGTTCCTTTTAAATTCCATAAGGGTCTGTCTGGGGCCGGGGATAATGTTTGATTAACCTTGGGGTTCCTACAGGCTGTATTCTTATCTCTCTATCTTGCTTTTTTTAACACACTGACTTAGCCTATTTGGCAAGTTGGGTTTATTTTATTTTATTATTTTTTTAAGCAAGTGCACTTCATAGCTTCCATTAGACAATTACTCCTGAGCAGACTCTTGGGCCCCACGACCCTTTCCTTCCATGCCCTAATAAGACCTGCGTTTCCCTTTCTCCCACGGGGGCCGGTTGTCTTTTCTCCCTGAGTGCATTACTTGCATTTGGGCAGTTCATCATGCACTTGCCCTTTGTCTCTGTGTCTGGCCAGTTCTCTAATTTGTCCCATCATCAATCCAGAGTAATAGCCCTCTCTCCCCGCCCGGTGCCCCACACAAACTTAGGGGTGAGCCGCCTTACGTGTCGCTGTAGCTCGATCTTTGTGCTTTTTTGCTTTTGGAATATGGCCGAGGCAGTCTCCCCTCTCCCCCTCCCAGCTTTACTCTCCAGTGAGTTTTTTCTGGTCACCGTGGCCTGCTGGGCCCTTCTGGTGGCTTGGTGAGCAAGCCCCATTTCCACTTGGTCCTTTTAATCAGGCAAATAACCAACCTCCCCTAACTATTAAATATGACTCACCATCCCCTTCCTAGTCGATCAATAAGTATTGTTGAGCTCCTACTCTGTGCAGAACATTGTACTTGGCAAAGGCCATTCTCCCACAGGTAGCCTTGCATTCAATCCTCCTTATTGCTTTTCTTGTCCTGCAACGCGTTCCCCCATTAATCAATTAATCAATCAATTGTATTTATCGAACGCTTACTGTGTGCAGAGCACCGTACTAAATGCGTGGGAGAGTACAATATAACAGTTGGTAGACACTCTCTGCCCGCAACGAGCTTGCAGTCTAGAAGGGCAGACGGACATAAATATAAATAGATAAATTACGGGCGTGTACATGAGTGCAGAGCGGCGGAGGGTGGGGTGAATGAAGGGAACGGATCAGGGAGACGTAGAAGGGAGTGGGAGAAGAAATGAAGGCTTAGTCTTAATCTCTAAACTCTTGGTTTTAGTTGCCTTCTGCTTGGCAAAAATAAACGGCTGGAAAATGAATGATGCGATGTAGAGAGTCGGGTGTGGGGGTGGTGGTGGGAGAAGCGAGGAGAATGAGAAAGCAGTGAAACGAAGGGCCGGTTTAAAAATTCCTTCCTCTCCTTACGTCGTCCGTTCTGTGTACTGGATACTTTAAGCGCTAGGAATATATGTAAAACAGAAACAGCCCTTTTTCTGTTGAAGCTTTGGGATGAACTCGTTCGGTAGAAACTGACAATTTCGGGTGAGGATAGGTAAGATCCCCATCATAAGTGTAGGTGAAATTTATCCTTTATCACCCGGTCTAATGGTTAGTGGAACGAGCCGGGGCCTGGGAGTCGGAAAGACCCCCGGCCCCTCAACTTGTCGGCTCTGTGGCCCTGGGCAAGTCACTTCCCTTCTCTGGCCCTCAATTCCCTCATCTGGAAAATGAGGACTGTGAGTCCCATGCGGGACAGGGACTGTGTCCGACCTGATTAGCTTATATCTACCCCAGCGCTTAATACGGTACCTGGCGTGTGGTAAGCGCTTAAATACGATAGTTATTATTAATCAAATATACGCTCTTGGGATTTAAAAATAAAACACCAATTCTGCATCATTTGACCGGGCGCTTGCCTAGTGTACGTTCCCGGGTGCTTATCAGTCAGCGATCAATCAGTGGTATATATCGAGCACTTATTGTGTGCGCTTAGTACAGTATTCTGCACACAGTCGGTGTTCAGTAACTACCAGTGATTGCTTAACCATAGAGGGGAGAGTTTTGCTTTGTTGAAAGCTTGAGCCCTGATTCACTGGAGAAAGGAGGAAGGAAGAAGATAAGCGACTTTAAGGTAGATATAATAAAGCTAGGGGCATCTGCCATTTTTCACCCAGCTCCGTCCATTCTTAACGTCTGTCTGGTAGAGAGGCATTTTCTCCCCGGTCGAAGTTTTTTCAGCGATGGAGCCCACCCGGCAGCGTGGCTCAGTGGAAAGAGCGCGGGTTTGGGAGTCAGTAGTCACGGGTTCTAATTCCGACTCCGCCGCTAGTCAGCTGTGTGACCTTGAGAAAGTCACTTAACTTCTCTGTGCCTCAGCTACCTCATCTGTCAAATGGGGATTAAAACTGCGAGCCCCACGTGGGACAACCTGATCACCTTGTATCCCCCAGTGCTTAGAACAGTGCTTTGCACATAGTAAGCGTTTAACAAATACCACAATTGATTTTATTTATTTTACCCTCTCCCCCGTAGTTCTGAGGGAAGACCTCGCACAGAGAACAATAATGCCTACGGGTAAGCTGCAGCCGGTCATTGGTCTCTGAGCTTTGAGTGGAAGTCTTTCTTCCTTTAATGGCCTTTGTTAAGTGGTTACTACGCGCCAGGTGCTGTACTAAGCGCTGGGGTAGATACAAGCTAATCAGGTCGGCCACAGTCTTAATCCCCATTTTACAGATGAGGTGACTAGAGGTGAACTGACTTGCCTAAGGTCACACAGCGGACAAGTGGACGAGCCGGGATTAGAACCCAGGTCTTTCTGACTCCCAGGCCCGGGTTCTATCCACTAGGCCACGCCGCGTCTCACTGCTGGTGAGTCAGAAGCACCGGGAATCGGTGCCAGTCAGCCCGCTGGGGAAAAACGACCCAGAACTCGGGGAGTTTATGGGAAATCATGCTTCCTTTCAGCTGGGGGTTTTAGCAAGGAACCGGATCGGTTCTCAGAGTGTCTGTGACCAAGCCGTAAAAAAAAAAAGAAATTCTAACCCGTCTCCGTAGCCCGAGTTGGAACCTGAATCCCGGGAGATCTGAAACAAAAGAGACGAAGCTGAAGACTCCTTTCCTTGGCTCTGAGCTTCATGGTCAGAAGGAAACGAATATGATCGATAATAATAATAATAATAATGTTGGTATTTGTTAAGCGCTTACTATGTGCCGAGCACTGTTCTAAGCGCTGGGGTAGACATAGGGGAATCAGGTTGTCCCACATGGGGCTCACAGTCTTAATCCCCATTTTACAGATGAGGTAACTGAGGCCCAGAGAAGTTAAGTGACTTGCCCACAGTCACACAGCTGACAAGTGGCAGAGCCGGGATTTGAACTCATGACCTCTGACTCCAAAGCCCGTGCTCTTTCCACTGAGCCATGCTGCTTCTCGAGGGACCAAGCCCCTCGCTTTGTTGGAAACTCCCCTTTCTGATACTTTTCTGGGAAGTCGTCTAAAACTGCCCCTGCCAAGAATGCCTCTCCAACCCCTTACTCTTCCCGGTCATGTGGACGTAATGCACAGAAGAGAGCGACTCAAGCTCATCGGAGGGCTCACCTCTTCCTCGTAAAGAAAGACTGGTCCCTACTCCCTCTGAGGAAGAAAGCCTAGAGAAGGATTCATTCATTCATTCAATAGTATTTATTGAGCGCTTACTATGTGCAGGGCACTGGACTAAGCCCTTGGAATGGACAATTCGGCAACAGATAGAGACAATCCCTGCCCAAGCAGCTTGGCCTAGTGGATAGAGTCTGGGCCTGAGAGTCAGAGGATCGGGGTTCTAATCCCAGCTCCTCCACGTGTCTGCTGTGTTCCTTTGGCCAAGACACTTTTAATCCCCATTTTACAGATGAGGGAAATGAGGCGCAGAGAAGTGAAGCGGCACTACCAGAGAAGTCTGACTTCTCTGGGCCTCATTTCCCTCATCTGTAAAATGGGGATTAAGATTGAGAGTCCCATGAGGGACTGCATCCAGCCCGATTAACTCGTATCTACCCCGGCGCTTAGAACAGAGCTGGGCACATAGTGAGCGCATAACATGTACCATGATCATTATTATTTGCTCTACCCTTGTATGGCCGACCCTCCTCACCTGCCATTTCCCTTGAAGCAGCTACCGCTCAGTGAATCTTCCCGTATCTGCTCGGCCGACCTGACGCTCAGGAGTCCTATCTAATTTTCACCCAGGTCTTCTTACCTAGCGTTCAGTACAGTGCTTTGCGTCCAGTAAGCACTGAGCAAGGGCACCGACAGGAGGAGGACTGGGAGGCAGCGTCTCACCATCATCCATTGTGATTTTGATTTGAAGTAGAACCTCGATTTGCTGTTGCCTTTTGCTGTCGAGTCGTGTCCGACCCACAGCGACACCATGGGCACGTCTCTCCCAGAACGCCCCACCTCCATCTGCGGTCGTTCTGGTAGTGGATCCAGAGGGTTTTCTTGGTGAAAATACGGAAGGGGTTTACCCCTGCCGCCTTTCACGCAGTAAATTCGAATCTCCGCCCTCGACTCTCTCCCGTTCCGCTGCTGCCCAGCGTGGGTGAGTTTTGACTCGTAGCAGATGCCTTCCACTCAATAGCCACTGCCCAAGCCAGGAATGGAATGGACAGGCCTCTGCTCGACTCTCCCTCCCGTAGTCGAGACTGGTAGAGTTTTGGAAACTCTCCAGGTGCCGCCCTGAGCGGTGGAACCTGAATTTGCCACCTTTTAGTCTTCTCAATCCATTTTCTACCTGGTCTCCAAGGGTCGAGCCTCTTCAGTTTCTCCAAAATGGAAAAACAGATCGAAGGAAATAGGTCTTGAAAGTTTCCTACCTGCGGGGCCGGAAAATTCCGGTTTATTCGTCCCCGTCCCTGGGACAGTCTTGAGAATTGACTGTCCGAATCTGCTTCGTGAGCCGCCTCCCGCCCCAAGCGGTTGAAACCGAATCTGGGACGGCATTTCTGCTTCCCAATCTGAAGATATTTTCTAACTCGATGGATTGCAAACCTTGATTTGAAAGGCCCTCCCAAGCGCTTAGTTCAGTGTTCTGCACATAGTAAGTGCTCAATAAATACGACTGAATGAGCAGCAGATCTGGATCCTGGTAAGATCAGCTTTGGTTTAAGAATATTGCTCTGCCTGGGCCCTGAAATAAGAATACCTTAAAAGACGTCGACCATTAGTTTGAAGAAGGCTAGTTGCTGTTAAGCTGCTCGGGGAAATTGTAAGCCCAGTCCAAAGACTTCATCGGTCGTGGAGTTGAAGGAAGTTCCCGCTTCCGCTACTGGGATATTGAACCCAGAATCCCACATGAACCATGTCTGGCAAACCGAAGAGGTTTGGGCTGGCATTTCACGCTCGTGTTGGGGATTGGCCAAATTATCACCGTGGGATTTTAATCAAATCTGAAGATTAATGAGTGAATTAATGCTTCAGACTCGATAGAATCCAGAGAGAGAGAGAGAGAGAGAGAAATGGAGAGAGAAATAAATGCACTTGGTTTTGAGGTTCAAAGATGGTCCTACCAGGGGTGAGAGCCTCTCTGGATGGCTATTAACTTTATTTCCTTTCGTCACTTTTGGTCTACTGTCCCTCCACTCTATCAATAGTGTTGATTGAGCGCTTACTGTGTGCAGAGCACTAAACTAAGCACTTGGGAGAGTATAATAGAGTTGGTAGCTACGATCCCTGCCTTGGAGGAGCTCACAGGCTAGCGGGCGGTAGCTTACGGCATAGTCATTTCAGGGGCAGTAAGGCCATTTTTCTTCCAAAATGGTGGAGGAGAAAACAGGATACTCCAGGAAGGGCGTAGTGAGAAGGATAGCAGAGAGACTCGAAGCTCGCCGGTAAAATTCTCGGAAGACCTAGTAAGGGATCGTTTGGAAAAGTCTAAAATTGAGAGCAACGCAAGACGGGTGCAGCGGACCCAGAGGTGGACAGGGTGATTCAGGGAGAGAGCAAGAACTCTCTGACTTCAAGTCGACAGGCCGTGACGATGACACCCCGAGATTCTTACGTGAGGCTGGCCCTCCTCCCTCCGTTACCTCCTCAGGGAGACCTCCTGGAAGTGGGTCGGCACAGTGGCTTTTGGGGGACCGGAGAACGTCGTCCCCTCCACCCCCGATGTAAGACTATAAGCTCGTTGTGGGCAGGGAACGTATCTGTCGATTGTTCTGCCGTAGTCTTCCCAGCGCTTAGTACAGTGCTCTGCTCTCAGTAAGCGCTCAGTAAGTACGATTGAATGAATGAACGCACTAAACCAAACCCCAAGGATTGGAGAAAGGAGGCTTGCCTTGACTCCAGGCAGTAGCCAAGTTCTCCAGACCAACAAGAAGGTATACGGAAGGAAAAGCGAGGGCTGGAGGAGAAGGGGGAAAACACCCTCAAAAAACCCCAAGAAGCCACATTTAAGAAGGAAAAAGAGGACTCAAAATGACTCAAGCAGCTCAGAGGAGCGTAAACAAAGTTAGAATTGAGTGTCCCATATTTCGGTTCACGTATAAGAATAGCAATGATGGGATGAGATCAAAAGCTGTCAGCTCTAGGCCCTAGAAAGTGTTCTACGCACATTCATGGATTTTTCCGTCCATATGCCGGAGAACGAAGTTCGACGCACAATAGAAAGCGAGCCACCTGAGAGGTAGTTTTCTCTTTCTGGGCTTTTGCTGAGGTTGGAGGAAAGAGCTTTGAAAATCCCCTGAGCTTGCCTGTGCCTCAGAGGCCCGTTCCGCTGCGGGGTCGAAGCGAAGCTGTCGGCAGAGGTTCCCCGTGCGTTCTGGAGGTGGGGCGGGTCGGCGGCTGAAAGGAGAAGGGGGAGGTCATTGTTCACGGGCTGGATGTCTCTGCCCCTTCTATTCCAGCGGCCTTCTACCCCACACAAGGCTGGGAGAGGTAGCGTGGCCTAGTAGAAAGCGCCCGGCCTGGGAGTCGGAAGATCTGGGTTCTGATGCCGGCTTCTGCCTTGGGTCTGCTCTGTGACTTTGGGCAAGTCACTTCCGTGCGCCTCGGTTACCTCAGCTGTGAAATGGGGATCAACCCTACTCCCCCCCCTACTTAGACTGCGAGCCTCGAGTGGGGCAGGGACCGCGTCCAACCCGATTAACTCGTACCTACCTCGGCGCTTAGAAGGGTCCTTGGCACATCGTAAGCTCTTAACGGGTACCGTCAATCTCTCAATCAAAGGAGGAGTCAGGGTCAGGACTTGGCTGAAGGGGTCCATTCTGGGTCGTGCTGCTTTTCTCCTTTGAAAAAAAAGCATAGCCAGAATCGAGGAGTTTCCGCTCTGGGCGGGAGGGCCAATTTAGGCTTATTTCTGACTGGACTGCTCTAGTAAGGAAGCGGGGTTACAGAAAATCAGGAAATTGATCTAAATAGTGATCCACAGGCCACCCAGCCATGCCCCCAAAGTTACAGGATCCAGAAAATGAAAACCATTCATTTGAAAAAGTCGGCCTTCTTAGAGGATAACGGTGCAAAGGTAGAATAGTCGTAAAAATCAACTGCTTCAAAAAATACTTCTAAAAATGTCTGTCCTCGATGGGTTTCTAATGACCGCAAGATCCACGACATTTGAATTTCCCCTATGGTGATGACACGGACATCTCATTCACAGATAAATCACGAAGGGGGCAAACTCAGAGTAACAAAGGAGTAAAAGATCTTTTGGCCTCCACGGCTCATCCTCTCTTTTCCCCCATCTTCCATCACGGGGGAATCGTTACACCCCCTGCTCGTGATCTTCCGTTCATCTTTAAATCCTCTCGGTTCCCACATGCAGTGTCCCAGAGTGTCTCATCTCCACCCCTTCCTCTCCACACAGCGTTTAGCACAGAGTAAGCGCTCAATGCCATAATTATTATACCACGTCCACCATCCTAAGGCTCTCATCACCGCTTCTAGTCTCCCCTCGCCAAATAACCTGCCTTCATTGCTTTCCCCGCTACAGACTACACCAGGCCCTGCAGCAAGAAAGTGTGGCCTAGTGGATAGACGGGCCTGGGAGTCAGAGGACCTGGGTTCTGATCCCGGCTCCGCCACTTGTCTGCTGTGTGACCTTGGGCAAGTCACTTAATTTCTCTGTGCCTCAGTTACCTCATCTGCAAAATGAGGATTGAGGTCTGAGAGCCCCATGTGGGAGAGGGATTGGGTCTGACCCGATTTGCTCGTATCCACCCCAGTGCTTAGAACAGTGCCCGGCACGTATTAAGCATCCGCTTGGCACAGTGCCTGGCACACAGTAAACGCTTCACAAATATAGTTATTTTCCCAGTGTCATCACTTGTCTGCTGCATGACAAGTGCTTAACAAGAAGATGCTCAACAAGTACCATAAAAGAAAAGTGATCCTGATTTCTGGCCCGCTCACAAGAGTTGCTTTTGTTCCTACCCTTTCCCCCCTTGCAGTGCTCGTCTCATTCGGCTCCAGGTCCCTCTCCTCCATGAAGTCTTCCCAGATGAACCCACCGATGTCCTCTCGTAATTACTCGGGCCCCTGCCTCTCCCTCTGGAATTACGTTTTTAAGATGTTTCTGTCTTTAATGTTCCCGTTTCTTCTCTAGGCATTCGAGGGCATTACGCATGTTTCTGTGTGTACTCTTTCTCCTCGCTCAGGCTATAAGCTCTGCGAGGGCAGGGGCCATGCCTTGATTTACCTCATAACTTCCTATAGAGCCGCAAGCCTCGTGCTGCCGACTCGCCGGCGCTTCGTTCCTCCGTGAGAACGAAACCTCTCGGCCGACAGCTTCACCGAAACGCAGTTCGTCTCACGAGTCTCCGCCGACTAAACGAAACCGTATTCCGTGCCTTTGGCTTTTTTTATGTTCCGTATGGCTTTAACGTCGGTGCGGATGAAATCGGCTTTTCCATCCCCAAATTTCCCTGCCTACAGCGCGTCTACGACAAACCCCTCCCAACCAAGGGACGGCTCCCGTTTCAGGCCGGCGGCGGAGCCGCTGGGGAGGACGGCTCCTCTTCCCGGCCGAGGGCCCGAGCGGGATGTGTCCGTGCGGTCTGCGGGATCCTCGGCCGCGACATCTGTCTGCCACGTTTGGCATTCCGGTCGTGCTTGGCAGGGGAAACTGAAATCGCTCCACCGTGGCGATCCCCCGGGACCCAGGCCGCCCCGACAGCCGACACTCAGTCCTCCCGTCGTCGATCATCATCGATCACTGCCCCTCCTACCCCCGTGTCTGGGTTCTGAGCCAGCCCCTGGGGCCTAGAGCTACCCATCAGCACCCCCCCGGGAGACCTAGTTCTCTCCCCGCCTTTTGACTGCCGGATGAGCGAGCAGATCGGCCCAGGGTCACAGTTCACCCCTCGCTCCTTTCTCTCTTTTAAATAATTAACAACTGCCTTTCTCCTTTTTCTGTTGTTTCAGTTAAAGGACCGAGAAAGTTAAGTCTGCCAACAGATCTTAAGATTGATCTCGGTACGGTAGGCGAAGGCCAACAGTTTTAAGTTTCCTTACGTTCATCTGGCTAAGCATTTTCCCCAGTCAACCCATAAAACAGCGCCAAAGCTCTTCCGGGCGCCGTCTGAAGGCTTCTGCCAAAGGCGTTAGTAAAAACCACCTATTAACCCATACGATTCCGTTGGCAGCATCCAACATTCCGCTTGTTAACTCTCATCGTACGTCAACACATTGTACAAATCATCGCACCCGGAGGCGGGACGGCTTTGGTTCTGACGGCGCGGGGCAACGTGGCGTCCGGTCGGTCCCGGGGACCGGGTGACCTCCATCCCATCTGGGAATGGGCTGGAGCGAGAGATTTTCCGCATTTTATCTGTAAATTGTATTCTGCCCTAGAATTGAACTGGAGAATTTCCGGGGAAGGGGGCTGCTTAACCCCCTGCGAATCTGTCAGTTGGGTCTTCGGGTGGCACGGGAGAGGTGACGGACTTTTCATTTCCAGTGCAGGAAGGGGATGGGGGTTCTTGGAAGGGGGATAGGAGGAAGAGGAGAGTGGGGGCCTGGGGCTGACCTTCACACTGCGAACGGGCCAGGAGACCTCCGTTTTGGGTCCCAGGTCCCATGTTGCTTGGCCGCGATCCTCGACCCTGCAGCGTCACCCCGGCCAAGTCCCGAACGTTGCCGGTTGGGGGTGGATTGACGGTCCCGCTCGAAGCATCGGAGCGACAGGCCTGGGAGGGGGTTTAGCTTTCTCCGGCTGGTACCGGCAGGGTCGCTCCACGATTGCCTAGGAGGGGCAGGAAGGTTACGAGGTGGAGCCCGAGGCCGGGGTGGAGCAGAAAGGATAGTATGAGGTCCAGTCTGGATGGGGCCGTTCGGCCGGCGGGACGGAGTGGGAGGCGGCGGCGATGGGCTCAGCAGGAGGTGGAGATTTGTGGGAAACTCCTTGCGGGCAGAGAGTTGTCTCTGCTCCCAACTTCCCCCGGCTCAGGTCTCACAACCGGTGCCCGGTGCAGCTTCCAGGGAGGCAGACGTCAAGATCCGGGGGGCATTTGACTCCGGCCTCTGGTCTTCCCGGTGTAGCCATTTGGCCTCAACAAACCCGTAGATTTCAGCCACTGTCCGCGGCTAGATACGAGGCTCAGGGGATGGGGGGAATAGGAGCAAGAGCATTTTATGGACTGTACTTACAGGAATTTTGCTATTTTCATCGGCTCGTTACGCCCCCTTCTCCCCCCCAGAGATCATGATTATTAAAAAGGAATTTCAGTGATTAATGTATATCATATCTCGGCTAAGAATTTAATGGCTTCTTTTTCTCCAAGGGGCTCCGTTTTAAGTAACGAGCGATTCCGAACTCGTTCCGTTGCAATAGCTGAAAATCCCACGTTCCCCGACTCTGGCGCTTTCCACAGCATAGAACCAAGCCCCGATCAAACGACCGCCGGCTTTGGTAGGACAAAGT
Source organism: Ornithorhynchus anatinus (assembly GCF_004115215.2). Classification (NCBI taxonomy): domain Eukaryota; kingdom Metazoa; phylum Chordata; class Mammalia; order Monotremata; family Ornithorhynchidae; genus Ornithorhynchus; species Ornithorhynchus anatinus. Next base: position 1,404,181 of record NC_041743.1, on the reverse strand, counting down.
GGCAGAGCATCGGGATCTGATAAGGGGGATCGGAAAGTGGCCGCGGGTGAGCTTTGGTTGCCCAGGTGGTTTGGAGCGGACTCCGTCTATGTGTAGGGAGGGTGGAGGGGAAGCTTTGTTGGGGCTTGGGAGTGAGGGGCTGGAAGCGTGTGATTCCCAGATGGGGAGTCTCTCCAGGAGAAACCCGTGTTCGGGAAGGAGGGAATGCTGAAAGCTCTTCTGCCAGGCTCATGATGCTGGGTGAACAGGCGGCCCTGCCCGCAACGGTAAAGGGGAAGGAAAATCTTCTATCTTGAGTAAGTAAACGAAACCAAAATACCTGAGGCTTAAGAACGGGCCTCTGCTTCTGCTTTTGGCCACGATTCTGTCCTTTTCAAGACCGGTGGCGGACGAGGATCGGGGAGCGAGTGAGCAAGCTCGGAGGAGAGCGGACCGAGAGGGACAGGGCGATGGGCTTTGAAAATACTTGGTCTTTTCCTTCCTGTTCCCTTGGGGTCCGGCGATGTTTTGGGGTTGCTGGCTGCAGGGAGAGACGGTCATAATCGTGGGATTTGTCAGCAGTCAATCTGCGCCGAGCACTGTATCAAGCACTGGGGAAGACAGACGATAAGCGGATCGGCTCGATCGGGAGAGGCGGGAGGGACGCTGAGGGTGGTGGCGTCACCGGAAAATGTGGGCAAGACCAGCGGACCTGCAGGGTTTTGAAAATTATTAGGCAGAGAGATGGCGATGGTAAATCTGCCCTGGGCTTAGCTGGTCTTTTCTAGCACAGGCACTTTGTACAATCCAAAAGTCAGTGCTGGGACAGTTATTTTTACAGTAAATGAAGTATGGATTTTGCTTTGGGTAACGCTGCGGAGCCTCTTCTTGTGCCCGAGTCAACACCCGCTTTCAGAAATTAAAGATGTTTGCTAGTTGCTTACCGTGGGCCAGGCACTGAACTACGTGGTGGTGTAGATTCAGGCTAGTCAGGTTGGACACAGACCCTGCCCCACCCGGGCAGGCTCAATCCCCATTTTACAGATGAGGAAACTGAGGAACAGAGAAGTGACTTGCCTAAGGTCACACGGCAGGCAGTGGGTCCTGTGGGTCTCACAGGGCTCCCCGGAGGCCCGGTTTCTTCTGCAGGAAGGTGTTGGCCGTCGGGGTGTCACCGTCGACCAGAACAGCAGACGGCTAAGTATCCGAGGGGTAAGGTCGATCTGTCAGAAAGTTTCTTCGATCGATCAGTGGTATTCATTGAGCGCTTACCGCGTGCAGAGCACTGGACTAAGGATCAGAGAAAGACATCTCCCCTAACCCCTCTTCCCAGCATCCATAGGAAGTCCCGCCCATGGAAAATACCCGTCAGATTTTGAAAGCAGGGGCGGGGCTCCCTAGAGCTGGACACCACAGTCTCTCTCTCAGGCCGGCACAAGTATTCCCGAGAGAGTCTGCCGTTAGCAAAATTGACCTCTGCGGAAGGATTCCCTTGGGAAATCGAGACGCGTTCCAAACCCTCCCGTCGACCTCCCCTCGTCCCCTTGCTAGCCGTGCACGTGAAAGTTTGGTATATGAGTGCACGGAGAATACGGAAGAATACATCTGCTGAGTCCATGCACCTCTTTCGGATGCTGTGGTGTTATTTTCCGGGTGCTGGAGTAATGATAATAACGTTGGTATTTGTTAAACGCTTACTATGTGCCCAGCACTGTTCTAGGCACCGGGGGGGAGATACAGGGTAATCAGGTTGTCCCACGTGAGGCTCCCAGTCTTCATCCCCATTTTACAGATGAGGGAACTGAGGCCCAGAGAAGTGAAGTGACTTGTCCACAGTCACAGAGCTGCCAAGTGGCAGAGTTGGAATTCGAACCCACGACCTCTGACTCCCAAGCCCGGGCTCTTTCCCCTGAGCCACGCTGCTTGCCAGCTGTATCTCCCATATCTCATATACAGCCTGCCGCAAGACCCTGACGTCACTAGCCTGGGGAGATTTCCTACTCCGTTTCCTTTTCAAATTGATTTTCCCATAAACCATTCTCGGGCGAGCCTCTCACCACGTTTGTAAATTTGGGGGTTTCAAAACCAAATTGTTCAGGTGTGAAATTGGCAGTTCCGAGAATGGTTTCGGTAAGGCACTGTCTAATAGCACTTCCCACTAGAATCCATTTCTTTTGCGGGGTGGGGGTGGGGAATTGGCTTGCACAAACACCGTCTGCCCTCGACCCCCCCCCCCCGTCGGACCCCGCAGCCGGAATTACTAAGGAGCTTAAGGATTTTCTCGATTTGTTATTTGGGTTAGCTCTGGGTCTAGAAAAGACTGTAACTCAGCCATCTTGGCACGCGCGCGTGTGTGTGTAAGTCACAGAGAGACACTTCATTCAGCTGTACTTATTGAGAGTTTACTGTGTGCAAAGCACTGTCCCAAGCGCTCGGGAGAATACAGTATAAAACACACCCACCCCTGTGCCGACACAGAATTGACCGTTCCTGCGACGTCACCCGTCGGCCCGCATGCCTCTCGTTTCAGGAGTGTGGAGTCGGTCACTCATCCTGGGTCCACCTGGGACACCAAGGGCCAATCGCGGGGGAGGCGAAAGAAGGTTGGCCCCCGGGGCTCGACGGGGGTCACGAGGGCCCGCTTCCCGCTTCATCGTGCGAGCGTCCGCCTTGCCGTTCTCGTTCCAGATCACGTCAACGGGCACTGCACGAGCCCCACCTCCCAGAGCTGCGCCCCCGGGAAGCGCCTCGCCGGCGCCGAAGCGACCAAGGCCAATCGCCGGGGCCCCGGGAAGCCGCCCTTCCGCAAGGCCCAGTCGGCCGCCTGCATGGACATCTCCCTCCCGGTCACGACGGAAGGTGGGTCCCGACGAGAGGGGGTGGGCTTGGGGGGCGGGGGTTTCACTCACCACCCCATAGGGTCAACCCCACTCCCTCCACCCAGCTTGGCCTGTTCTCAGACCGCCGCTGCCTCCATTTACCTGTCTAGAAACGTTCAGGTCGATCGATCACCGTGTTGTTCTACGGCGTGTACTAACCTGCTACTAACAACCGTGCTTCCTCCCGGCCCTCTTCCCGGTGTCACCCGAAAGCAACGGCTTTCCTTTCGCTAGTCGTCCCCGAGCTCAGGCGCGACGGCCGTGACGCGCGGCGACGGTCGCTTCTCGGACCCAGCCCTCCTCGGGGCCCCGTCGTACGCGGTCTGCTCCCGCCGAATTAAAACGTATCCCACGTACGAACTGCAAGTGGGATGAGAGTTTCCCCCAATTTAGGCGCCACCCGAGCTTAAATGTCAGGAGAGGACTTAGAATCTGGGATTCTTTTCGGTCTCTGGTTTTGTGAATGGAACCCGGCGGTGACCAGAAAATAGCCAGCCTACCTAGGATCACGGACTGACTCTCTCCCGAGACAGTGCCTTTAATATACTTGAATATAATATAAAGAATCTCCCATCGTCAGGCATCCTGATCTCCCAAGAGGCTCTTCAAACTCCTTTGCGGCCTGCTGCATTGAACGTAGCCCGCCCGGCCATTCTGTATGGACTCTCCTCACTCGCACGACCTTTCCACCTTTTAACGAGTGATTCTGGGCCCGTGCCGGGAAATTTCGCATAAGCTAGAGCAGGAGGTGTTGCAGACCGCCCTAACCACCCGTTCAGCCAGCTATTTCTCCGGTCTAACGTCTACCGTTCCTCTGAGGCTCGATCCTAGGCACCAGAAAGCATGGACTGTTATGAAATTGGTACCCTTCCAGAACAGGAAAGTCACATTCGGGCACATTATCCTGTTTTCCGTGATGGAGCGACTTATGAGGCAGATGTTTTATTTCCAGGTAACACGGTGGCCCATTTTAATAGCGTTCGACTTGATTATCTCTCGGTTTCCAATTTCGGTAATTGGTGGCTCACTTAACTGCCAGTTGGGACCTGTTCACTTCAGGATCTATTCCTCGCAACACGCATCCATGCCGACGTATGCCTATTCGTGTTTGATACCATCGAGACGCCCTGCATGATTGCCGTGTGCTGGTTTCAGAGCGCTGTCTGGCTAGTTTGGATTTTTCCATAGATGCGTGGGGAAGTACGACGGAAGAACATGAGAGACTACATTATTTAGCTATCAATCTAGCAATGGCCTATATTGAGCGCTTATTTGGGCAGAGCACTAGAGAAGCTGATTTTTTTCCCTTTTCCGAAACAAATGATAATTGTGGCTCTTCCTACTGCTGTGTGCTAAGCGCCGGGGGAATCGACCGGTATCTAATTGAGCGCTTACTGCGTGCGCAGCACTGAACTAAGTGTTTGGGAAAGGACAGTAGAACAGATGGCAGACACGTACCATGCCGACAAGGAGCTTTCGGTCTACAGGGCTGTAAGGGGGTCTAAAAGGGTAGCTGGAGGGTTATTAAATTTGACCCGATCCTCAACCAGGGGCAAGCGCTTGCAATCTATCCCATTCTCATTTTAGAGATGAGGAAGCTGAGGCCCAGAGAGGTTAAATGACATGGCCAAGGTCACAGAGTAGGCTGGTGGTGGAACCGAGAGACTCAAATCAGGATCCCCTGCTCTTTCCACTAAGCCCGACTGCTCTGGAATTTAGGATTCCAATCTACAGGCCCAGAATGTGGTCTTTTTCCTGACTGCTCGAGCAGCGTGGCCTAGTGGAAACAGCCCGGGCCCGGGAGTCAGAGGGCCTGGGTTCTAATTCCGGCTCTTGTCGCTTGCCTGCTTGTGACCGTGGATATCTTCGCTTCTCTGCGCCTCAGTTTCCTCATCTGTAAAACGGGGGCCCGGGGACCCGTTCTCTTTCCTTAGACGCTGAGCCTCGAGATGGGCCGGGAATCGTGTCCGACTTGATGACCTACACCGGTGCTCGGTATAGGAGTAAGCGCTTGAGAATTACCACAGTTATTCTCTGGGCCTCCGTTACTCCCGCTTAATCAGTGTTATTTACTGAGTGCTTACTGTGGGCAGAGCACCGTACTAAGTGCTTGGCAGAGTTCAATATAACAGAGTTGGCAGACACACTCTGTGCCTATAAGGAGCCTACAGTCTAGAGGGAGAGACAGGCATTAATATGAGTCAAAAAAATATGGATATGTGCATAAATGCGGTGGGAAAGATCAGGGGTGCAAATCCGATTTCAAGAGTGATCCAGAAGGGAGTGGGAGAAGAGGAAAGGAGGGCTTAGTCAAGGAAGGGCCTCTGGAGGAGGTGGGTCTTCAATTAAGGCTTTGAAGCGGAGGAGGGGGATTGTCTGTCAGAAATAAAGAGGGAAGGCGTTTCCAGGCCAGAGGCAGGAATGGGGTCGGCAGTGAGATAGACGGGAGGGAGGCAGAGTGGGTAGGTTGGCTTCAGAGGAGCCAAGTGGTGCGGGCCGGGGTGGGTAGGAGGGCAGTGAGGTAAGGTAGGAGGGGTGAATGATCCGGAGCTTTAAAGCCGACGGAAAGGAGTTTCTGTTCGATGCGGAGGCGGATGGGCGACCGCCAGAGGTTCCCGAGGACTGGGGAGACGTGCCCGAATGGTTTCTGCAGAAGAACGATCAGGGCAGCAGAGTGAAGTATGGACCGGAGTGGGGAAGGGACAGGAGGCGGAGGGGGCCGCAGCGCGGAGGACGACGCGGTAATCAGGAAAAGTTAAAGTGCTTGGATTAATGCGGGTAGAAGTTTGGATGGCGAGGAAAAGGTCAGATCTTAGTGACCGTTGAAGGTTGACCGCCTGAATATGTGGAGCGAAGGAGAAGCGAGTCGGGGATGATGTCAGGGTTATGGGTCTGTGAGACGGGGAGGATGGTGGTGTTCTCCTCGGGCCCTTTGCTGCCCTGAGGTGGGACTGGAAGGCAGCAGCTGGCTTGGACAGGCCCCTGCCCCCAGCCCAGGGAGGAGGAAGTGGTAGAACAACCGTCGGAGAGCCGGAGTGGAGTTCGGACCCCTTCACGGAGATGGCCATCAAGCGGGAGGCGGGGGTGTCCACGGTCCCGTTTACGCCTCCCTGAAATGAGATGACGACGACAAACTGCGGGTAGATAGAGCGGGTCGCTTAGCGGATTGTTCAGCAGTACCGCACCCCACCCACCCCCCCGCCCCCCACGACACGCCTTCCTCCCAGCGCCCCCGCCGTGTCCCGCGAAGTCTGATCCCGCAGCCTCCTCCTGCTCGCTCTCACCGCCCCCGCTCCCCGGCCGAAGCGTTGTCGCGTCGCCGCCGCCCGTCCCGCTGCCCTGCGTGTGCGTCCGGGTCGCTTGTCTGTCGTGTGAACAGCGGAAGGAGGCAGGCGGTGACCGCCAGACGGACGCCGCTTCTTCTCCGTCCCCGGCCTGAACAGGTGGGGAAGTCGAGGCCCTCTTTCGGAAGAGGAAAACAAAAAAGTCCAAATTTGCCATTTGGACGGATTCAAGTATTTGGAAAGAAGGCGGGCTTTAGGTTTCTAAAACCGCCGGCCATAGAACTGTCTCTGTTATACTTAAGTCGTGAGGGGTTCTTCCTTCACGGGATGGATTTCCATGGTCGCTTGGAAAAAAAACCACACGTTTCTGACGTTCAGATGTCTGTCTCCGTCCGTGCCGTCTTCCTCTCATCTTTCACACGAAGCGGTGCCGATGGCAGCCGTGTTTCGATCCGCCCCGGCTCGGGCACGGCGGCGCAAGAGGCGGAGGGGGTGAGGGGAGGCGGAGGGGGGAATCTGCTCCTCTCGCAGAGCAGTCCGCGGTCGGCCGCTGCTCACAGCGGGGGCCTCCCGACGGGCATCGCCCGCTCCCCGGGGTCCCGGTTTGGCCTCTCCGCCCTGGGCAAGGAGCCGGTAGTCCCCGACTGTGAGCGCAGTCCGGCCGTCACCTCCTGCGGGGTCGGTGGCCCGACCTCCCCCTGCATCCGCCGCGTGGGCCCGGAGGGACTCGAAGCGCTCAAGGGCGGAGGAGGGAAGCCTCGCTCCCAGACCGGGAGGGGATGGGGCGGGGAGAGGGGGCGAGGGGGCGGCCCGGCCGAGCCATCCAGAGGCTCGGAGGGGCCCGGAGGAGCCTCGCGGCCGCCGAGCCGGACGGCGGGGCCCGGTCGGGAGAGGAGAGGAGAGGCGCGCTTGGATGAAATTGCTTCGCTGCTTTCGGAGAAATGTCATGATGATGGTCGGCTCTATTGTTCTTGTCCCTTTGCAATGCATGCGCCTCTGTGGCAGTAGGTCACATTTCCAGACGGGCAATGCTTCAGCAATTACATGGAGCCAGTACATTTTCACACGATGAGCTCCACTTTGCCGCTTACACCTGGAGGGAGAAAGGTAAGACCTCAAACGCGGCTTCGGCTTTTCTTTCCGTGGGCCTCGAGGTGCCCCGGGTCGTGTCACGGTAAGGTGGGAAAGGAGGCCGGGGGTCAGCCAGCCGAGACCGCCCAGAGGCCCAACGGACGGGCCCGGGCAGGAGGGCCAGGGACAAGGCGGGAAGGCCTACCTGGCTCCGAGGGCCGCGAGCCGAGACGAAGGCAGTGGCGTCGGGAGGAAGGAAGAACTCCGGCTCCGGATCCTCTTCTCCGAGGCCCTGAGCAGAGGGGGCTGGGGGGAAGGGGCAGGGTCGTGGGAATCTGCTCCCGCTCCCACGGCAGGTGCCCCCCCAGCCCCGCCTGCCGTCGCCGTCGGGTCCCGGGATCGCAACGGGGAATTAAGGAAGGGTCCCATCCTCCCCTATCCCGGCGGTCAGCGGGCGCTGGGGGAAGACGTCGCCGCCTCCTCCCATCCCCGCCCCCTTACCCCGGATCTATCTCCCTGACCCTAGCAGCCCCAGCGGCAACCTCCAGACCTCCAGGTGGGAGTTGGGAATCTCCTACCCTAAGAGGGGCGGCACGGTGTCGTCTGAGGGAGCGGCTGGGTCCGGCCGAGGTATCGTTCCCCTCCCGGGAGCCAGCGACCGGCCAGAGGCAGAAAGCCACCCTTGCCCTGTGCTGGGCGGGGCCCAGGCCCGACTTCCTTTCAGCCTTTCAGACTTGGGCGTGCGCTCCTCCAAGGGCCCTCTGTCTTGGGAAAGTTTAGGAGGTGAGCGTGAAGCTCAGCCGAGACTCAGACCCTGAGGAAAGGTGGCCACGGGAGGAGAGAACGCATCCCTCGGGGTGAATGCTTTTCTTTTTGAGGGTACGGGCCGGGAAACGCTAAGTTTCTCTGCGGAAGGTTGGCCCGAATACTCTGAACAAGAAAGATGATCTCATTTTCACACCGGACCCTCAAAGATGACCCCAGGATTCACGCATTTGGTGAAAGAGGAAAAACAAAAATTGCCCCTTAAAAAACAAAAAACGGAGGCCCCCTCCCCCCAAATCAGGACCCACCTCTGGCTTTCGGAGACGTTCCCAGTCCCCGATCCGGGGCTTCTGCCTAAGCAGGCCGAGTGTCTTCCCCAGACCTCCGGGGAGCCAGACTTGGAAACGTCCCTCGGCGAGTGCCACGGCCAGCGGGAACGGGGGCATCTCCTGGTGCGGGCCCCGGTTGGCGAAACCCTTCCTCTTTCCGGATCAGCCGGCCCCCGCGAGGGGCTGTTGGCCGGGGTGGGGTGGATCGGTCGGCAGGGGCGGCCGTCTGTCCTCAAAATCCCGTGCCGACAAATTCCGACAGAAGCGGTGGTGGCCGAGCTCGGGCCTAGAGTTTGAAAGGTCGGGCCCCCGAGCACCCCTCTGATCCCCAGAAGTCAGGGGGCCTGACCCGGGCTGCCGCAATTCACGACCTCCGGCCCTGGGCTGGGCCGCCGGTCGAGCCAGGAGCAGCAGCGCCCGGGCCCACCCGATCCGGAAGCCCACGGCTTCCCACCGGCTGCCACGGGGTCGGGGCCGGCCGGGAAGAGGAGGGGTTCCCTCCCCCATCGTTGACCGCCTTGGGCCAACGGGTGAGGGAAGAGCTACGGCGGGGAGCGAGCTGCTTGTCCGGCCGGGCTTCCGAAAAGCACCCGCCCCTCGAGCGGGTCGGAGCCGCTGGCCGGTCGAAATCAAGTCCCGGTCTTCCCGGGGCCGCGGCTCGGTCACGTCCCGCGTCAGACCCCGGGACGCTCTGCGTTTCGCCCTGTGGTTTCAGAAAACCGGGAAAACTCCTCCAACCGCTCCCGGAGCTCCAGCGTGTCCAGCATCGACAAGGAGTCCAAGGAAGCCGTCACGGCCTTGTTCTTCACGGAGTCCTTCGCCCGGAAGCAGGACCCGGCCCCCTCGCCGTGTCTGTGGGTCGGGACGGGCATGGGGATGGTGACGCTCATCTCCCTGATCCTGCCCGCCCCCGACGAGCCCAGGGGGGCCGACCCCGTCACCGTCTCCCCGAGCGGTACGGACCGTGGCGATGGGCCGGCGGGGGGCCCCGGGGGGGCGGTGGGGAGCCCGGCCCGGCGAGAGAGGGGGAACGCCCGGCTGCCGGCCCGGCGCCAAGACGGGGCTTGCTTCCTCCGCAGGTACGGTCCTGGCCCTGAAGGGCGCGGTGCTGGCGTTCTCCTGCCTGGACGGCACGGGGGCGTTCCTTCACCCCCCGTACGAGGTCTGGAGGGACCCCAACAGCCTGGACGAGCACGACCGAGCCCGGAAACGGAAACTGGTCTCGTCCTCGCCCCCTTCTTCCCAGGAGGCGGGCGAGCCCCAGTACGCCGTGATCTGCTCGGAGAAGCAAGCCAAGGTCTTCTCGCTGCCCTCCCAGGCGTGTCTGTACGTCCACAACATCACCGAGACCTCCTTCCTCCTGCGGGCCGACGTGGTGACCCTGGGCGGCAGCCCCTGCCTGGCCTGCTTCTGTGCCAACGGGCACATCATGACCCTGAGGTAGGCTCTCCCCGGCGGCCGGTGCCACGTGGGAGTCCAGAAAGGGACCTGCTCACATCTGGGCCGTCCTGGGTCCCACCGGGCCGGGTGGGCAGGAGAGCAGGGCCCGATGTCGGGGAGGGCAGGGACGCCCAAGCCAATGACAGACGGGAGCTCGTGGCCCGGGGGTCCCGGCGGGGCGGGCTGGGTCGCGGCCCCAGAACGAGCCCCCCCCACCCCCCACCAGTCTCCCCAGCCTCCGCCCCCTGTTGGATGTCAACTACCTGCCGCTGACCGACATGAGGATAGCGCGGACCTTCTGCTTCACCAACGAGGGTCAGGCCTTGTACCTCGGCTCGCCGACGGAAATCCAGCGCCTGACCTACAGCCAGGCCATGTGTGACGGTCTGCAGGTGGGTCTGGGCCTCGGATCCCTTATCTGGAAAACGGGGATTCGACGCCACTTCTCCCTCCCGCTCAGGCCGTGAGCCCCGCAGGGGAGGGGGACCGTGGCCGACCTGATGACGGCCTATCAACCGTGCACTTAGAACAGTGCCCGACCCGAAGTAGGCGCTTAACCAATGCCGTCGTCATGATAATGACGACCGACCGAGCCCGGATTTCGGAGGCCGGTCCCGGGGTCGGAGCCCCAAGCGCCCATGGGCAGGAGCGCCGGGCGAGGCCTGACCTCAAAGTCGGGCAGGGGCGGCGAGGAGCCGGACCCCGGGAGGAAAGGGGAAGGTAGTGGGGGCGGAGCGGTGCCCTCTGACAAACCCAGGCGCTCCCGCCGTCTCGCCACGGTCACTGTCTTGCCCCTCGGCCTGCTGCTCTGGACACCCGAGCCGGGCCCAGCGCGCCTCAGCTTTTTCTGCGTGCTGACCGTGTCCCGCTTGTTGGGACACGCTCAGCTCCAGACCAGCTGAGAGGCAAGAGCTGAAGGGGATGGGGGGGCGGGGAGAGAGAGAGTGTGCGTGTGTGTGGTTGCGTCGGGGTGGAGCGACGGCCCATCCTTCCGACCCCACTCTCAAAGCAGAGGCCACTTCTTCCACGACCACTCCCACACAGACACGGCCCTGCGCTCCCGTCAACCCCCACTGAAATCCCCCCAGCCTCTCCCCTCCAGTCTCCCCCACACGCCGACCTCCCCCGGCGGCGACCCCTTTCGTGGGCCCCCGTCGGCCCCGGGCCGCCCACCCTCCTCCGGGGCCAAACGTGACAGCCTGCAACCCGACGGGGGAAGGAGAAGCCGGAGGGGGACGGGCAGTCCGGCGTCACGAGCGCTCGCTGTCCGGAGGTTTCCCTCGAGGGGCCGGCCCTCGGAGGGGAGGGGACGGCAGGGCACGCCGGCTTTTAGCTCCGTCTCCGCTCGGGGCTACCCACCTCCCACCTGGCCTCCTCCTCCTGCTAGCACTTGCCTAGGGAAGAGGAGCAGGAGGAAGAGGACGACGGGCCAGACAAAAGGCGAGTTAAGCGCGGGCCTCCACTCCAATCCACTAGCGCTTCCCACCCGTAACCACCCCAGATACGACATTCCCTTTCCACTCTCCGTCCGCCGAGGGGCCGTGACGTCTCGTCACCCTCTGAGGGGAGAGAAACGTTCACCTGCTCGGCTTCCTCTCGTGTCGTTTCCTCTGCGCTGGCCAGGACGTGCTCGGAGACTTGTTCACGCCGGTGGAGACTCCGGAAGCCCAGAACAGAGGCTTTCTTAAGGGGCTGTTCGGTGGAAGCGGGCAGACATTTGACCGGGAAGAACTTTGTAAGTCAGCGGTTCCTTCTGCGGGAAAGGACGGAAATTGTCACGTAATGGGGTGGGGTTGGGGGGCGGCGGGGGACAGGATAACGCTCCCGCCCAGGAGCCCGGATCGGAAGGCCGGACCATTCCCTCCCATGACCGCCCACCCTTTGGCTTTCCCCAGGAAGTGAAATCTCTGGAAAAAGTTCGGATAAAACCAGCTCAGGCCTCTTGCGTTAGGGATGGGTCAGTCCCACCCGTCCTTCCCATAATCGAGAGGCAAGTAGGCAAGCGGGAAAACTTGAAAATGTCGGGCGAGCAGACTTAGGTGCCCGAGCAGTCTCGACGAATGATTTGGAAGGTGGACTGCGGCCGAAAATTAGACGTCCCGGGGCTTCCGGGCCACCGTTTCCCTCCGGGTTCCGTGCCCCGGCCTCCTTGGCTCCCGTCCCCTAGGGCCGCGGCAGCCTAGGCGGCTGCCGTCGAAACACCCAGGCCCCCGAGACCCCCAGAAGCGCCGCTTCGCGCCCCCTCCCCGGCCCCCCGGGTCGGGGCAGTGCCGCAGACTCCGGTGCCGGGGCCCGGTGGTTCTGTCTTCCAGTTGGAGAGGCTTCGGCGGGAAAGGCTTCCAAGAGCCTGGCCCAGCACATTCCCGGCTCGGGCGGCGTGGAGGGCGTGAAAGGGGCCGCGGGCGGGGTGATCGGGGAGCTGGCCCGGGCCCGCATCGCACTGGACGAGCGCGGCCAGAGGCTGAGTGAGCTGGACGAGAAGACGGCCGGCATGATGACCAGCGCCGAGGCCTTTTCCAAGCACGCCCACGAGGTAGGTGACCGGGCCCGCTGCCCGGCCGCCCCGTCGCCCCCCTCAACCCGACTGCCTCCTTTATTCGTGGACGCCAGGACTGAGCCAGCCTCCCCGGCCCCCTGGACGGACCACAGACAGACCCCAGCCAGGCCCGGGGCTACCCCGGGGTCCCTCCCGTGACCCTCCGCCTCTGTAGGGGCGGGGCGGGGCCCCCCAACACGGATGGTGGTCCCCAGCGCCGCAGCCCCCGGGCCCAGTTGCAGCCACACCTCTCTTCTGTCCTGCGAGGGTCCTCCCGAGCCTCCCTCGGAGCCGAGGGCCGCGGCGGCACCGGGGCAGCGGGCGGGCAGATGGCAGGGGGTCTCTGTCCGTCCGCTCCGGGGCTCTCAGCTGCTCTCCCTCTCCTTTGCAGCTGATGCTGAAATACAAGGACAAGAAATGGTACCAGTTTTAGGCTGACGGCCGGGGCCGTGGCGACGCCCCCTCCCTCCGCGCCCGTCTCCGGCCGGAAGGCCCGATGCCGACTCGGACCGCCCCCCGGCCACCGACCCCGCCCTGGCATTTACACCAGACTCGCCCCGGCGAAGGCCGGACCCCGGCTCCGGCATCTCCCCCCGGGCGGCTCGGGAGGGGCTCCCTGAGCCGAGAACTCTGGCTGCCGGGGTCTGGGCGCTTCCGGCTCTCGGGCACCTCACCTTCGAGCGCTACTGCACTTTCAGAAATTCATTGCATGGTAAATTGACAACTCGAAGAAGAAGAAAAAAAAACAAAGCATGTTGTGAAGGAAGAAAAAGGACCCATTTCTCCGGTCGAAGTCAGCCAAGCTTCCTTATTTTCCAGAGCCGCATTCGAGCCACCGCTGTGTTTCAGGTACGGCCACCATCCCCACGGGACGGAGACGGCGTTGGAAGACCCCCCTCTTCTGTCACCTCTGCTCTGAGCCCCGCAGCTTTCCCGTCCTCTCCGCCCTCCCGGCCCCACCAGAGTCTGGTAGCCTCCTGTTGGGGCAGAGCCTCGGGGCCTTCCCCTAATCTGCGAGGGACTCCCAGCTCCGGGGAGGAGCGTGGCGTGGGTTCTGCCCTCGGGACCTCCCGCATCCTGAGCGGGCCCGTTCCCCGGCCGGGCCAGCAGTGGGGTGACGCAGGAGAGACCGCCCTGTGGCTGCCGAAGCCCCCTCCGCCCTTGTCTCCTGTGCTTCCCCCCGAGGGAGCCGCCGTCCCCCTTGCCCCCCGGCCCCCTTATTTATCCCAGGGCCGCTCTGCATCCCGGCTGCTCCCCACTATGGCCCGGTGGGGCTCAAGTACGATTCTTACCGTCTCCCCGGCGCTGCCCCAGGCGGGGCCCGGGACGGGAGATGGACGGACGGGTGGCATCTGAGCAGGACCCGGGTTAGCCGGGGACGTGCCCGGCTGCACGACGGCCTCACTCGGGCCAGGGAAGGCGAATCCTGGATGCCCCGGCGGGGACGGAGGAGTTAGAGAAACAGCGGGCGTATCACCTACGCTGCTTCGTCGGGACAGGAAGCTGTCGCTTTAACCGGGAACCCCGTCTTTCCTCAAGGCTCGTCGCCTCCGCGCCTGCCCCGAAGCGCCTTCCTGATCCGGGTCAGCCGTGGGCACTTCTGCGGGTTCGGTCTGTCGCTTCTGTTGGACTTGACCCGAATCAGGTAGTTTCAATCACCGGAGGCTGGAACCTGATGCGGCAACGAAGCTCGTGTCGTTTGTCCATCCAAGCGTTGCCCCAGGGAGGTCACAGGGGGTACCCTGACTCCTGCAGGAGAGCCCCACGTCCGGTCCCGGCCCGATCCCGCTGCCCAGTCGGTCAGCCCCGGGGGAGCCCACCGCCCAAAGTGGCCTCGTCCCATCAGGCCAGCTGGGGCGGCCAGGGAGGGGATTTTCTTCCAGCGGGAAAGGAGGGGTGCCATCGGGCTGCCTGGTAGAGGCTCTGGGGAGCGAGCGGGACCTCCCCAGGGACACAAACCTCGTCGGCCTATCCAGCCGTGGATCGGGGGGGATACTCGACCGACCCCGGGGAAACGCTGACCCTCGTTCCTGGAGGGATGAGCACATCTGCCGCCGGTGGAAAGAGCCCTGAGGTCAGCCGCGCCTCGGTGAATGCGACGATTCCCCGTGCCGCCCACACTGACCACCTCCAACCACCTCTGCCACCGGACCGTCCAGAACAGAAGCGCCCCCCGGGCACCCCGCTGATCCACAATGGACTATGCAATACTTCATCAGGGAAACGGTCTGTAACTGGGATTCCTTTTCCCCCAAATGCCACACTGAGACGAAATCGACTCTCCCGGTCCAAGAGTAGCGGTGGGACTCTCGCTTCAGATGACCCACGGAAGCGGCGGAGGGCGGACGACATGCTGGCTCAGCCACTCGCCACACGCTTAACGAAACTCCCCAGCCCCGGTCTCGCGCCGCTGGTATTTCTCGTCCCGGAGCGAGCCGTGGGCGAGCCCCGGTCAAAGCAATAACGCGCCGGGCGGTACGCGGAGCTGACCCGGACCACGCAACTTCCTGTTAGGACTGGAGTTCCCCGGAGCCGCTGACGTTACAGACTCCATCTTTCCTCTCCCCCGACCACCTGCGCTAAGTCTACGATGCCGTGGGTCTTGGTTTCCCTGAGGGAACCGGAGGGTTTCACCAGATGCAGCTGGAAAGACCCAGAGCACCGCCTCCCCCGTGCCAACGCCCCAGCTTGGTCCCGGGCCCCCCATCCCGAGGTGCCCTTGCCCTTCCCCTCAGCCCCCTGGGGAGGAGGGCCCCGCGCTGGCAGGCCGACGGTGGACCCGAGCAGTTACCTGGGCTGAACGGGGCAGGGAGACCCGCGGGGGGTCTGGGGGAAGGGTTCTGGGTTCCCGGCGGGTCGACCCCGGGCCGTTCCGCTTCCCGCTGAGGCCTAGAGGAGACGTTAGTTAGAGACGAACAAGACAGACCACCCTGCCGGGCTCGGGTGGCCGACCCCCAGGCTCCAAACCGGGAGTTAATTAGGACCAGGGGCCTTCCGGAAGCCAAAACCTCCCAGTCGGCTGGACCTGCCCCTCCTCTTTCCTCCAACGCCCCTTGGAACCCTTCCCGGGGACCCCAGGGTTCACTGGCCTGCTTTCAGTCGAGTCTCCAGTTCCCCCCGTCTCTCCATCCCAGGTTGAGTCGACCAATAAGACCGTTCATCGGCTATCTGTCGGGCGGGCATTTGGACGAGTACAGCGAAAGTAACAGACCCACGGGTCGCCACCCTTGAGGAGCTGGCCCCTTGGGAAGCTTTCCCGGCATGTACCGCTCGGGAGGTCATTCTGGGTAAAAGACGAGCGACGGGGTAACTAACAAACTTCCAACTAATCTCCCGCAAACGCGCCGTTGACTCTGTCCCCGCGCTCCCCACCCAGCGGCCCGCTTGTCCTTTTCCCCCCCCGATAGGCTCGTGGTTTTCGGGACACGGCCGGGGCGAGTCTTTCCGGGAATCTCCCCCGACGCCCACGGACCAGAGGCTGCTTGGCGGATCTGTAAATTGAAATCCAAGCCCGCTCCCCTTACCGCCCCGTCGCCGGGCCCGGATCCCTGGCCCCGAGAGGGTCCGAAGGGCAAGCGTCCCCACTCCCCGTCCGCAGCTGTCCGTCTTGGGCTTAGCGCTCGCCGGCGGTCGCTTCCCCAGAGCTCTCCCAGGCCCGCCGCAGTGCTGCCGCTGCTGTAGGCCGAAAGGGGGCTAAGCCCCCTTAAACTAAATGCCTACGACCCCATCGGGCTTCCGGATCTCTGCACGCCCACCCCTTCTCCACCCCGAAAGTGCATTAGGCCGGGAGTCTGGCGGGGCCGGGGGCCGACCGGGACCCCGGACTCCGGGAGGAGGATTGCGGCGCTGGCGGACGCGGCTCCGTTTGGCGAGATTAGGGCACGGGCGGCCCCCCGGGGGCTCGGCTTACAACCTCTCCGCCCCCGGGTGACGGCCGCTGCCCAGCCCTTGGCCCCTTAGGAAGGGGGCGGACGCGAAGCCCTTGGGCTTGAGGATGCCAGGGGACCCTGAGCACCGTGTGAAGGACCGGGAGTCCCCCCGGCCAGCCCGGCCCCACCTAGGCAGCCCCAAGGGCCCGGCCGGCAGCGGAGGGATCGAGGGAGTCCCGGGGCCGGGGGCAGCCGGGACGGAGCACCGGGTGGCGGCTCAGGAGGACGCCCCCCCCCCGCCCCAGGTGGGTTTCCTGTGGCGGAGGCTGCCCGCCCCGGGCGCGGGGAAGCCCGGCCGGCAACACGCAACCCAGCCCGACAGCGCCGACAACCTACGGTCTCTCCCTGTTTTTCTCCAGAAGGATAAGGGCGCCGACCGGGTGGCGTCGCCGACGTATCTTCGGACTTCTTTCAGAAAATGACAGATTCCTATTTTTCTGTTGCATTCGGCACTTGTGATTATAACGATCGAATTTCTCGTAGTCTGTAGAGAGAACAAGAAAACTGTATATGTTTGTATATAGGATGTTCTATATCTATAAATATATGTAATGTATATGTTGTATAAGTTTGGTAGTGTGCGACATTAATGCTTTCTATCAAGGTTTACCATGTATGTGGAAACAGCCCTGAAAAAATATTTATACATAGGAAGCGCCCTGGCTGGTTGATTTCTTAGCGGTGTGCGTGTGTTTGTGTGCGTACACGTGTGTGTCTGGGTGTGTGCGTGTGCATCCATTTTGGGGGTGGGGGTGAAGCAGCACCCTTCAGAGGCGGGGTGAGCCTGGGGAGGTGATGCCTCAATTCCTTCTGAACAGAACAACAAAAGAAACCCCCAAATGTGCAAAGAAAGTCCCCGTCCCCCTCACGGGCGGCCACGGGGGTCACCGGAAACGGAGCCCCGGGCCCACCGACCCGGCCGCCATGGCGACCCCGAGCGAGGAACGTGGCCGGAGGGAGAGGAGGTTCTTCGAGGAGCTCCCTGGCAGCGTTGTCGGGCGCTGAGTGGGATGCCGAGGGAGACCGCGGAACCTCCCTGAAACCAAGAGCCTGCGGCCCCATCGCCTCACCGGTCCATCCCCGTCCCCAGACTCTGCCCCGGACAAGCCTTTCCGGCCCCGAGACCGACCCGAACCGAAAGCAAGCCGTCCGCCCTCCGAGCCGAGATGCAAAGCGTCCGCTCCCGAGGTGAGACCCAGAGGCCCGGCCCCCGACACCCCCCGCTGCCGCTCCCTGCGGCCCCTCCTCTCTCAGGGAATCCATCGGCTTCCCCGGCGCCCCGCGCCTGACCGACCGCGCGACCCCACGGGCCGGGGCCGCCACCTGCCAGCCGACGGGACGGAGGTCGACGCGGCGCTTCCCCAGGCCCGGGCCCCGGCAGTCACCCCACCCAACGACCTGGGGTCCGCCGACCGCGCCTGGTCACGCCCGCGGCCCCCTGGAAAACGTTTGCCACCCTGGAGACGTGACCGAAGCCGGGGCCCCGCCCGTCTGCCCCCAAGTCGGGGAGCGGGTGGGCAGCCGTCCGGGCACTTCAAAATTAGCAGGGAAAGCAAGCGGGGGGGCGGAGGGAGGTGGGGAGAGATCCACCCGCCGCTTGGATTCTGAAGGCACGGGCCCCGCCTGGAAAGAATCACCATTTCCACTCTGCACAGGACACAATTCATTTGTTAACGGTCGCCTGCCCCGCCGGCCCCGGCACGCTAGACGAAGCACGGACCCGCCGCGCCCAGGTGGAGATCGATAAACAGTCCGCGGGGAAGCCGGTCGACCCACAGTCCTCGAGGAACTCCTCAACCCCTAATCCTCGGGGGGGTCGGCCGACCCAAAAGTCTCGGGGGAAGCTCAGCGAGCGACCCACGGTCCACCGGAGCGCCGGCCGACCCACGGTCCTCGGGGAAGGGGAGCCGGCCGACCCGCAGTCCGTGGGGGCGGCCGCCCAGACTCAGACCCGTCCACGAGAGGCCTGGCGGCTCTCTCGGGCGCGGGTTCGGGAAGGTGGCGGCGACCGAGTCGACGAGACCATCCAGCCAGTCCGTCCCCATCCGGGCCCACCGCGTCCAGCCTGGACCGAGGAGGGGAGGGAGGGGGGCTCCCGCTCCGGGCTCTGCCCCGTCAGACGTCGAAGTCCTGCAGGTCTCCCCAGCTGGGCCCGATTTTCACTTTCACCTTCAACCGCACCGAGAGCTTCACGGCGTTCTCCATTTCACTCTTGATGATCTGAGCCACCTGCAGGCCAACAGGCGGGGTTGGGTCAGTCCCCTCCCGGAACGGGGTCCCCGGAGCCAGGCCGGCGAGGCCGCGCCACCCGGGGCCGCCCCGGAGGAAGCCGGGCCTGGAAGTCGGAGGGACCTCGCCACGGCGGAGGCCATGGCGGGCGCTCCACCGGAGGCGGGGGGACCCCACCCTCCCCGGGCCCACCCCGGCAACCACCCCGGGGTCCGGGCCCCGCCGAGTCCCCGGCCCAGCCCGGAGACTCCCGAGAGGTAAGGCGGTCGCCGCCCCCCCCCCCCCCCCCCCCCGGCCCCAGAGAGCGGGTCCCGCGGGCGTCGCTTGTCTTGGAGGGTCCTCCACCCCAGGGGGAGTCGGCAGTGACCGCGCGGAAGCCCCGCCCGGGGCGCCCACCCCCATCGTTACCGGAACGGCGTCCTCCTCGGCCACCTCGTACAGGAGCTCGTCGTGCAGCTGGAGGACGAAGAAGCCGCCTCTGATGGGGCAGAGCCCTCCCGGGGCTCTCCTCTTCTCGGATCCTCCTAGCCGGGATATGCAGCCGGGTCTCGGTCCCCGCGCCCCCCCCGGGACGTGGGACCGGCCACCCGGCAACGCGGACCCACGGCCAAGCCGGCCCGGCCCCTCCCCCAGCCCCGGAAACCCCTCCCCGCCCCGGGAGACGCACCCGGCCCACCCCTCCGGAAGCCGCCGTCCCGGTGTCCGTGTGACCTGGCCGCGGAGGGCAGGGCCTCGAGCCGCCTCTGAATGTTGACGGTGGCGGTTTTGACGATGTCGGCGGCCGAGCCCTGGACGGCGGTGTTGACGGCCTGGCGCTCGGCCTGCGGAGGGAAGCCGCGGTCCCCCGCTTAGCCGGCTCCGGACGGTCGCCCCGCAGCGCGGGGCCGCCCGGTCGGCGGGCGGGAGGCCGCTCACCCCAGCCCCGGGGGGCGGTGCGGGGATTCTCGGTCTGCACCCGGGTCAGACGGGCCGCGCCCTCGAGCTCAGATATCGTGGGCCACCCGGCCAGGGGCCGGCGAGGACGCAGTCTCTCGCTCCCTGGGCCGACTGTCCCCGCGTCCCTCCCCTCCACTCCCCCGCCCCGGTTCTGAGTCTCGGCTCCCACGCAGCTGGCGGGCCAGCGGGTTCTCCGTGGCTACCCCGCGCCAAGCCCCCGGCCGCGCGGCAACGGGCAACCGAGGGAGCGAGGGGTCGGGGCCAGGGACCCCGACCTACGTGGGCTCTGCTGTAGGGGTCGACGTCTCTGATTCCGGGCAAGTATCTGCGGCGCCCCAGGAGAGTCTGGACGAATCCGTCCCTGCCGCAGCGCCTCACCGTGTCCTGCAGGAAACGCTGGACCCCTGCAAGCGCCCACGGGGCCGAGGCAACGCCCACCATCAGCCACCCTTCCCTCCTCTCCCTTCAAGCCCGGGGATCGGATGGATTCGATCCCGCGGGGGCTCGGGGCCGCGTATCCCCCCGAGGGCGGACACCCTCCTCTCCGCGTGGCCGATCCCACGTCCCGGACACCCCTCCGCCACCCTAAGCCCCCTGGTAGGCCTAAAAGGCCGGGGTGTCCCCCAAGACAGAAGGCGGTCATCGCGGCCACCCAGGAGCCAAGAGGCCCGGGCCACTCCTGCAGAGCCCCGGGCCCGCGCACACACTCGAGGATTCCGGCCACCACCGTCCAGGGCCGGGCCTGGAGCCCCCACCCCCGGCCACCGCCGGGATCCCTGGGGCCGAAGCCTCCCACGGGTTGGAAGAGCCACCGCTCCAACCACAGCAGGGCCCCCGGACCCAAGCGGACGTAGGCAGGCGGTGGAAAGGGAGAGGGCGGGCCAGGCCGCGCTCAGGCCGATGTCCCGGGACGGTCGGCTGGAGGTCTGCCAGTGGGAGCCCCGGGGGGCCTCTGGGGAGGACACACGCGGAGACCCCGCTGGCGAAGCGGAGGCCGCGACGGCGTTTCCCCAGCGGCCCGGGGCGGCGGGCTGGAAGAAGGGCTCGGGAGGCTGGGGCGGAGGGGAAGACCCACCTCCCGCCAGGCCGGATCGGAAGCCGGCAAGAGGGGCCGGGGAACGGGCGGGCTTTGGGGGCGGCCGTCTCTGACCTGGGTACCGGCCTTTGAAGGTCTCCATGTAGCGGGCGGCGTCGCTCTCGGCTAGGCCCATCTGCTCCCCCAGGGCCTTGGCCCCCATCCCGTATATGATCCCGTAGCAGATCTACGGAGACAGCCACCGCACCCTGACGCCGCCCCGTCGGCACCCCGTCGCCACCCACTCCTTCCGCTCCCTCCCGGGGGGCGTCCGGTCTCACGCGCTCCATCCCGCCGGCTGGCCTGCTGTACTCCCCCAAGCACTCCGAACAGCGCTCTGCACACAGTGAGCGCCCAATAAGTACGAATGAATGAATAAATGGGGGAGGGCCAGGGAGCCCAGGGTCACCTGTTTGGCCCGCTGCCGCAGGCCCTCCCCCACAGCGGCCGCGTCCACGGCCTTCCACTCGGCCGCGATGCTCTCGAACACGTCCGCGTCCCCGTCGAGGGCCCGGGTCAGGCGGCGGTCCCGGGACAGGTGGGCCAGGATGCGTAGCTCGAGCTGGGAGTAGTCGGCCGCCAGGACCAGCCCTCCTTCGGGAGCCGGGGGACGGAGCGGCGTGGTCGTGGGGAGAGGGGGGTTGGCATCGCGGAAAGGCAAGCCCTCGGCGGCGCGCCCACTGGACCCACCCGGGATCCCGGGGAAGGGCTGCCGGGACCAAGTGGCATTTTCTGCACCTCCCCGGGGTCCCCCGGTCGCCGTCCGGGTCGCTCCAGCCTGGGCGGGGAGTCGCTACTGCCCCCGGGGAAGGTCCCGCTCCGGGAAGGGAGGCCGGGTGGGCGGCCGGGGCGATCGACCCGGGGGTCGGGCAGCGGCAGACCCGGGGAAGAGGACAGCGGTGGGGAAAGGGGAGAGAGAAGGTGGGGGGAAGGAGGCCACTGCCCTCAACCCTCCTTTGGTTGGTTTTCTGGTCCTCCCCAAGCCTCCATCGGAAGTTCCTTTCACCCCACCCACTGCTGCAGCCCGGGGATCCCACGGGACGGGGTGGGGCCGCCGGAGCCCGGCCCGGCAGCAGAACCGCGTCGGTGCCCCGTACTCCTCCTCCCCGCCGTGCCGCGGCACGGAGCCGCGACAGCCACCTCCAGCGCACTGACCCCGGGCCCCCCACACCAGGACCCAGATTGGGCGCCCCTCACCTGGGAAAGGAACAAAAGCGTGCCTCATGCTGACAGAAAACGGCATCCCCCGGCTGGGGGTGCTCTCCTCCTCAGCCGGCACCCGCGGGCCGCCACCCAGGGGGCAGTTTCTCTGGCCTCTGTGGGAAGAAAAGCCTTGACCCGATGCTCCTGACAGAGTTCGGGGTTCGATGCGAGAGCCCTGGGGGTGGGGGAGGAGGAAGAGAGGAGGAAGGGAGAGTCCCCCCCACCGCCTCCTTCGGATACGTGTCCTAGGCCGCACGGATCCACCCAGGCGCCGGACCGCAGCCCCCCGATCGCTCCCACGGCGACCTGAGCCCCAACCCCCCCCCCCGAGGACCTTCCACCGATCGGTCCCGACGCCCCGGAGCGGCGGCTCCGACCTGGTCCGGCGAGACGCGCCCCTGCCGGGGCCCTGGGAGGGCGGGCTCTCTCCAACCAGGGTGGGCATCTCGATCTCGAAGTCTCTGGGCACGTTCTGGAGGTTGGGCTCCGTGAAGGAGATCCGGCCTGGAGTCGAGAGGGACCCGGAGGGAACTGAGGCCCGGCGAGGGATCCCTCCACTCTCCTGCCTTTCCCAAAGATCCCCCCCCGGCCCGGCACCAAGCCAGCCGGCCAGGGGCTCCGGAGAAGTCGCCGACGGCACGGGGTGCGGAGACGCTGTCCCGATGCCAACCGTCGCTGGGAAACAACCCAGGAGACTTTACTGAAGGTACATCTCCTCCAGGAGGCCTCCCCCGACTAAACCCCCTTTTCCTTTTCTCCCACTCCCTTCCGAGTCACCCTGACTGGCTCCCTTTATTCATCGCCCCCTCCCAGCCCCACACCGCTCCCGATCGTAGCTGTCATTTAATTCTTTCTATTCATGTCCGTCTCTCCCTCTAGACTGCAAGCTCGTCGCGGGCAGGGAGTGTGTCTATTGTCGTCTCTCAATCAACCCAGTGCTCTGCGTAAAGTGCTCAATAAATACAATTAACTGACTCCCAAGTGCTTTGCGTGCTCTGAATCCAGAAGACACTCAATAAATACAACTGATTGATCATGTCTATTAACCTTATTATACTCTCCCAAGTGCTTCGCACAAGTGCTCTGTACCCAGAAGGCACTCATTAGATGCCACTGATTGAATCCTGAATCTCTAGGCTGTAAGCTTGGCCCCTAGACTGTACGTTTGCTGTAGGCAGGGAATGTGTCTATTAGATCGTCATACTGTACTCTCCCGAGCGCTTAGTACAGCGCTCTGCGCCCAGTAAGCGCTCAATAAATACGACTGACTGGCCGAGGGGACGGAGCAAGCCGGGAACTGCACCACTCTTCGGTTCTACTCCGCACCCAAGATCCACATTTTATTCTCCGAAGCGCTCTGTCCAGTGCTCTGCACAGAGTAGGCGCTCAATAAACCTGACTGACCGGAAGAGGTCAAATCTGCCTTTAGCTCCCTGGCGGAGCTGAGTCCCAGGAGCCACGATCTTGGCCCGGAGCTTCGGGGGCCGGGCGCGGGGGAGACCGGCGCTGGCTCGTTACCGGTGGCGGTGTGCGTCTGCGCCGTGGGGTAGATCCTCTCCATGCCCAGGCCGGGGCTGAGGCACTTCTCCCGCTGCAGGGGGAACACCACTTTGGTCAGCGCGTTGGTGATCCTCCTCCACTCCAGGATCAGGCCCGGGAGCGGGTGCAGGGCCTTGAGCCTCTCCAACACATCCTGCCGAGAGGACACAAGGGAGCCGGGCAGAACTCCCACTCTTTGCCCCCGGGCGGTGGTCAGGGGGCCCGGTGTGGAGTCCAGGAACGTTGTCCAATCGTCCTCCCCCCCGATCTCTTCCTTCCCCTGGTCCCGCTGGACCCCAGAACCGGCGGGCAGTGACAGTCCGCACGGTCCAAGCCGCCGGACCCTCCCCCTACCAGTGTCCTCTCCCAGCACCGCAGAGAAGCTCCGGTGCCACGCCGGGCCATCAGAGAGTAATAATAATAATGTCGGTATCTGTTAAGCGCTCACTATGTGCAAAGCACGGTTCTGAGCCCCGGGGGGATACAAGGTGATCCGGCTGTCCCACGCGGGGCGCGCGGTTTTAATCCCCATTTTACAGATGAGGTAACCGAGGCACAGAGAAGTGACTTGCCCAGTCACACAGCCGGCAAGCGGCGGGTCCGGGATTAGAACCCACGACCTCTGACTCTCAAGCCCGGGCATCAGAGAGCACAAGCGGGCGAAGGAAGTAACGGACCAGGGGTTCTCACGGTCGTCCCGCTACACCGTAAGCTCCTTGGGGGCGGGGTACGTGTGTAACAGCTCCGTTATGCCGTCCCCTCCCAAGCGCTCAGTACAGTGCTCTATACAAAGCGCTCAATAAATATCACAGAGGTTCTGGGGACGCTGCCTGGCGACAGATAACCCTGTCGGGGCCCAGCCCGGAAGCGATGATTCAATCGGCTGACCATCCTTCCTCCCGCGACCGCTCGTCCGGTCAGGCTCTCCTCGGCAGCCGGCCGGGCCCGTGGGTGGCCGGCGGTGAGGAGGGATACCCGGCGGGCCTACCTTGGTGGTGCTGAACTGCCGGCCCAGCTTTCCCGCGCGGCTACCGGCCGCCGGCCTCCTGGTGGAGCCCAGGGTCTTCTTGTTCCCCGGCGGCCTCGCGTCTCCATTTGGGGGCAGCTTCAGTTCTAAGAACAGGACCTGCGGGACCCCAGCCCAGCGCTCTCTGAGAGACGCGCACGGCGACCCCGCCGCCCCGCCTCTGGATCCAGCTCCCCTGCACAGACGCCCTCCTCTCCGGTCCGGCCCGGTGGGGCAACGGCCGCCGGGGACGAGCCTGCCGCCTCCCGTCCCTCTGCCCGCCCCCCAAGATGGCAGGTGGCTGGTGCGAGCGATGTGGGGGGCGGAGGACGGAAGGGAGTGGGGGAGGGAAGGTAGGGGAGGTTGGGAGAAGAGGAGGGGAGGACGGGAAGAGAGAAATTTCACTGCCATTGGCCCTCTGGCACCACCTCCCCGAGGCGGCACCGGGCCACGGGTGGCTGTCGAGGGTCGACCGGTGAGGCCGGCCGCGTGCCGCTCCCTCCTGCCCGGTCCGGCGCACCTGCCCGCAGATCACCTCCACCCCCGGGGCAGTCCCCGCCCCGGCCGCTCCTCCCAATTTTGCGGGGACTGGACAACGGGCCCCCCGATTCTCCTCTCTTCCGCCTTTTGGAAACTGTAGCCTTCCCTCTATCGGCTCTCCCGAGCAAGCGATTTCCGAGCTTTCCGGCGCCTCGAGACCCCACTGAGCCCGATGCCCTAAAGGGAGGGGAGAGGAGTCTCGGGGCGGCGGAGACGAGGCGGGGAAGCAGGGACGGGATGGGGCGGGTCGACGGGGGCGCGAAACGTGATCCCGTTTTTCGCATCTCGACCGCCGAGCGGCAGATCCGCCGACCGCCCGGGAGATCGACCTCGCTTAGAAGAGGCCATCGCTCTCTCTCCACCCGGCCGAGCTGTCGATGGACCCACCTGAGCGACGTCATCGGGGCAGGTGAGGGAGAAGGCGTGGCCGGCCAGCTGGTAGGCCCGGGCCTCGATGGCGTCCAGCTTGGCTCGCATGACCTGCTTCTGGGACTCACATTCTGCCGTGCTGAAGCCAATCCCGTTGAGCTCCAGCAGGGCCAGGCAGTACCGCGTGGGCATCTCCACTTGGCTGAAAACTCCTGAAAGGACCGGAGGCAGAGAAACGATCCTGACCTCCCCCCGGCTACCAGGGTGCAGGGTTTACAGAGATGCCCCGCGTGCCCTTCTGGAGCGCCCGGGATGAGGCTGAAACAATAATAATAATAATAGTGGTGGACGGTATCTGTCAAGCACTTCTCATGTGCCAGGCACTTAACTAAGCACTGGGGTAGATTCGAGGTAACTGGATTGGACACAGTCCCTGTCCCACGTGGGGCTCACAGTCTTCATCCCCATTCATTCATTCGATAGTATTTATTGAGCGCTTACTACGTGCAGAGCACTGGACTGAGCGCTTGGAACGGACAATTCGGCAACGGATAGAGACCGTCCCTGCCCATCGACGGGCTTACAGTCTACAGATGAGAGAACTGAGGCACGGAGAAGTCAGGTGACCGGCCCAAGGTCACACAGCAGACGAGGGGCGGAGCCAGGATCAGAACCCAGGTCCTTCTGACCCCCCCGGGCTCAGGCTCTACCCACTTGGCCACACCGCTCCCCCTACGTTGACAACCGAGCGGACGACAGCAAGAGCAAGTACGCTGGAGACACTGAGCGGACAGTTTCACCCCACTGTTCCCCCCAACTCCCAAGGCATTTATTGAGCACTTAATTAAAACAATCACTGTGGCGTTTCATTGCTTACTATGTGCCAGGCACTGTGCTAAGCGCGGGGGTAGATACGAGCTAATCAGGTCGGACGCAGTCCCCGTCCCACACGGGGCTCACGGTCTTCATCCCCATTTTCCAGTTGGGGCCCCGCTGCTTTCCCCGCGCTTCTTGTGTGCAGAGCACTGTACTGAAAATGACTGTGGCATTTGTTAAGTGCTCGCTCTGTGCCGGGCGCCGTACTAAGCGCCGAGGTGGATCCGAGCCAATCGGGGTTGGGCACGGTCCCCGTCCCACACGCGACCCGCAGTCTTACTCCCCATTTTACAGGTGAGGCCACCGGGGCGCCGCGAAGTGAAGTGACCTGCCCAAGGTCACACAGCAGACACCGGGGAGAATACAACAGAGTCGGTAGATTCTGCACGCGCCCAGAAGCAGCTCATGGTCTACGGCGGGAAAGTAAATAAGCCAAGCTCCGCCTTCACCTGCCGGCTATCGGCCTCGGGCCCGAGAGCCCCAGACTCGCTCGCTAGGGAGCAAAGGGGGCGTCGGGGGCAAAGGGGAGGCTTCAGAGCTCTGCCTGCTCTGATGGGGCTGCCCACCCGAGTGGGGGACCGGAGCCTGGCCGGAACGCTCAGTACGGTGGTCTTCTGCCCACAGCGGGCGCTCAATAAATCCCCCTGACTACTAAAACCCTACCCCCCTCCTTGCCTCGGTAGGTCGGCGAAGAGAGGCCGGAGCGGAGGAGAAGGCGGGGAATCCACGAGCGGTATCTCCCCCGGGGTTGCGGAGAAAGCCACGAGCCCCGGGGGAAGCAGCGTGGCTCGGCGGAAAAGAGCCCGGGCTTTGGAGTCGGAGGTCATGGGTTCGTATCCCGGCTCTGCCACTTGTCAGCTGGGTGACTGCGGGCGAGTCACTTCGCTTCTCTGGGCCTCAGTTCCCTCCTCTGCAAAATGGGGGATTAAGACTGTGAGCCCCACGTGGGACAACCTGATTCCCGTGGCTACCCCGGCGCTCAGAACGGTGCTCTGCACAAAGTAAGCGCTTAACCATTACCAACATCATTATTATATTATTATTATTATTACCGGGCCCCTCAGGCCGGCCCAGCCCGGTCAGCGGGCCGTGGGCCCTGTGCAGCAGGACAAACTCCCAAATCAGGAGATGCGTCTGGGGGCCCACGGCTCCACGGCAGGCAGGAGGCGGAGAAGGGCGGGATACCTCGTTCTTCTCCAATAGCTGGCTGTTTTACAACACACACCCCCCACACCTCTCCCACCCCGCCCCCCACCTTGTAGGTTTTCTTTGTGCAGCAGGCAGTTGAGTCGCTCCATCGCCGCGAAGACGAGAACAGACTCGACGGCGGCCCGGTAGCGTCCGGAGCGGCGGGCGCCGGCCCTCAGCCCGAGGCTCTGGACCCCCGGGCCGGAGTCTATGCCGTCCAGCAGGGGCAGCTCGTCGGGGAGGAAGCTGGCGACGATGCCGTGCAGGGTCCGTTCGACGGAGCCCGGGTCCAGGAGCCAGCAGGCCACCTGGGAGGGAGGGACACGGGGCGGCTTGGATCCCATGCGGGGTAGCGCCGCCCTCCCGGTTGGGCCCCGCTGCCGCTCCCCCGGGCCCTTTCTGGAAAAGGCGGGAGAGCGAGCGAGGTGGGGCTGAGCGGCTCCGGGCCCGCGGCCCTGGCAACCCCTCCCTCGTGCCACGCCCGCCCGCGGCCACCAAGATCCCCGGGCAATGCCGGGGTCACCCTCTGAACCGCCCCGTTCCCGGGGCGACAGTGGCTTCTCCGCCCCGGCCGGCCGAGGCGGAGGGTCAGAGCGTGGAGAGAGGAAAGTCCAAGGCTCCTGCCGAGTCTCAGCCGAAGAGGCGGACCGGCTGTGGCCAAGGCACCCGGGAGGCCCGGTGGTTCCCAGGGGTTAGCCTCAACTGACGGGAACCATTTTCCGCCGACACGAGCTCGCCACCGGATCGGTTTTATCCCCCACGGAAACCCGCCTCCAGATGCTGACCGTTTCACCTCTACGACGTTTCCGGGACCCGCCCCTTCCCCTCCATCCAAACCATCACCTCGCCGGCCGCCCTGCCTACGGCCCCTCCTCTCCCCTGGCCTCGCACTTGGCTCGACCGCCCCGATCGTTTTCCCAGGAAGTCCCTCTGCGCTTATCCCACTCCTCGAAGAGCTCCGATGGTTGTCCAGCGCTCTCCACGGAAACCCCTGACCGTCGCCTTTAAGGCGATCGGTTCTCCGACCGCTTAGCCTCGCTCCCCTCCCATTACAACGCAGCTCTCCATTTTCGATCCTCTCAAGCCGACCTACTCGGCGTGCCTCATTCTCATCCCTCCGGCTTCTCCTTCCTCACAGCCTTCCCTTCTCTCCTGCTTCAGATCCCACAGACTGCCACTCTCCCCACCTTGCAAACCCTCCCGGTATCACATCTCCTCTAGAATCCACTTCTAGCCAGAGGAGAAACGATACTAACGCCTGCCAACCCCGGCCCCCTAGACCCTAGCCTTGGGAGCACCTCCGCTCTCTCAGGCCTTTACCACGATGCTTCGCACACAGACGCCGCTATCGACTGACGGTTTAGACCACGCCCCGCTCCCCCCAAAAGCACCTTTCCCCGGGGTGGAAATGGCCACGGCTGCATCTCCCCTAGTCACTCTGCCCCTCTCCACTTCGATTTCTCCAACTCTGCAGTTCTGACTCCCACGGGGTCCTCGGGCCGCGCCCGGTCCACGAGCTCCTCTCGGGCTGCGATCGCGTCTACCGCGTCGTACTTTCCCGAGAGCTCGGTACGGTGCTCGGTGCACAACAGGCACTCACTAGATACCGCTCATCGGCTGGATCAGAGCAGTGCGGAACGACCCTCCACGGGGTGAACTCAGACGCCCCCGCGGGATAAACCCTCGTGCTCTCACTGCCCGCCGGGAGCCGGTCCGGAAACATCTCCGAGAAGAGGCCAGCGCTCGGGCTGCGGCCGGGGAGAGGAGCGCCACCGGGCCGGGAGACCTGCTTCCGACGCCGGGAGAGACAGCGAGACCTTCTACGGCACCGAGGCGGTCCGACCCGAACCCCGCAACAGGCGATCCCGCGAGGCGGGAGCGGTGTCATCCCCTAAAGGAAGAGCTCAAGGGAGGCTGGAAACCTTTGGGTCCTCGAAGCTGCCGGCCAGGGAGACGTCACAGGCCCCGAGCAGGGTTTTGTAGTGCGGGATGAAATTGTACACGACCAGCGAGCGCCGTCCCTCGGGCTCTTGCTGCAGGCAGGATCGGAGGTGCCGCAGTCTCTCTTCCACCGGCAGGCGTGGGTCCAGAGAAGGGGGTGCCAAGCTGGCACTGATGTCTGAAATGTTTTACGGGGGACGGGCAAGGGGGGAGGGAGGGAAATCGATTAAGTTCATCTGGAATTCTTTGAGACCGACGACGGCAAAGCGTGTTGATACTGGCAGCCCCGGGAGGGGGGCGGTTTCTGAATCTCACAGGGTGTATCGAAGAATAATAATAACAATAATAATAATTTGTCAAGCTCTTACTATGTGCCAGGCACCGTACTGAACTAGCGCTGGGGTGGATACGAGCCCATCGGTTGGACATACCCCCTTGTCCTGCATAGGGCTCGCAGTCTTAATCCCCATTTTACAGCCGAGGGAACTGAGGCACAGAGAAGTGAAGTGACCCGCCCAAGGCCACAGAGCAGACAAGTAGGCGGAAGAGGGATTAGAACCCATGAGCTTCTGACTCCCGGGCGCGTGCCCTATCCGCCACGCCATGCTGCTTCCCCCGAAGTACGGGGGGGCTGGGGATCGAACCCGGGGCCTCACACATGCGAAGCGCGCGCTCTGCCGCTGAGCTACAAGCGGCGCAGGTGGGCCCCGCTAGACGCTCCGGGAAACCTTAGCAGGAAGCTTGAGAGCAGGGATGGAAGGGAGCGGCGCGGAAGCCCCTGACCTCCCGTCTACCGGAAGCCCGCGGGGCACGGGCTCCGGCCGAGATCCCGACCGGCCGGGCCGGCCCCCGTTCCACGGGGTCGATGGCTCGGCCCGCGTTCCAATCCGGGAAGTTCCGCAGTTTCCCTTTTCCTCCGCGGCTTTCTCCGATGCCCCAAGACTCCGCGCGAGCCTTTGCCAACGAGCCGCCCAACTGCTTGTTCTCACCCCAGAGTGAAGGTAGGAAAGGGCGACGCGGTGCTCTCCGCTTCAGGCCGGCCACGCCTGCTTACCGGAATGACTCTGGTCCCGCTGCAGTGACAGATAGTAGGCGTCCTTCCCGCCCCAGCAGACGGCCAGGCCGACCACCGAGACGTCCTCGGACCCCTGGACTGGAAACCCGTCGTCGGTGATCGGGACGGGCCGCGAGGATCTTTCTAATACGGCAGAAGGGAACCGGTGAGGGATGAAAGCTCAGGAGAGTGAGAGGAGTGGAGAGGGCGGGGAAGGGGACGACGGCCTACCTTCCTTGAGCTGGCCCCCGATCGTGGATCTGGGGGGCTTGGGCCGACCGATCTTCTCGCAAGCCACCGAGATGGCAAATCTTCTCTGGCCCTGCCATTCTCGGATAAACGTTTGAAAGAGAGTCCTGTCACTGGCCACATCAATGACGGTCAGGGTCTCGGCGCTGCCGGGGACCGAGGGGGAGAGCCAAGCGTCCCGGGACGGCTCGGCGGAGACTCCGCCGGCCCTCGGGTCGACGCGCTGGTCTTGCGGCTCCGGGGCCGAGCCGCGAGTGGCTGCGTTTTGCGGTAGGAGATGCCAGGCTCCATCTCGGCCCGGAATCCCCTGGGTTTTGTTGGGCTTCCCACAGGACATGCCCAGGGCGCTTGGAAGGACGGGCTTAGCAGCGGCGGGTGTTGGCGGGATCAGTCCGAGGCCCCCGTCGAGATGGGGATCGGGTGCCCCAAGGCCTCCCTCGCCTTTCAGAGGAGACGCAGTCTGAGCGCGCAGCGCCGGGGGCCCGGCCCTACGGTCCGACCTCCCCCGCTCGGATCGTGAACCGACCTCAGGGGACGCTGACCCTCTGCGCGGGTGACCGGGTACCACGGCTGAACCAGTCTCCTCCCGGCTCCTGAAGTCCGCCGGCTCCTCTTCCCCTCCGTGCAGACCCGAACCTGCCCCGTTCGGCTGGACGGCTTCTGGGGGGCGGGGACAATTATCTAAAAGGCCCTGTAGTCCCGGGCTCAAATCGAACGTCTGCGACCACAGCCCGGGACTTTCTCCCTCTTCCCTGGGGACTTCAGCCCCCGGAGATCCTCCACCTGGCCCACGTCCGCCCGCGACAGAGTGGCGGCCATCGTCCTTCTCAACGTCCGACGGCTCCCTTGGCTCCGCTCCCTCAGAAGGCGAGGTGGGGGCCCGCGCCTCTGGGCTGGGAGCGGGAATCAGGACTTCGGCCATCTGGAGAGAGTCCAGTTCTGAGAAGTCGACGGACTTGTCGCCGAACAGGGCCGGCTGGGGCTCGATGGCGGGCGAATGGCCAACGGTCACCCTCCTCGGCGGCTCCCGGCGCGAGGGGCACGGGTGGTCAGTGCCGTGGTCCGGTGGGATCCCCAGCGGGAGGGGCTCGGCCGCCTGCGGGTCACAGACGGGCTCTGCTTGGCTTCCGGGAAGGTCACCGTCGAAACTGTCGAACAATAAACTGCTACTGAGATTCAGGCTGCTCTCGGAGACGGACCGGCCCTCGGCTACGCTGGACGGGGTCGGCTGGACGGGTCTCGTTGCGGGGGTCGCGGGGAGGCTCTCTGCTTTTGACTCTGGAGTTTGAAAACCCTGAAGAAAGCGAGTGAGTTGGGAGTCAGTGACCGACACCTCGTTTCCTTCACTGCCGCCGGGTGCAGCGTCCCCGGGCTGCTCGGGGGGCCTGGACCGGAGACCTGCCGGGCTCAGGATCCTGGCGGTTTGCTTCCTGGCGTTCGCGGACGCGTGATTCAGGTGCCCCGAGGCGACGTCCTCGTTTTGGAAAGCGCCGGCTCGGCTGGCGTGCCCGCTGCCCCTCCATGCCGGGCCCTCGGTCCCCCGTCGTCCGGGACTCTCGGCCGTCGGCCGCTGCTGAATGATTTTCTCCGTCTGGGTGTCCAGCTGGAAGCTATCTTCAAAGTCCCCAGGCCCGAGGTCCGGGTCCGCAGGCCGCTGGGCTTTCAACTGGGTTGCGGCACAGACGCCTGCTCTGCCGTCCCTCTGAGAGGCGTCCCTAAGTCGGCCCCCGTCCTGGACCGGTTCTTCCCGGGGCTCGGCTGTCCTAGTTATACTTCCCTCCACATCCCGAAAATCCAGGGAGGTGACGGTGGGCCCGGGGACGCTCGGCCTCCCACGTTTCCAGTGGCGATCGTGCCCGCTTTCCGAGCCAACGACTGCATCGTTCTTGTGCACGCCACCTCCAGGCCCTCGCTGCGCCCGTCGGTTCCCGGTTCGCCTGGCTTGAGGTTCCGGGGTGTCCCAAGGCTTCTTCTCGGGACCTGGCTTTACAAAGGGACCCTCCAAACGGGTTCCCTCGGCGGGTGGAGGGTCCGATGACTTGTTCGCGTCCCGCTCGGCCCTAACGTGAACAGAAGGGTTGGGAGCAGGGGACCCGGACCCTAAAACGTCCACAGTCTTTCCGCCGGAGGAGGGGGATTCTTTCCGACCACCGCCGCCGGGTCCCCCGCGGCCCCGAGACCCCGTCCTCTGCGTCCCAGAGTCTCCCGGAAGCAAGCGACGTCGCTTGCACCTCCCAGTTTTGTCTTCGGGCTGGTTTGCCGCCCCGCTCCGAGCTCCGAATCTGGGAGTAGTTGGCAGGTTTTCTGAAGTGGGGCTCAGAGCCGGTGTTATCCCATCTTCTAGAGAGAGCGCTCGATCCTTCCTCCGGGAGCCGGGCCGGCCTTCGGGCACCCGAGTGTTGTCCTTTCCCATGCCACGGTCCAAGGTCATCCGCTTCCCTGCCCCGGGCAGCCAGGCTGCGGCACCTGGCTCTCCCGGTGTGGGCTGATGTCGTGGGACACCCTCCCCGGGGATTCCGAAGCCGGAGGTCCGAGGAGGAGGACGCCCCTGGTTCTCTTTACCGGATTCTGGCACCGCCCTCGGTGGACTCTTGACTGGACGAGGCCTGGGCTGGGCTCCCTTGTCCTTCCCCTCGGGGGTCCCGGACCTCTGAAATGACCGTCCGGCACGCCGCCTCAACTCCCGGTCCTCCGCCTCCGAGTCGCCGTCGGCCCCCGCTCCGGGTCCCGGCTTCAGAAGAGAATCCGGAGTCCAGCGGACGCCCATCCCGGCCAGGTCCTGCTGCAGAATGGCCGTGGCCTCCTCCACGACAAGCACCGCCGCCTCTCTCTCCGTCAGGCCCTTCCTCCCGGACACCCAGATGGTGCGCTTATGCCGACGCTCCTCGGCCGCCTCCTCTTCCTCGTCCACCGCCCGGCGGGTGCTGGCCGGGAGGGACAGGATGAATTAAGCAACTTAAGCTAACGGGACCCAGCTTGGGGTGAGGAAGGGGACCCGGGGAGGAAGGAACTCCTCCGAGGATTAGGGAGAAGGGGCCGCCCCACACTGGCCTCCGCAGTTCCAAGATGTGCCCGGGCCAAGACGGGCCACGGGAGACCCAGGCTGGACCACCTGATGTCGGCGGCCCCCAGCAAGGCAAACGCAGAGAGGCTTGTCGGGGATCAAGCCGGAAAACGCAAAGCAAGAAGCAGGCTACGACTCACGGAAGACCCGAGCGGGAATGGGAAAACGGGCTTTCCGACGGGAGGAGGTCGGGTAGGCAAAGCAACGACGATGTCGACGGACAGCCGACGACCGGCAGCGGCCCGTTCCCCGGGGGCAGACCTGAAACCGCGGTGGAGGTCGGCCGCGGCCGGTGCGATTTTATCCGCGGGGGCGAGTTCGCCGTGCGGAAGGACTCCGTGGCCGGTAGGGTGGCCGAACGGGTGAGTGGGCTACGGTGGGAGATGGTGACATCGCCCCCTTTAAACTCTGGCAATTCTCCGGGGCCCAGACCACATTCGAGCAAATCGGGCCCGGCAGGGTGGGACCGGGCCCTGGCTGCTTCCTGGCTGGCCCTCGGGTTCCGACAGAGGCTTCCAGCATTCACGCAGAAGATCCAAACCCTCAGAGGCAAGTATTCCCATCTGAACGCCAGGAGGATTTGCAATTTTCCCCCAGGAGGGTCCTGTGATTCCACGCCGCTTTCTGGACCTTCATTAAGCGGCCAGTTCTCTAGACTCACTGTAGGCAGGGAGCGCGCCTTCCGACTCTGTTCTCTTGTACTCTCCCAGGCGCTTAGTACAGTGCTCTGCACGTGGTAAGCATTCAACAGATACCACTGGTTGACTGATTTGATTAGCAGAGGTCAAGCCAGAGCCAGGCCACGGGGCCCCCGGCGGAAAGGAAGCCATCTCGCCCGCAGCCTCCGCTCTCAGCTCCGCAAAGCGCTCTCTGCCCCCCACGGCCCCTCGGGCCCCAGTGCTCACCTCCGGAACGGCCCGGCGTTCCTCAGCGCCGCCTCCACCCGGTCCGCCCCGGCCCGGGCCAGGTCGGCCACGGTGACCAAGCCAGCCGCGTAGAGGGCTCTGGCCCGCTGGGCGTTGAGCAGGGACACCCGGACCAGGTCGCACAGCTCCCGCTGGACGCCGAACGACAGGCGGCTCTGAAACTGGCAGAGCAGCTGCTCCATGTTGTGCCAGCCCAGGCGGTTAGAGAACACCGTCACCATCCCTGCAAGAGAGGCGCCACTGACCGAGGGCACGACCGCGGTTACCGAGACCCCGTGACAACCTGCCGGGCCCGGCGCCCGGTGCTCGGGAAGGACCCGGCCGGCAAGTGACGCCAATCCCTCCCCGCACGGAACTCACCTTCTAAATGGTGATGGCGCCAACCACTGTACTAAGCGTCGGGATAGGTACAAGCTAATCCAGTTGGACCCAGTCCCTGTCCCACATGTGGCTCCTAGTCTTACGTCCCATTTTACAGATGAGGGAACGGAGGCACAGAGACGTGACTTGCCCAAGGTCACACAGCCGACAAGTGGCGGAGCCAGGATTAGGACCCGGGTCCTTCTGACTCCCAAACCCGTGCTCTTTCCCAAAGGATATTTCCCGAACCAATAATCCAAGGAGCAGGTGCATCATATACCAGAGGCCTCGGGAGAGTCTCCTCTTCTCCGAACACCGGGGGTTTTGGCGGAGGACCACCAGGCCCAACAATCCCCGGAGCCAGGACCCGACATCACCCCATCGGCTACCTACCGACCTACCTACTAGGGTCAAACTGGCTGCCCCTGAGGGTTCCTGCCAGGCAGAACTCACCCGCATAAGTAGCCGCTGACTGCTGGAGAGACTGAATCTGCCCCCGGCTGCAGCCGAATTTCTCTGTCATTTCCTTGAGGGGCACTTCGTTGATTAAATCTAGCAGGGCAAGGCTGGTGAAAAACCTGTCGGGCAAATCAGTCAGGCAGTCAATCACATTTGTTGTGTGCTGACTGGGTGCCCAGCACTGTATTAATAATAACGATGATGATGTTGGTATTTGGTAAGCGCTTCCTATGTGCCGAGCACTGTTCTAAGCGCTGGGGGAGATACAGGGTAATCGGGTCGTCCCACATGAGGCTCACAGTTAAACCCCATTTTACAGATGAGGTCACTGAGGCACAGAGAAGTGAAGTGACTCGCCCACAGTCACATGGCTGACAAGTGGCAGAGCCGGCATTCGAACCCATGACCGCTGACTCCCAAGCCCAGGCTCTTTTCCACCGAGCCACGCTGCTGCTTTTCTTCTCCTATTAAGCGCATAGGAGAGGACAATATACCGGGCACGATTTGCTTACATCCACCTCAATGCTTAACAAAATGCCCGACACATAGTAAGAGCTTAACAAATACCACAGTTATTACTAAGAACGGAGGCTGGGTCTCCAACCCTCCCCGGGACCTCGAAGGCCCGGTTGTGGGGCCGGCCAGGTGGCCAGCTAAACAGGCCGCTGTGGCCACTCAACCCAGCCCCAACCCCCTCCAATCCTTCGAGCCAGGTGGTTTCTGGGTCTCCCATCCCGGGACGATGCCTGCTGCAGAGAAGCAGCGTGGCTCAGTGGAAAGAGCACGGGCTTTGGAGTCAGAGTTCATGGGTTCGAATCCCAGCTCGGCCACTTGTCAGCTGTGTGACTTTGGGCAAGTCACTTAACTTCTCTGTGCCTCAGTTACCTCATCTGTAAAATGGGGATTAAGACTGTGAGCCCCACGTGGGACAACCTGACTCCCCTGTGACTACCCCAGCGCTTAGAACAGTGCTCGGCACATAGTAAGCGCTTAACAAATACCAACATTATTATTATTATTATTAGAGGCTGAACAAGATGCACAGGTCAGGAGGCATCCCGACACCGGAAGATACTTTACGCTAAGCGCTGTAGTCATGCTTTAAAATGACTATTATTACAAGAAAAGCTCTCTCTCTCCCCTTCAGTCCCGATTAGCGCCTTTGATAGATCCTGGAGAGCAGAGTGGTGAGGGAAAGCGGGCTACGCCAAGACTAGTGTCCCCCAGAAAACAATGCACCGATGCGTTCCCAAGATCCAAAGCCACATAAATAGATCCCCAAATGGACAATAAAGCCAGGTGCACGACCAGTCACTTCAACCTGTAACGATGGTAAAAGGTTGTTTCACTAGGTGTTATTTATGCAAACACTCGTAACTACTCAATTTTATAAATGTGATGCGTTATTTTCAGCGAGAAGGTACTTTAGATTTCCAGGCCAGAGATCGATCCTCGTTTACGCTGGATCCATCAGTCGTTATCTGAAGCTAAACCGAAACGCGTTTGATTCCCCTGTTCGAGCCCGTCAAAATACTTCAGAGACGGAGGGGGGAGGGGAGGGAGGGTGTTTAAGTCTAGGTAAGCTCAGCTGGTGTTCTCCAAGTGAGAGTGGGCCGTAAGAAATACCGCCAAGAAAATTCAAGAGCGTCATCTCAGGGATACCTGCATTCATTCATTCATTCAACAGTATTTATTGAGCGCTTACTATGTGCAGAGCACTGTACTAAGCGCTTGGGATGAACAAGTCGGCAACAGATAGAGACGGTCCCTGCCGTTTGACGGGCTTACGGTCTAATCGGGGGAGACGGACAGACGAGAACGATGGCGATAAAAAGAGTCAAGGGGAAGACTCCTAATGACTGTGGTCTCTGCTAAGCGCTTCCTGTGGGTCAAGCACTGTTCTTCTAAGCGCTGGGGAAGAATAATAATAATAATGTTGGTATTTGTTAAGCGCTTACTATGTGCACAACACTGTTCTAAAGCGCTGGGGGAGATACAGGGTCATCAGGTCGTCCCACGTGAGGCTCACAGTCTTCATCCCCATTTTACAGATGAGGTAACTGAGGCACAGAGAAGTGAAATGACTCGCCCGCAGTCACACACCTGACAAGTGGCAGAGCCGGGATTCGAACCCATGACCTGTGACTCCCAAGCCTGGGTGCGGGGCTCACGAACTTACCGCTGTATTATATTCTCCCAAGCGCTTACTGAATCTAAGTAGGAGAGAGAATAGTCATGGAACCCCCATTTAGACTTTTGCCCATCGCCATCTAATCTTCCCAGGTCCCGTACGTTCTTTCATTCAATTGTATTTATTGAGTACTTACTGAGCGCAGAGCACCGTACTGAACGCTTGGAAGCGAGTACGATATAACAGTAAGGAGACACATTCCCCGCCCACGACGAGCTAGTGGGGGAAAATGTCCCTCAGAAGTGGGATGTCCACCGTTCAACCCCCTACCTTTTGTGGATGGCCATTTGTCGGTGCTGTTTCTCCGTCTTTGCCACAATCTTTCCTTTCACCGAGCGGGCCAGGAACCCTTCTTCGATCCCCACCAGCTCGGCCACCCGCTTCATCGAGGTGGGCAACTTCTCCCACAGGCAGAAGAACTGGTACCAGTCGATGGTGATCCAGTCCTCGTAGACAGGCGTGACCTAGGAGGGGGAAGCGGGCCCGAGGCCCCGCGGAGGAAGCGGGTCGCCCATAGCCGCCTTCACCCCGCTGAACCTCCGGGCGGGGGTGACTGGCAGCCCGACCTGGCGGTCCTAATCCCCGCTTTACCCACGAGGGAACCAAGGCACACGGTGACTCGCCCGTGGTTACACAGCAGACAGGCGGCGGAAGCAGGATTAGAACCCAGGTACTACTGACTCATTTCATTCATCCATTCGATCGGATTTATTGAGCGCTTACCCTGTGCAGAGCACTGTACTAAGCCGGGCTCTTTCCACTAGGCCACGTTGCTGCCAAGTATTTTTACAGGGATCTAACCTCCACTGACCGTAAAGGAATCGGCTGCGACGAACGATGGTTTTTCCCGTCTGTCCAAGACCATCTGCACGTCACCCAGCCCAGGGCGATAGGCCAGGCCGATTATGAAGCCTCTACCCTTTCAGGCTGTGTGGGATTTTCTCCACACCGGCCCGGAGAAGCTAGAAGACGAAACACCTACCAGGTAGAGGATATGCAGGTCGTTCTCCAGGACGAACCCCTTCATAGCCCTCTGCAGGTCAGCAAAAACCCCCAGAGCCTCCGTCGGTGACAGCGAGGAAGAGAGGGTGGCTAAGCCCAGATGGGTTGGCTGATACACTTTCCCTGAGAGAGCAGCGGGCGGTAAAACTCAGAGGGCGAGCCCCAGGCGAGCATCGGCTTCCGCTCCGGGTGCCCCCACAGAGAACGCCGCCCTCGCCCGGCAGTGGGAAGCGGAGGAAGCGGGACGATTACCTTTATCTTCGCCGGCTTCCCGGACCCGGATGAATTCGTTCTCCAGCAGCCACGCCACACAGGCCTCGATCGCTCCCCGCTCGACGGTGTCCTGGTCCCCCGGGGCGGCCCGCTGGCCCTCGCGCAGGCTGGCCGCCGACAGGGTGCAGGAGGCATAAGTCTGCACCTCCTGGGCCGTGCTGGCCACCCCGCCGACTATTATCTACGACAGGAGGGTTTTGACCAGAGGGGCCAGGGAAGAGCAGGGCGATTTCACCCAAGGCTCGGTCCGGCCGAGAGGGGTAGGGAGTCGGGGGGGTGGTCACGTTCCCACAGGCACCCTCGATGGGGAGAGGTGAATTTTGGCAAGGTGACGAGTTAGGGGCCTTGGCTCCGAGAAGGAAGAAATTTTGGAACCGGCCTCGGGGATGCTGGAGAGGATTGGTGCAATGAGTCTCTTGAGGCCAGTGGCCCGTTACTCAACAGAACTTGTTCCTCGGCATCTGTATTCTCTCTGGAACACGCGTGTGCACCGGGGCCCATTCAGGGAGACGTGGGGCGGACCAGGGGATAGGCCAGGGCGATCCTTCCCAACCCACTCCAGGACACCCTGACGTCGAGGGGCGGAGGACCCACTGCCCCTGATTTGAGGCAACACAACCCTCTGAGAAAGCGGGCAGGGAGCGAGGGCAAGGAGTCGGCTCTGGACTCGGTGGTCATACCCAGCTAACCTTGAAAGGGGCAGCACTAGGAGGCGGGGACAGGAATTGGGGTGAGGAGCCTACGAGCCAGGTTCCCCCCGGGGCCAAGGAACCCTGTCAGCCCTGCCAAGCCCGATGATTCCACGTTCCACCACCTCCCTCGGCTGCCCACCCGGCAGAAACCAGGAACCAACCCTAGCCCGGAGGGCGTGAAGTGAAGGAAACCAAGCAATCGCTTCACTCCTCTAATGCTAACGTTCACACTGACCTCTCGCTCAAGTCCTGCCTCTGGCCCCGAACGCCCTCCCTCTTCATATCCGACCATCACTCTCCCTCGCTTCAGAGCCTTTTTGAAGGCACATCTCCTCCAAGACGCCTTCCCTGACTAAACCCTCCTTTCTGCATCATCCTGACTTGCTTCCTTCATTCATCCCCCTCCCAGCTCCACAATTCTTAATGTCCATATCTGTAACTTAATTTAATGACTGTCTCCCCCTCTAGATTGTAAACTCGCTGTGGGCAGGCAATGTGTCCGTGATATTGTTCCATTATCCTCTCCCAAGCGCTTAATACGGCGCTCTGCCCACTGTAAACTCTCAATAAATACGACTGACTGTCTGGTTGACTGTAGGTATCCCATCCCGCCCGCCGGAGGGGCGAAAGGAGCTCTCTCGCCCGTCGTGCCGTACCTCCAAGATGGCTCGGATCATGCTGGCCGTCATCTCTTCCCCGGCTCCGGTCCGGAGGCAGCTGCGGACGGGCTTTAGGGACCCCTGGAGCAGAGCGATGCCTTTCGACTTCTCGGAGTACTTGCACACTAAGATGCTCTCACCTAAGGGCAAAAGCGTGCCTGAGCTTGCCACGCGCGCGCGCGCGCGCTACTGTGTTTCTGGCAGAGAACAGGAGGAGGAAGAAACAGAAGGAAGGAGGAGGAGGAAGAAGGAAGGATGGGGGGAGGAGGGAGGAAGAAAAAGGAGGATGAAGAGGAGGAGTACGCTCCCTTTTCATAACTACCTCACACAAAGCCCCTCAGGGAAGTGAAAGTGAGGACACTGAGTGGACACTGAATGGCCAGGAGACCCCGGGCCACATCTGCACAGCAGAGGGTCCTCAGCCCAGGACCTTTAAACAAGCCACTGCATTGCTAATAATGGGATGACAATTATCTGGTTACAGCCGAGTTCCTGGGAGGCTTTGGCTAACCTCTCCGGGGCCGCTAGCCACCCCCCAGCCCTCCGGAAGAAGGCCGAGAGCGACGGGGAGGACAGGGATGAGTGGGGAACCTGTGGTCACTTTGAGAATCCACAGGAGAATCCACTTTGAGAATCCAGCAAGGCCAAGTTCCTATGCTGGGGCTTCCTCCCTCACATGAATTACTTTATTTATTGCCATTGTTCTTGTCTGTCCGTCTCCCCCGATTAGACCGTAAGCCCATCAAACGGCGGGGACCGTCTCTATCTGCTGCCGACTTGTTCATTCCAAGCGCTTAGTACAGTGCTCTGCACATCGTAAGCGCTCAATAAATACTATTGAATGAATGAATGAATTCGATTGACCGTTTCCTAGCAAATTAAAAGAAATGAGTCAAGGCTTGTGGTTCGGTCTCGGGAAGAAAGGGTAGCCCAAATTCCCTGGAAATAATAAATCCCAGCCCATGAAAGTCAGAAAAATGACTTCATCTTAATTAAGGCCAGTAGTCCGAAGCAGTAAGGCCTAATGGAAAGAGCCTGGGCCTGGAATAAGGACCTGGGTTCTAATCCCACCTCTGCCGCTTGCCTGTTGCGTGAACTCGGGCGAGTCACTTAACTTCTCTGGGCCTCAGTTCCCTCAACTTTAAAACGGGGATTCAATCCCTGTTCTTCCTCCTACTTACAATGTGAGCCCCAACTGAGGCTTGATGACCTTGTGTCTACCCCAGCACTTAGTAGAGTGCTTGGCACATAGTCAGCGCTTCCACAAATGCCACAGTTATTATTATCCGAAGACTACAGGATCAGATAATAATAATGCTGATTGTTAAGCGCCTACTCTGTGCCAAGCTCTCTACTAAGCGCTGGGGTAGGTAGAGGATAATGTGTTTGAGCACAGTCCCTGTCCAGCTGGGGGCTCGCCGTCTAAAGGATCTCGATTAGCCTCAGATTGCGGCTCGTGGCCCGGGGCAAGCCTTAGCAAACAGCCCCGAGGCCCCCTGTCCACTTACCGACTGTGTCCACGCCCTTCCTGCCGGCCCTGCCGGCCATCTGCTTGTAGGTGAGGATGTCGAGCGGCCGGCCGCCGAACGTGGGGGTGCGGATGATCACGCGACGGGCGGGCAAGTTCACGCCCGAGGAAAGGGTGGAGGTGGCCACCAGCGCCCGAACGAGCCCCTGCCGAAAAGCCCCCTCGATAATATCCCGCTCGTCGAAAGTGAGGCCTGGAGTAGGGGAGAGAGGAGGGGAGAAGGGGTGCTGGAAAGACCTCAAGCCCGGGAGAGGACCCCCTCGGCCGGGCCCCGCCAGAGAAGCCGAAGCCCCAGGACATTCTGCAGGAGGAACGGGATCCCGCTCCCGGACTCGGAAGAGGATGGAAGCAGGACCCGGATCTGGGGGGCCCCCATCCTCTGCGGTTTGGACGCCAGGAGGTTGTGAACGAGCAGAGTGCCTGGACAGGAGGGGAAGGTCAGCAGGATCTGCCGACCACTCGGACCCGCGACCCGAGGGGAGGCGGCGGGGCCAGCCGGGAATACCTGCGTGGTGGAACGCCACACCCCACGGCACAGTCCGCTGGAGCACCGAGTCCAGTCCCGAAGGCGAGCGCTTTAATTGGTCCGTCACCTCCTGGAGTCCCGCTTGGTCCAGGACGACCGGGGCAGGATGGGATGGATCTAGCGAGAGAAGATACGGCTCCAGCCGTCGCCGAGACCCCCGGGGGCGGCGGTGGTCCCCACTGCGGGCCCTCGGCACCCACCCTCGGCCTGGCGCTGTTGCAGGTTGTAGAACTCGCGGGCTATGATGTCGGCCAGCTTCTCACACCAGCTCTTGGACGGGCAAAAGACTAAGACAGAATGGCCTTGGTGGATGACCTCGTAGCACAAACTGACAACGTGGTCCTCATCGCCCTGAAGGGAAGAGAAGGATTACCAGCAGAAGAACCAGAGAAGCAGCGTCGCCTACTGGAAGGAACCTGGACCTGGTGGGAGTCGAAAGGACCTGGGTTCTAATCCCAGCTCCACCAGTTGTCTGCTGGGTGACCCCGGGCAACTCTCTGGACCTCAGTTCTCTCATCTGTAAAGTGGGGATTAAGAAGGGGAGCCCTAAGAGGACAGGGACTGTCCCCGATTATCCTGTATCTATCTCAGTGCTCAGTACGTAGTCAGCCCTAAGCAAATACCATAAGAAATAAAATTAAAAACCACCCTCTCCTCTGACTTCCAGGCCCTCAACTGCTCATACGTCGATCCCCGGCTACAGATTCCCTGCTATAAGCAACACCGCCATTTCAATCCGAGAACCAGAGATGACTCCAACGCACCACACAATCCACCAAACCCATTTACTTAGGCAGTTGTGCCAGCCGATCAATCAGCTGTATTCATCGAGCGCTTCCCTTGTGCGCAACACTGGACGAGGCACTTGGGAGAGTACAGTATAACAGCTGGTACACACGTTCCCCGCCCGCAAAGGCGTTACAGTCTTGAGGGGAACGCTCGTGTGAGTTTTCGGTTCTGGGATGGGAAGTAAAACGGAAAGACGGGGGCCGTCGGGCCGGAGTTAAAACAGAAATGACTTTGGAAATTCTCTGGCCGTATTAACGAGTCTCTCAAAATCCTGAGATTTACAACTGCTTG
The DNA here is from genome assembly GCF_004115215.2 of Ornithorhynchus anatinus. Classification (NCBI taxonomy): domain Eukaryota; kingdom Metazoa; phylum Chordata; class Mammalia; order Monotremata; family Ornithorhynchidae; genus Ornithorhynchus; species Ornithorhynchus anatinus. Next base: position 1,361,004 of record NC_041743.1, on the reverse strand, counting down.
ACACTGGCCCTCAGAACGCCAAGACACAGAGAACGCAGAGGACATCAAGACACAGAGAATTCAGCCCCAGCGGCACGGGGGGGCGGGGGTCAGGTGCTCTCAAGGAGAGGTGAGGGAGACCCACCTCACTGACGGGGCCAAAATGGGAAGCTCTTGTTGAATCCATGAAGGGTTCAAATTGCAGAAGGCATTTACGGGGAATCCCTCTCTAACACAGCTTGACCATTTTGAGTCCGCGGGTCTTCTGGCGGTCCGAGCCACCCCATTTGAGCACGGGAACCTCAGCCCCACTTCCTCGGGCCATCCTTTCAGATCTGCCTGTAGACGGGTGGCTGGCCGGGAAGGCAGAGGCCACTACCAGCCAGAGTGCCCACGGAGGCTGGCGGGTTTCCCTGCCCCCCGATACCGCGGCCCGGTGAAAGTCCCAAACCGGACTCGGTCTCCTCCGTCGTCACCCGCGGGACAAAACGGGGCGACGGCAGGGTCGGGAGCCGAGCTGACCCGAGAGATTTACCTTGACCCGGAGCACCGGCTGGAACTCCCGAACCAGTTTCAGGGAGGCATCGTAGACGGCACCGCCGATCTTCACCCGCTCCAGAAGTGGCACCGGCCGGAAATCCGTCTGGTACAGCTCAGCGTTCAACCAGGATGCCAAGAGACCCAGGTTAGGGAGAGTGGCGCTCATGCCCACTATCTGAACACCTTCATGGAAATCATTCGGTGAACTGGCCTGGCTAAAACACACACAAACACACACCACCTAGGTTATGATTATTAGCAACAGTAAAGTTTGGATTCTTTTTCAATTGCACTTCTACTGATCTTTCTTCTCTCTACTACCAATCGACCCGCTTTACTCCTCAGAATGTTTCACCCTGCTCGGTCAGAAAAGCAGCATTTAGCTCCTGGCATCCAGCAACCTGAGGATCTCTGTAGGTTCCACATGTTTACGGAGGCACAACGGTACTTGGATGAAGAACAATAGGAATCTTCTACCCCAAATGAAATTCAAAGTGGAGCGTTCTCTTTTCTGTCAGAACTTTTTATTCCCCAACCCGCGTTCATCCGAGTTCAGAGAAAAATGGACCTGGGTTGATGGTGGAGCTTCAATTTTTCACAGCAATCTGGTCAAATCAAATCGGGCCTCAAATTCAAGTGAGGATTGGGTGTCGGTTTAGTCTCTGAGTTAGGCTCAAAGACTCGATTATTTACTATCAACCAATCAATAATGATAGAAGCAGCGGGGTCGAGTCGATAGAGAACAGGCCTGGGAGTCGGAGGGACCTGGGGTCTAATCCTAGCTCTGCTACCCATCTGCTAGGTGAACTTGGACAAGTCACTTTACTTCTCGGGGCCTCAGTTCCCTCTTCGGTAAAATGGGGATTAAGACTGTGAGCCTCATAAGGTTCATGGACTGCGTCCAACCTGATTAGCTTGTATCTACTCCAGTGCGTAATACAGCGCCTGGCACATAACTTACAAAGCACTTACTAAGCAACAGATACCATTAGGAAAAAAAAAAATCCCATTCACTGCCTTGATATCAGTTCTCTCTCTACCTGGGACTGTGGAACAGGGACTGTGTCCTTGTATCCTGTAATGCTAGCACAGTGCTTGCCCCTGGATTTGTACCCTTTATTCACCCCACCTTTAATCCCACGACGCTCATGGACATAACCGGAATTTATTTACATTAACGCCTGTCTCTCCCTCTAGACTGTAAATCCTTGTGGGGAGGGAACCTGACTACCAACTCTTTTTGTAAAGTTCTCTCCCAAGCGCTCAGTAGAGCGATCTGCACACAATAAGGGCTCGATAAATATGACCGATTGACTGAGCATCTGCTAACGAGCGGGGCCCTGTACTGAGCGCTTGCAAGTATCTGTGGTAGAGTTGGTAGGGAAGACCTCTCCCTCAAGGAGCTGACCCCCTAACTGGTGAGAAGACAGCTAACGACCAACATGAAACCCAAGGTTGGCAAGCCCGGGTTTTCGTGCAAAATGGGATTGGATCAGGATCGCTTCCGGGAAGCGGTTTCCAGGACTACACTGGGCTTGACCGGGAATCTGAATCCCAGTGACCGCGAGAGAAACGGCGGCTGCCCCGGCCCCCGGTTTACCCCCGGCCCACCTGGCGGCGGTTCTCCGCGTTACGAAGAGGACCTTGGTCAGCAGAAGCTCCAACAGATAGCCCCGATGGGAGTCTCCCAGCATGTGCAGCTCGTCCACCACCACCATCCCTGAGCCGAAGAGGAGGAGGCTTGGTTTCTGGGAGGGGCCGGCTCGAGGCGGTGGGTCAGGGGGACCGGGTCCAGCCTGCCTATCGCCGCGTTCCGGCCCCGGCGGGCTCCAGCAGAGGTCGGATCCACTTGACCGGGGCCTTGAGGGCCACGGAGGGAGGGAAGGAGGGGCAGAGCGTGCTGCCGGCAGGGGTGGACTCTACCCGCTTCCACTTCGGCCCAGCTCTTGGAGGTGGCGGCCAGGAGAAGCCAACCCCGGCAACGAGACCGTTCCAAACGAAACACACAACCGTTCCCGGGTGCAGCCCGCGACAGGTGAGAAACCTCGTCCGGTGGCCCCGTCCCCGCCCCCGCCGGCCAAACAACAATTTAATCAATAAATACGATTGAGTGAATGAATGAATGAACCCCTCTCCGGCTTTCTTTGCCCTACAGCATCCCACACCCGAGAGAGAGCTTGAGTGGAGGGGGTCGTCGCTTCTCGATCTTGCCAGACAGCAAAAGCCGAACCAGGGAGACCTTGAAATGAGGGGGGCCATTGTTGTTTTACCCAAATTACGGCCATCCCGCCAGTTGGCTGCCTCTTGGCTCCAGACCCCGGAGGCTGCAGGGGGTGCCGGGAGAGAGGAGAGGGCAGGGCAGGCCAGGCCTAAGTCGCTGGCACTGCACGGCAACAACCCCACCCCTCCCCCTCAGAATGGGCCCAGGGGGTCTCGTTGTCTCACCTAACAGATCCATCTTCTCTTCCTCAATGAGGCGATTGATGAGCCCGTTGGCTCGCTCGATGGTACAGACGGCAACATCCAGGGAAGAGAAGCGGCCCGCTGGCGAGCTGCTGCCCATGTAGCCGCCCACCCGGAGTCCGACCTCCTGGAACAGGTTCTGGGTGGGCAAAGAGGAGCAGCCCGTCGGCGGGAGGACAGATCTCGGCGTGGGACTGTGGTCACCCTGCCGCCCTAGCCCAACCGCTCCCCACGCCCCCCAGCAGCCTGGTCCTGGAGGCAGGGACTGTCCCTATCTGTTGCCGAACTGTACATTCCAAGCGCTTAGTAGAGTGCTCTGCACATAGTAAGCGCTCAATAAATACTACTGAATGTAAGTAAATGCTCAATAAATATGACAATGAATGAATGAACGTTTATTTCACTTTCTTTGCGTGTCTGTCGCCGGCCCCCCCTACCCCTTATCCTTAGGCTGTGACCTTGTCTACTTTTAATCCGGGTGACTTTTTTTCCTGGTGTTTTGCCCGCAGCAAGTGCTTAATAAAGACCATTACCACGTCACCTTCTGATCTGCACGTGTGCCAGGCAGAGCAGGACAGAACCATCCCCCCAACGTCCTCCCGCTTCCGGCCCAGGAGAGACGACCGAGGTAGAGGGTTCTCTCAGCTCACCTCCAGGTAATACTTTTTCTCTTTGGCCACCGAGACGAAGGGCAAAATGAAGAGGGCTTTCTTACGGGTTTCCAAAACCTTCTTCAGAATAAGCAGCTCGGCCACGAGAGTCTTCCCGGCACTCGTAGGAGCTAAAACGGCACGATTAACGCAAGGGGGTCACATGATTAATGAAAGGGGACCCCGGGGTCTCGTGGGAGCTTACGTGAGTAAGTTGGTAGGTGTGGGTGAGAGTTAACAGTCTAATGGGGGAAGGAGTTGGCATAAACTGACAAATTGTTGAGAATGACAGAAAGAAGGCAACGAAGAAGCAGGCTACAAAGACAAAAAGGACAAAGAAGAAAAAGACAAAGAAGAGAACAACAAAGACAACAACAAAGAAGATGATGAAAGCAAAGACTGGTGGTTTTAAGCCCTTACTCTGTGCTACGCCTTATACTAAGTACTGGGATAGATATAAGATAAGCAGGTTGGACAGAGTCCCTGTCCCTCATTGGGTTCACAGTGGAAGGAGGAGGGAGAGGAGGGATAATAATAATAATAATGGCATTTATTAAGTGCTTACTACGTGCAAAGCACTGTTCTAAGCATTAGGAGGGATACAAAGTGATCAGGTTGTCCCACTTGGGGCTCACAGTCTTAATCCCCATTTTACAGAGGAGGAAACTGAGACACAGAGAAGTAAAGGGACTTACCCAAGGTCATTCTGCAGGCAAGTGGCAGAGCCAGGAGACGACACAAGTGAACAAACAATAAACAAATGGATAAATACACAAGCCCCGTGGTGGCCGTGAGATACCAAGACAAGCACAGATGAGAATAAGTTGAAAAGGACTATTTGACTTTCTGTTCAAGGCTGGAAAATACTTAATTGTTCACTCACGAATTCTCCCAACTCCTCAACAAAGTAAATATAATGTGAACTAATCTCCGAGAGGGGAAAGGTCGCGTGCCTCGTTGAGGCAGCCAGTTATTTGAGCGCTTAGCATATAGTGCATCGCTACCAGTGGGGCCCCTGATCCCCTAGAAAAACCATCACCGTTACTATTGAAGCGCAGAGAGAATTAGGTCTTGGAGCTAGTTTTCAGCCCTGAGGCCACTGGGCCTATGGGACATCATAATAATAATAATAATGATAATGATATTTGGTGTTTATTATGCATCAAGCTCTGTTCTAAGTGCAGGGGCAGGTACGAGTTATTCAGTCCCTGTCCCACATGGGGGCTACCTGCCTAAGCGGGAGGGCGGATGGATAATTGAATCCCCATTTTTACAGTGGAGGAAACTGAGGCACGGAAAAGTTAAGCGACTTGCCCAGATCACACAGCGACGAGTGGCAGAGCTGGGATTAGAACCCAGGACCAGGCCGGCGCTTTTTCCATCAGGCCACGCTGCTTCTCACGATGGACAGGATGAATAGCGGCACGGATTAAGCGCTTGCTACGTGCAAGCACTGAGGTGAGCCTGACGGTAGGTTCCAGGCAGTCAGATGAGACCCACATGGGGCTCACAATCGAAGAGGCAGGGAGTCCATCGTATTTGTTGAGCGCTTACGGTGTGCAGAGCACTGTAGTGAGCGCTTGGGAGAGGATGATATAGGAATAAACACATTCCACAGTCTAGAGGGAGAGCAGAAAACCTAACCCTGTTTTCCCGACGAAAAGACTGAGACCCAGAGAGGTTAAGTGACTTGTCCAAGGACACCTCTCCGGACCACCGGGGCCTCCCGTCTCCCAGCCCCGTCCGCTAGACCCCGCGGCGAGGTCCGTGTGGTGGACAAGTGGCCGCCCCCTCCCAGAATCAGCTCTCGGAAGCAGGCAACCCGAGCTACCTGAGTAGACGAGGTTTCTTCCTCCCAGGACCCGCCCGAGGAGGAGGCACTCGGCTTGCCACTCGAACATGCGCACCACGCCGAGGCGTCGGTATGTCTCCAGAACCTCGTGGGGCAGCCCCCAGCTGGCCAGCAGCAGCTTGTCCATCCGGCCTTCGGGAACCGTCACCGACGGACCCTGCCCTGACAGGAGCGACGAGAATTGTGGTAGTCGTGAAGCATTTTCTAGCATTTTCATGGGTTCGGACCCCGGGCTCTGCCCCTTGTCAGCTGGGTGACTGTGGGCAGGTCACTTCACTTCTCTGGGCCTCAGTTCCCTCATCTATAAAATGGGGATTAACGGTGAGTTTCACGTGGGACAACCCGATGACCCTGTATCTCCCCCAGCGCTTAGAACGGTGCTCTGCACATAGTAAGCGCTTAACAAATACCAACATTATTAGAAGCAGCGAGACTTCGTGGAAAGAGCCCGGGCTTGGGAGGCAGAAGTCGTGGGTTCTAATCCCGGCTCCGCCACTTGTCAGCTGTGTGACGGGGGGCAAGTCACTTCTCTGTACCTCAGTTACCAGATCTGTAAAATGGGGATTAAGACTGTGAGCCGCAGGTGGGGCAGCCTGATAACCCTGTATCTACTCCGGAGCTTAGAACAGTGCTTGACATGTAGTGTTTAATACCATCATTACTATTATTATTATTATTTGCCAAGCACTGTACTAGGCGCTGGGGTGGCTCCAGGATCATCAGGTCAGACCTAGTCCCTGTCCGGCACGGATTTTTTTTTTTATGGATTGCGTTAAGCGTTTAGTATATTCATTCATTCATTCGTTTTTATTGAGCGCTTACTATGTGCAGAACACTGGACTAAGCGCTTGGAATGGACAATTCGGCAACAGAGAGAGACGATCCCTGCCCAATGACGGGCTCACGGGCTAAGTTCGACTCCCGGCTCTGCCATTTGTCAGCTGTGTGACTGTGGGCAAGTCACTTAACTTCTCTGGGCCTCAGTGACCTCATCTGTCAAATGGGGATTAACTGTGAGCCTCACGTGGGACAGCCTGATGACCCTGTATCTCCCCCAGCGCTTAGAACAGTGCTCTGTACATAGTAAGCGCTTAACAAATACCAACATTATGAAACGGGGGAGACAGCAGAATAAAACAGAACAAAACAAAAACAAGACAACATTATCACGATAATATACGCCAGGCACTGTACTAATGACAGGGAAAGACACAAGACTGAGAGCTCGTCATAGGCAGGGATTCTCTCTTTTGCTGTACTGGACTTTCCAAATGCTTAGCACAGTGCTCTGCACACAGTACGCGCTCATTAAGTACGATTGAATAAACAAATGGAATGAGTGAATGAATGAACGATAACAATACTGGTATTTGTTAAGTGCTTACGATGCGCCAAACACTCTTCTAAGCACTGGGGTAGATACAAGGTCATCAGGTTGTCCCACGTGGGGATCACGGTCTTCATCCCCATTTGACAGATGAGGTCACTGAGGTACAGAGAAGTCAATGATAATAATAATGATGGCATTTGTTAAGCGCTTACTATGCGCAGAGCACTGTTCTAAGCGCTGGGGGAGATACAGGATCATCAGGTGGTCCCACGTGGGGCTCACAGTTTTCATCCCCATTTGACAGATGAGGTCACTGAGGTACAGAGAAGTCAATGATAATAATAATAATGATGGTATCTGTTAAGCGCTTACTATATGCAGAGCACTGTTCTAAGCACTGGGGGAGATGCAGGGTCATCAGGTTGTCCCACGTGAGGCTCACCACCTTCATCCCCATTTGACAGATGAAGTCACTGAGGCATAAAGAAATGGTTAATAATAATGTTGGTATTTGTTAAGCGCTTCCTACGTGCAGAGCACTGTTCCAAGCGCTGGGGGAGATACAGGGTCATCGGGTGGTCCCACGTGGGGCTCACAGTTTTCATCCCCATTTGACAGATGAGGTCACTGAGGTACAGAGAAGATAATAATAATAATATTGGTATTTGTTAAGCGCTTCCTATGTGCAGAGCACTGTTCTAAGCGCTGGGGGAGATACAGGGTCATCAGGTGGTCCCACGTGAGGCTCACCACCTTCATCCCCATTTGACAGATGAAGTCACTGAGGCATAAAGAAGTGGTTAATAATAATGTTGGTATTTGTTAAGCGCTTCCTATGTGCCGAGCACTGTTCTAAGCACTGGGGGAGATAAAGGGTCATCGGGTTGTCCCACGTGAGGCTCACAGTCTTCATCCCCATTTGACAGATGAAGTCACTGAGGCATAAAGAAGTGGTTAATAATAACGTTGGTATTTGTTAAGCGCTTCCTACGTGCAGAGCACTGTTCTAAGCACTGGGGGAGATAAAGGGTCATCGGGTTGTCCCACGTGAGGCTCACAGTCTTCATCCCCATTTGACAGATGAAGTCACTGAGGCATAAAGAAGTGGTTAATAATAACGTTGGTATTTGTTAAGCGCTTCCTACGTGCAGAGCACTGTTCTAAGCACTGGGGGAGATAAAGGGTCATCGGGTTGTCCCACGTGAGGCTCACAGTCTTCATCCCCATTTGACAGATGAAGTCACTGAGGCATAAAGAAGTGGTTAATAATAACGTTGGTATTTGTTAAGCGCTTCCTACGTGCAGAGCACTGTTCTAAGCGCTGGGGGAGATCCAGGGTCATCAGGTTGTCCCTCGTGAGGCTCACAGTCTTCATCCCCATTTGACAGATGAGGTCACTGAGGCACAGAGAAGTGAATAATGATGTTGGTACTTGTTAATAACAAAAATAATAACGTTGGTATTTGTTAAGCACTTACTATGTGCAGAGCACTGTTCTAAGCGCTGGGGGAGAGCCAGAGGGTCATCGGGTGGTCCCACGTGAGGCTCCCAGGCTTCATCCCCATTTGACAGAGGAGGTCACTGAGGCCCAGCGAAGTGACTTGCCCACGGTCCCCCGGCTGACGAGTGGCAGAGGCGGGATTCGAACCCGTGACCTCTGCCTCCCCAGCCCGGGCTGTTTCCACCGAGCCCCGCTGCTTCTCCAAGTGGGCCTCCCCTGACCTCTGACCCCGGGCGGCCGCCATTAGGCCACACGGCCCCTCCGGCCCGAGCGAGGGAATGGGGGGCGGCGGCAGCGGCTGCGGGGGTCGTACCTGGGCCGGGGGGCGGGCTCGGCGAGGGCGGCCCCGGGCCCCGAGGGCTGCCCGAGCGGCGCCTTTTCCCGCCCCGGCTCCGCCACGGCGGCGGAGGCGTCGTCATGGCCGCCGTCCCCTCAGCCTCGGGCCCGACGGCCTCCTTCCCGCCTCGCGCTTTCAAAGCCGGGCCGCCCCCACCCGGAACCATAGAGCCGGGCGGAAAGAGCGGCCCGGCCGCCATCGCAGCCTCCCGGCCAAAGAGCGACCGGGGACCATAGAGTGCGCCCGAGACGGAGCGGCCGGAGAGGCTTCGGCCTCGGGGAGCCGGAGCGCCCCCAGCGGAGGGAGGGAGGAAGTGCTGGTGGGCGGGGACACCGCTCCACTCCCTCCCTCCCTCCCTCCCTCCCTCTCTCCCTCCTTCATTCATTCATTCAATAGTATTTATTGAGCGCTTACTATGTGCAGAGCACTGGACTAAGCGATTGCAATGGACGATTTGGCAAGACTCGGGCGCCTTGGTCTCATTCATTCATTCATTCATTCATTCATTCATTCATTCATTCATTCATTCACTCAAACGAACTTATCAGTAATGATGATGGCATTTATTAGGTGCTTGCTATGTGCCAAGCACTGTTCTAAGCACTGGATTAATAATAATAATAATAATGGTGGTATTTGTTAAGCACTTACTATGTGTCAGGCAGTGTACTAAGTGCTGGGGTGGATACAGGAGAATCAGATTGGACACAGTGCCTGTCCTACATGGGGCTCACAATCTCAACTTAGAGAAGCAGCGTGGCTCAGTGGAAAGAGCCCGGGCTTGGGAGTCAGAGGTCATGGGTTCGAATTCCGCTCTGCCACTTGTCAGCTGTGTGACTGTGGGCAAGTCACTTAACCTCTCTGTGCCTCAGTTACCTCATCTGGAAAATGGGGATGAAGACTGTGAGCCCCATGAGAGACAACCTGATCACCTTGTATCTCCCCCAGCACTTAGAACAGTGCTTTGCACATAGTAAGCGCTTAACAAATACCAACATTATTAATCTCCATTTTACAGATGAGGTAGCTGAGGCCCAGAGAAGTGAAGTGACTTCCCCAAGGTCATACAGCAGACAAGTGGCAGAGCCGGGATTAGAATCCATGACCTCCTGACTTCCAGGCCCGTGCTCTATCCACTACGCCACGCTGCTTCTCGTCTATATCAACCAATCAGCTCAGCAGTACTTATTAAGTGTGTATAGAGGATTATACTGAGCACCGGAGAATATAATAGAATCAATCAATAGTATTTATTAAGTGCCGATGTTATTAAGATTTATTAAGTGCTTAACCCACCTCGATTTCCTGCCTCCTCCCCTGATTTATGAGTATTCAGTACGGTGCTCTGCACACAAGAAGTGCTCAGTAAATATGATCGATTGCTTTTTGAAGCAGCATGACCTGGGTAAATGGAACCCGGTCCCGGGAGTCAGAAGAACCCGGGTTCTAATCCCTGCTCCTCCACTTCTCTGCTGTGTGGCCTTGGGCAAGTCGTTTTGCTTCTCTGTGTCTCCTTTCCCTCATCTGTAAAGCGGAGATTAAGACTGGGAATCCCACGAGGGACATGGATTGTATCTATCCCAGTGCTTAGTACAGTGCCTGGCACATAATAATAATGATAATAATAATAACTACAGTATTTGTTAAGCGCTTTCTATGAGCCTAGTACAGTAAGTGCCCACACTTCACATATGTGAGGCCCTGGGTTCTAACCCCGGCACCCCCATACTTTAGGCAAAGCAGCATGGTATAGTAAATAGAGCAAGGGCCTGGGAATCCGGTCATGAGTTCTAATCCCGACTCCGCTAGTTGTGTGCTGCGTGGCCTTGGCCAGGTCACTTCACTTCCCTGTGCCTCAGTTACCTCATCTGTAAAATGGCGATTAAGACTGTGAGCCCTATGCGGGACGGGGGCTATGTCTAACCGATTTGCTTGTATCCACCCCAGCGCTTAGTACAGTGCCTGGCACATAGTAAGTGCTTAACAAATGCCATTAATATCATTATTATTAAATTCTATTTTAAAAATCAGATTGATCTAGGGAGGCTTTTAAACTCAGCACCGAACATGCAATAATTCTAACTGTGACCTCTAGATAGCAGCACAATTACACATTTATTCCTAAACCCAGCAATCTTCCCAACCTGCAGCTTCGAAATCAGACTGTGAGCGAGAGCTGCCCACACCCCGGAAATCAGTCAACCGCGTCCTCAAGGTGCAGGGCACGGGGCCCAACCAGCTCCGAAACCTGAGATTAATCCCTAATTTTAGATGGCGAGCCCTGTTTAGGACAGGGACGGCATCCGACCTGATTATCTTGTTTAGGACAGCGTCGGGCACGTAATCAGAAAAGCAACGGCACCTAATGATAATAATGTTGGTATTTGTTAAGCGCTTACTACTTGCCAAGCGCTGAGGGAGATACAAGGTCATCAGGTTGGCCCATGTGGGGCTCACAGTCTTCATCCCCATTTTCCAGATGAGGTCACTGAGGCCCAGAGAACCGAAGTGATTTACCCATGGTCACACAGCAGACAAGTGGAGGAGCCGGGATTAGAACCCGCGACCTCTGCCTCCCAAACCCGGGCTTTTTCCGCTAAGCCACGCTGCCTCTCCAGTGGATAGAGCAGGGGCCTGGGAGTCAGAAGGACCTGGGTTCTAATGCTGCCCCTGTCACTTGTCTGCCGGGTCACCTTGGGCATGTCGCTTCACTTCTCTGTGCCTCGGTTACCTCAGAGAGACCGTGTCCAACCCGATTACCTCGTATCTACCCCAGTGTTTAGTACAGTGCCTGGCACATTGTAAGTGCTTAAGAAATACCACAGTTACCAATATTGTGAATAAGTTAAGAGATACCATAAAAAATCGACCCATTTTCCACCCTCCAAATGCCACTTCAGCCCTTAAATTCCCACAGCTCCCCTATAGCGCTTGAATAAATATTTTATAGACTTTATTATTGCTTCGCCTATCTGTAATTAAAGTGTTTGTCTCACCCACTAGACCTCGAGCTCCCTGAGGGCAGGGAAATGCCCCCTAACTCTGTTGTACTTTCCCGAGCGCTTAATAAAGTGCACACAGTGGGCGCTCAATACATACCACTGATGTTGATGATAATGACGGCTTGTAGTTTTATCACCTCTGTGGAGAAGCGATTGCAACTGGGAGCCAGAGGACCCGTGTTCTAATTCTAGCTCCTCCATTTGCCTGCTCTGTGACCTCGGGCAAGTCACTTAAAGTCTCTGTGCCTCAGTTTCCTCAGCTGCAAAAATCCACTCACAGGTGGCCTGGGTTCGAGGACTCACAGGAGGCAGATCTAGAGTCCACTGACCGAAAACGACTAGCACCTAGTACAGTGCTCTACACGCAGTAGACGCTCAACAAATAACATCCGTTGCCTGGTGCACTCACCCGACGGCATAGTACCGTGCTCAACGTACCATCGAACATTCCTGGAGGATCGGGCTAGCGTCTTCTATGTTCTCCTCAGTGCTTAGCGTGGTGCTCTGATCAGAGTAGGCGCCCAACGAGTACCAGCGACTGGCCGATTGACGATGATGACGGCACTCGTTAAGCGCCGGAGTAGATAGAAGTTAATCAAGTCCGACACAGTCCCCGTCCCACACGAGGCTCACAATTTAAGCAGGAGGGAGTAGGATTGAATCCCCATTTTGCAGATGAGGTAACTGAGGCAGAGAGAAGTGAAGTGGCTTTCCCACGGTCACACAGCAGGCAAGCGGCGGAGCCAGGATTAGAACCCAGGTCCTCTGACTTCCAGGCCCAAGTTCTATCCACTAGGCCGCACTGCTTCAAGAACTGGCTTTGGCCCTCATCTGCCGCTCCACCATCACCACGTGGGAGGCTGCAAGGAGGGCAACCATCAGCCAGCTCCTCAGTGCCCCCTTAGATGCCAGGATCGCCGAGGTGGCCGGGGAGGGGTCTGGTCCAGAAACGACACCGCTGGGGCACCTCCCTCCCCGACCCCTCATCTCACCCTCACACCAAAGCGAGAACCGAGGGGCGGAGAGACCCCCCCCCCAGCTAGCCAATCTAGAGAGAGGCAGAGACATCTGGCAATTGCAGAGGGTTTAATGGCACCTTTGTCCACTGCACCTTCAAGAAGATGCTCAAAAGCGCTTTGTGATCACTCTCCTAAAGCCCACCAGCCACTTGGACGGGCATTTCCTATAGAACGGGAGCCCCAGGTGGGACAGAGACCGTGTGAAGAATTAATCTCGTATCTATCCCGGCGCTTAGTACGGTGTACGTAGAAAGTGACGAACAAATACCATAATTATTATTATTTAAAGGGGAGAGGGCAGCGGGGGAAGGGTCTCCCCCGGAAGTGAACGGTGTGGCGGGTTTTTCCTACTGTCACCAGGCTGACGGCTGGAAGTCGGACTCGAATTGGTTCCATCCCCAGTTCTTCCGGCTCCTCCACACGGCGCCTGCAGTGAACCCGAGGTGCTCCAGAGCCACGGATTGATCGAGTAGATTTTCTCGGCCAGGGGGATGGTGTGGGGAGGGGTCAGTCCAGGTGGACAGGGTGAAGGATGGGATGGCCCGGGGGGAAAACTTGTAGGTACAGATGGACGATATGTGGATGCAGATTAGCGTGGATAGGCACCCCAAAGGGTGGACAGGATTGCAAAAGACACTTCCCGGTCTCCTCTCTGGGGGATCGGTGTGCACCTGGACTCCTCTCCTCCCCCTCTGGTTAAGATCCCACTCCATCTGGGAGCTTCCCGTGAGAGGCTGACCCATGGTCTGGCCCAGAATTGCCCAGGACTCCACGCTGGAAATTCTGCTGCCGTGGACAGCGAGTCCCAGGACTCTAGCCCCTCCCGCCTTCTAGATTCCCCGTCAACCACCGGGTCTTCCCATTGCTGCCTTCGGGGGTGGGTGAGGGAGGGTCTAGGCAGCCGTCTGGGGAAGAAAAGCCGTCAGCCCCGGGACCTTCGGCGGCGGAACGGCTGAGGGGATTTCCGGCTCCCTTCTGGTCCGACTCCAGGCCCGGGCCAGTTTCTGGAATGGGTCTTCTGTGGCCCTGACTTGCTCCATTTATTCATCCCCGCTCCCAGCCCCACGGCATTTAAGTCCATATCCATCATTTATTTATTTGTATTCATGTCTGTCTGTCCCCCTCTAAACTGTAAGCTCGTTGTGGGCAGGGAATGTGTCTGTCATATTGTGTCGTATTCTCCCACACGCTCAGTACAGTGCTCTGCACACAGTAAGCGCTCAATAAATACGATTGATGGGTTGATTGATGAGTGCGGGAATGGGGCAGGATTCAGAGGGCGGCCCAGCTCCACGCGGTAACTGGAGCCCCTGGGGGGGTGGTAGACAGCTGCCCGACAGGAAGCCAGAGAGGGAAGGGGGCCCTGACTTCCATCGACCCCCGCGGAGGGGACACTCACGGTTCCAGATGCTCCGAACCTCCACCCGGGCTAGTACCGACCCAACTCGGCCCCTCCATCCGGGGCCCTGGAAGCGGAGAGGGGAGAGCAGGGGGCAGGGGACGGGGCGGGAGGCCAGAGACTCGTGCTCCTTTAGGATCCGGGCCTTCAGACGGAAGCCACGCTGGGCCGGGTCGGTCCGCGGGCCCCGCACAGGCTGGTCAGGGGGAAGGGTTCCACCTTGCGCTCCACGATGTTGAACGGGCAGCTCTTCAGGTGCTCGGCCATGGAGGCAGCCGCCTCGTGGAAGTGCCACGTGTGGACGCGGGAGAAGAGGCTGCTGAACTGCCAGACCTGGGGGGCGGACCGGGGAGGAGAGAGAGCGGAGTTAGGGCTCCGGCCGCGGAGACCCGTCGAGGCAGCGCGGCCTACTAATTATGGTACTTGTTAAGCGCTTACGAAGGGCCAAGCACTGTGCTAAGCAGTGGGGTAGATACAAGACACAGTCCCTGTCCCACATGAGGCTGACGGTCTTAATCCCCATTTACAGATGAGGTAACTGAGGCACAGGGAAGTGAAGTGACTTGCCCAGGTCCCACAGCAGATATGTGGCAGAGTCAGGATTAGAACCCAGGTTCTTCTGACTCCCGGGCCTGTGCTCTATCCATTAGGCAACACTGCTTCTTGGGCAGGAGAGTGGGCAGGGCACTGGACTGGGACTCAAGGGACCAGGTTGGAGTCCCAGGTCTGCCCTCAGCCTGCTGTAGGACCTTGGTCAAGTCAATGGAGTCACAGGACCTGGGTTCTAATACTGACTCCGCCGCTTTCCTGCTGCGTGAACTTGGACAAGTCGCTTAAGTTTTCTGTGCCTCGCTTCCCTCATCTGCTAAATGGGGATTCAATATTTGTCCTCCCTCCTAGTTAGACTGCGAGCCCCACGTGGGACCTGATAATCTCCTAACAACCCCAGCGCTTAATACGGTGTTTGGCATATAGTAAGCACTTAAATGTCACAGTTATTACCATAGTTAATATTGGACCTCAGTTTCCTCCTCTGTAAACTGGGGGCGAAGTCCCTGCCCTCCCTCCTAGACTGCGAGACCGTTGTGGGACAGGGACGGGGTCCGGGCCGACGACCCTGCCTCCATCCTGGCGCTCGGCACAGTGCTTGGCACAGAATGAGCTTTCGATCGCCGCCGCCGCTAAAGGAGACAGACAGGATGCTCCCAGAGCATCTCTGCTCCTCGTCTTGAGCCTGGTCTCTGAACCCAGGCCAATACCAGAGGGGCAAATCTGATCCTCCCAGCCCCAGGGGCCAGGGCAACTCTGAAGCAGCATGGTGTAATAGACAGAGCAAGGACCTAGGAGTCAGAGGACCTGGGTTCTAATCACAGATCCACCACTGGTCTGCTGTGTGACCTTGGGCAAATCACTTCTCTTCTCTGGGCCTCAGTTACCTCATCAGTAAAATGGGAATTAAGACTGTGAGCCCCACGTGGGACAACCTGATTATCTCGTATCTACCCTAGTGCTTAGAACAGTGCTTGGCACACAGTGGGTGCTTAACAAATACCATCATTATTATTATTACTTCAGGTCTCTGGTCCTCAGTTACCTCCTCTGTAAAATGGGGATTAAGAGTATGAGCCCACGGGAGTCAGGAGCTGTGTCCAACCCGATTTGTTCGAATCCACCCCAGTGCTTAGTAGAGTGCATCACACCTAGTAAGCCCTTAAACAAATACCAGAATTATTATTATCATCACAAGAAGCAGCGTGGCTCAGTGGAAAGAGCACGGGCTTGGGAGCCAGGGGTCATGGGTTCGAATCCCGGGTCTGCCACTTGTCAGCTGTGTGACTGTGGGCAAGTCACTTCACTTCTCTGGGCCTCAGTTTCCTCATCTGTAAAATGGGGATTAACGGTGAGCCTCACGTGGGACAACCTGATGACCCTGTATCTCCCCCAGCGCTTAGAACAGTGCTCTGCACATAGTAAGCGCTTACCAAATACCAACGTTATTATTAATTATTAACTCTGAACATCCCAGGGAGACTCTGAACCGCAACGAGGTCCAGCGTGGGGAGACCGAGGAAGGGCAGGTGGTCTCCATTAGAACTGGCTCGAATCCCCAGTTGCCCCTTTCTGACAGCCCTGTCCTCTTCGGGGCGGGGGGGCCTCCAGGCGGAGGCAAACCTGGGCTCAGAGAGACACACCCCACCCACCCCAGGCCCGTAGGCCTGGCTTCCCTGAGGAAATGCCCCAAGACCCACAACAGCAAGGACACTGGTAAAAATAAAAACCACCAGGGATGATTCAGTCTCTGCTTTAAAGCAGAGGGTATTTCCTGGTCTTCCTCCCTATTGTCATCAGGGGCATCTATCAGGATCAGCGATGTAGCAGGAATCAGGCACATGCAGAGCACTGCATTGAGCACCTACTGTGTGCACAGCACTCGCCCGTGCTTTTTAGGGTGTTTGTTAAGCATTCACTGCACTAAGCTCTGGGGTAGATACAAGCTAATCAGCTTTGATACAGTCCCTGTCCGATGTGGAGCTCACAGTCTCAATCTCCACTTTGTAGATGAGGTACCTGAGGTACAGAGAAGTGAAGTGATTTACCTGGGGTCACACAGCAGACAAGTGGTGGAGCCCTGCATTGGAACCCCTAACTCCAAGGCCCCGGCTTTTTTTCCACTAGGCCACAGATGCCTATTATATACAGGTCGCTGTACCGGGTGCCTATTATATGCAGAGCTCTGTGCTGGCCACCTAATGTGCACGCAGTGCCAAGCTTGAGATCATAAAATAGAAGTAAGAGACGTGGGCCCTGCCCTCGGAGACCTTGCCTTCTCACGGGGGAGGCAATAAATATAAATTGAGGAATAGCTAAAGTTAAGAATGTGAGAGCAAGAACGGGTCAGAATGGATAAAGGAGTCAGCGATGGCTAAGGAGAATACCCCCAAACAATATGGGGGCTGAGGGGCCGGCGTGCCTAGAAAATTGGGGGTTCATCGGGAAGGGCCACTTGGAGGAGGTGACTGGGATCTAATCCCGGTTCCTCCTCCGCATATCTACTGTGCGACCTCAGGCAAGTCGCTTCACTGGGCCTCAGTTCTCTCCTCCGCAAAAAGGGTGATTGAGACTGTGAGCCCCACGTGGGACAGGGATCGTGTCCAACCCGATCCACATAATAATAATAATAATAATAGCATTTGTTAAGTGCTTACTGTACTAAGGGCGGGGGTGGATAAGAGCAAATCAGGTTGGAAACAGTCCCTGTTCCACTTGGGGCTCACAATCTCAACCCCATTTTACAGAGGAGGGAACTGAGGCTCAGAGAAGTGAAGTGGCTTACCCAAGGTCACACAGCAGACAAGGGGCGGAGCCGGGATCAGAACCCTTGACTTTCTGACTCCCAAGCCCGGGCCGTATTCTTACCCCAGAGCTTAGGACAGTGCTCGGCGCAGGGTAGGCGTTTAACAAGGACCATAATTATTATTAAGTATAATCGCGGGGGGGGGGACATCCCGGCACCTGCCTTTCTGTGAGCTCTCCAGGTGGTGCGGCGGCCGCGGGCACACCTCCGCTTCTCCCACTGCAGGAGGACCATGCCCCGCTCCTGGAGCAGCGAGGAGCAGACATCCCTCAAGAGCACGGACACCTGGGCCAGCTGGGACAGGCTGACGCTGTCCAGGTAGCCGGCGATGTGCTGCAGGAGCTCCAGGGGCAGAGAGCTGAGAGAGGCCCGGCCCATCCGGCCGGGGCCCCGGGGGCCGCCCCGCCCGGCCCCGAGCTCGGGGGCCACCTCGGGCCGGATGGCGAAGGCCGCGAGGTCCTGCCGGTAGATGACCCTGGCCCCCGGCCCCGGCGGGCCGAGGCGACTCTGCACGAAGGGGCAGCCCCGGTAGGCCAGGGGGCAGCGGCGCTGGAACCAGCCGTGGAGGCCGGCCTGGAGGTCGGCGTGGACGTTCCGGAAGTGGGCGGCGAACTCGTCCCGCCGGAAGACCTGGCCGCAGGTGAACGTGAAGGCCGAGCTGCTCTTGTTGTGCCTCTGCGTCACCCCCTCGCTCTGGAGGGCCACGTGCAGGCCGGGCCGGCCGGCCGGGGCCACGTCGGCCAGGACGGTGCCGGCGGCGAAGGACCCGGCCTCGAAGCCGTAGGTCTGGGTGGCCAGGTCCACGTAGAGCCCGTCCACGCTCCTGCTCTCCGAGATGGGGTGGCCCCGCAGCTCCCGCTCCAGGGCGCACTGCAGCGCCGTCCGCACGGCGTCCGCCCGGGGCAGCTCGCCCACGGCCACCCCGAGGTCGGACGTGTCCACCGCCTTGTGCTCGCTGGGCCGCCCGCCCGCCAGGGCGTCGCCCAGCCGGGCCCGCTTCCCGCAGTAGCTGCCCGGCACCTTGAAGGTGTAGACCGTCTTGACCTCCTGGGCCTCGAGGTTCCCGTAGACGAAGTCCTTCTCCCGGGGGGTGCAGGCGGGAATCTGCCCGAAGTGGATGAGCATGCGACCGTTGTGGACCAGGTACATGTTGTAGTCCCGGGCGTCCACCGCCGTCTTCAGCCGCTCCAGCACGCCGTCCTGCCACGGGGCCAGCCCGGTCAGCTCCGCGCCCCGGCCCGGGACCCCCTCGGCCGCCACCGGGCTCCTCGGGGGCTCCCCGTTTCCCCGGGGCCGGGCGGCTCTCGCCTCGCCCCCCGAGGCCGCCCGCTCTTTCCTGAACATGTCCTCCCACCGGCCGAAGCTGTCCAGATCCATCCCCTCCCGGCCCGTGGCCAGGGCCTCCCGCTCCTGCTGGCTCAGCCCCACCCCAGCGGGCCCGGGGTCCCCCCGCGGCTCCTCTGCTGCCCTTCCAGAGTCCGCCCGGCTTCCGTCCCGCTCCACCACCCGTTCCTCCTCCCGCTCCCGTTCCTTCTGCTTCTCCTCGTCTTCCTCCCACCCCTCCTCGTCCCACCCTTCCTCCTCCTCCTCTCGCTCCTCGTCCCCCTGCGCCTCCCCGTCCGCCCCGGCGGCCCGGGCTTCTGGAAACAGCTCCACCATCTTCAGGGAGCCGAAGAGGATCCGTTGGTCCCGGAGGGCCAGGGCCGCGTCCAGGCACTCCTCCCCGGGAGGCTCCTTCATGATGTTCTCATGCAGGGTCGTGTCCGAGTCCACGCTGGGCCAGCGGTTCCATTCCATGGAGCAGGAGACCACGCTGGCCGGGCAGGCCCGGAGGTGGCCGGCGAGCTTGTGGCGGGCCATGGAGGCCGGGCAGCCGTAGACGGAGTTGAGGCAGGGCACCGGCTCCAGCGGGCACAGCAGCTGATGCTCCTCGCCCTTGCAGGCGTGGAAGACGGCCCCGCAGAGGAGGCGGCAGGGGGTCAGAGGGCAGGAGGCGGCCGGCGGGGCGGGCCCGGGGCATCTCCGGTCGAAGCATCGGTCGCAGTGCCCGTGCTGCAGGGCCGGGAGAGCTCGGCGGGTCCTGCCCTGTGGTGCGCCGGGGGCAAGGGGAAGGGAGGGAGAAAAATCACTAACAGGCCGGGGAGAAAGGTAATAATGATTACGGTACTCGTCAAGTGTTTACAATGGCCCAGCCCTGTCTTAGGCACTGGGGGACAGACTAATTAATCTGGTTGGATACAGTCCCTGTCCCACGAATCCCCATTTTACAGATGAGTTAACTGAGGCCCAGGGAAGTGAAGTGACTCGACCAAGGTCACTCAGCAGCCGTGCGGCAGAGCCGGGATTAGAAGGCAGGTCCTTCTGACTCCCGGGCCCAGGCTCTAGCCGCAAAGCCACCCCGCTCCTCCGGGTAGCACGGCCCGGCTGAGAGCAGGAGCGGTTGGGAGCCGGGAATCTCGGCCTCTAGTCCCGGCGCTGTCCCCAACCTGCTGGGGAACTTAAGAATGTCACTGCCCCTCTCTGGGCCTCGGTGTCCTTCTCCGGAAAATGGGGAGAAGATCCCTCTTCTCCCCACCCTCAGGCTGGAGCCTTGGATACCGCGACCAATCGGATTCCTTTGGCTCTACCCCGGAGCTGGCACGCAGTGGGTACAAAAAATAGAAGCACTGTGACCTAATGGATAGAGCACAGGCCTACGAGTCGGAAAGACCTAGGTTCTAATCCCGGCTCTGCCACAGGTCTGCTGTGTGACTCTGGGCAAGTCTCTCTGCTTCTCTGTGCCTCAGTTGCCTCATCTGTAAAATGGGGTGAGCCCCATGTGGGACAGGGATCACGTCCAACTTGAATTACCTCGTGTTTGCCCCAGCGTTTCGAACAAATACCGGCATATAGTAAGCGCTTAGCAAATACCAACACACACACAAATAGAGTTTCGACTACTCCTCTGAGCTCAGCCAAGCGGCAGTATCTACCGAGGGCCTACAAGGAGCCGCACCGCGTGCTAAGCGCTTGGGAGAGTGCAACGGAAGCGAGGCCCAGCCAAGACCCCCGCCGCGGCTCTGGTCAAACAACGTGGGCGGGCAATGCGTCTCTTTACTGTTGCCTCGTACTCTGCCAGGCGCTTAGTACGGAGCGCTGCACACAGCGAGTCCTCAGTAAATGCAGCGAGTGAAAGACTGAACCCAACGGGGAGGCCCAGGGCCTCCTCAGAGAGAGAGGCTCGGGGGCAGAAGCCACAGTGGTGACTCGGTGACATAATGGCCACAAAGGTAACCGCGGGGAGTTGGTCAGCTGTCTGACGGTCAGGAGACCCGTGTCTCATCCTGAGCCCCGCCACGGTCTCCCTGGGCAACCTTTAAAGAGGCCACATGACTCAAGGTGAAACCGTCATTATCCAGTGAAGCAGCGGAGCACAAGCGGAGAGAGCTCGGGCTTGGGAGCCAGAAGGTCGTGGGTTCTAATCCCGACTCCGTCCCTTGTCTGCTGCGTGACCTTGGGCCAGTCACTTGACTTCTCCGGGCCTCAGTTCCCTCATCTGGAAAATGGGGGTTGAGACTGTGAGCCCCATGTGGAAAAGGGAGTGTGTCCAACCTGATTTGCTGGTAACCTAGTACAGTGCCTGGCACAGAGTGAGCGCTTAACAAATACCATAATCATTATTATTATCCACTCAATCAGAACACCCTGGTGGAGGATTAGATTAGTCTGACAGAACTGGGACTTTCCCCCACCAGACTGTAAGCTTCTCCAGGGCAACGATGGCGTCTACCAATTTTACTGCACTCTCCCCAGTGCTAGGGTCAGTGCTCGACATAGAGTAACCCCTTGATAAATACCACTGACCGATCGATCGATTCTGACCCGTTGTCACTGGAACCCAGGACACCCTGCTCGCTGCCAGCAGAGGTTACGACAAATCAATGCCTTTCGCTCATTCGTGCTCATTGAGCGCTTACAGTGTGCAGAGCGTTTTACTAAGCGCTCGGGAGAGTACGGTGCAACAATAAACAGATACGTTCCCTGCCCATAAAGAGCCCTGGAGGAATTCTGCGGACGGGTGCCCGCTGATCTGGCCGTGGCAGCCGTCAGTTCTTCCAGCCGGCTGCCATTCTATTATTAGTAAATATTAAGTGTTTGCTGATTGCTAAACAATGTGCTAGGTGTGGGGCAGAAATAAGATAATCAGATAGGACACAGACCCCGTCCCACCCGGAGCTCACAGCCCAAGAGGGAGGGAGGGCAGAGATCTTACGCCACTTTACAGAGAAGGAAAGGGGCCCAGAGAGGTCACCCGATTTGCCTGAAGCCACACAGCAGGTCAGGGGCAGAGTTGGCACTAGACTGCCAGACCCAAGCTTCTTTCAGCAGACTATCCCGCCACCCCGGGGATGGGTGGGTGGGAAAATGACGCGAGTCCGGGACTCCAGGTCAACCCTGCTGGAATTAGGGAGGACCCCGCCTGTTCCCTGTCCCCAGCCCACCCAACCTCCCTCCCGGCAACAGACCCTTCAGGAATTGGACAGTCGTCCGGATCTTTCAAATGGAACCGGATAGATTGGATGCAGACTCTCCCACTTCTTCCTCCTTAATAGCAGAGCTTTGAGAGTGGATATAATTGCATCAATTCCCCACTTCGCTTTCTGCATCGCTCTGGAACTCGGCTCTGAATCCTTTAAGCGTTCAATATTCTCCCCACCCTCAACCCCACGACACTTATGTACATAGCCCTAATTTATATTGATATCTGTCCCCCCTGCTGGACTGTAAGCTCCTTGTGGGCAGGCAGTGTGTCTACAATAATAACAATAATAATGATTGTGATATCTGTTAAGCGCCATGTTCCGGGCACCGTACCAAGTGCTTGGGTAGATATAAGGTAATCGGGTTGGACACAGTCCCCGTCTCACATGGGGCTCACAGTCTTCATCTCAATCTACAGATGAGGGAACTGAGGCACAGAGAGTGACTTGCCCAAGAACATCCAGCAGACAAGTGGTGGAGCCGAGATTAGAAGCCGGATCTTTCTGATTCCCAGGTCTGGATTTTTCCACTAGACCACGCTGCTTCTCATTACAAACTCTGTTGTAATGTGCTCTCGATCCATCAGTGGTATTTATTGAGTGCTTACTGTGTGCAGAGCTCTGTACTAAGCGCTTGGAAGAGTACAATATAACAGAGTCGGTAGACAGGTTCCCTGTCCACGAGAAACTTACAGACCAGAGGGGGAGACAGACAACATAAATTATAGGTTAAGTACATAAGGAGGCTTTGGGGTTGGGGGTGGGATGAATTTTAAGGGCCTAAAGGGTAACAGATCCAAGTTCAAAGGCGATACAGAAGAGTGGAAAAGGTTTAATTGGGAAAGGTCTCTTAGAGATGTGAATTGAATAAAGTTTTGAAGATATAAAGAGTGGTGGTCTGGCATATATGGAGGGGAAGGGAGTTCCAGGTCAGAGAGGGGACATGGGAAAGGGGCCTGTGGTGAGATAAATGAGATTGAGGCAAAGCGAGCAAGCTGGAACTAGAGGATCAACTTGTTTGGGCAAGCCTTTAGGAGGAAATCGGTGAGGTGAGGTAGGAGGGGCCCAGCTGATCGAGTGCTTTCAAGTCGATGATAAGGAGTTTCAGTATGAAGCAGAGGCAACCGCTGGAGGTTTTTGAGAAGTGGAGAGCCGTGCACTTTCTTGTAGAAAAACGATCCGTGCAACAGAGTGAAGTGTGGACTGGAGCGGGGAGAGACAGGTGGCAGGGAGATCTACAAGGAGGCCGTTACAGTGATCAAGGCGGGAGTTGAGAAGTGCTTGGATCAGCATAGTAGAGGTTTGGAAGGAGGAGAGGATAGATTTTAGAGATGCCGTGAAGGTAGAACTCTCCCAAGTGCTTTGGCAGTGCTCTGCACACAGTGAGGGCTCAATAAAGACCACTGTTGGATTGACTGATGGATTGAAGCGGGGGGGAAAATAGGGATGCGTTTCGGACGGTCGCAGAACACTTGATTTCCCGCCCCTGCTGCTTTCCAGCAAAGTTGTCCCCCGCCACCTTGGCTGCAGCCATGAAAAATGAAAGGTTTGGGGGCGGGGGGCTCACCCACCCGACCTCCCCGACAAGCCCACCCTACCTGTCGATCACCCCAGACCCCAGCAACCCTTCCATGCATCCAAAGCATCCCGAAAAATTCTGGCAGGTGGATTTGGAACATATCACCGTGGCTCTCGGTATCCTTCGCTCACGTCCCCCCACCCCTGCTGGGCCCCATCGCTAAGACCCTCCCATAAACACACACCTCAACTCCACCCCAAATCCCATAAAGCCTCCCTCCCCCTCACCATTCAACAGCCTCACCTTAAGCATCGGTCCCCGGGCTGGTCTGCCAGGCAAGGGGTGTCTCTGCCCCTTCGAGCAGGTGGGTGGCGGGGAGGTGTCTGGTGCGGAGGGAAGCAGAGCTTTGGAAGCCAGGGGGAAGGGGGCGGGAATCCGCTCCAGGGAGAAATATCTCGAGGGTTTCAAAGTTAAAAATAAAACCGTCACACTGGACGGTGTGACCAGGCTCAGCTTACGAGTCTCCCCTCCCCCGTATTTACCAACACCGTCCCCGCCGGGACTGGAAGGGCCGCTTCCTATCGGCGGGCCCCGGCCTCGGAGACACCCAGCGTGGATGAGAAGCGGCAGGGCGCAGTGAATAGAGCCCGGGTCCGGGAGTCAGAAGGTCATGGATTCTAATCCCAACTGCGCCACTCGTCTTCAGGGTGACCTCGGACAAGTCACTTCACTTCTCTGGGCCTCCGTTCCCTCCTCTGTAAAATGGGGATTGAGACCGGGAGCCCCAGGTGGGACAGGGAATGGGTCCAACCCGATTTGCTTGGATCCACCCCAGTGCTTAGTACAGTGCCTTGCACATAGTAAGGCCTTAACAAACACCATAATAATTATTATTACCCATCGGGGGCTCCCGGCTCTCCAGACCCTCACTCTCTCCTGCTCCCTTCCAGATTGTGGCCACCCTCCGACCCGTCCCCCCATCCGTAGTCCCCTTTTCCAAATATGCCCGCCCTCTCCCCTCCGGCCACGGCCACGGGAGTTGAATCGGCACAAGCAGGGATGCAGGCGTGTGTCACTTTGGGGAGAGACAGCCTGGCAGACCACGGTCCTGGCCCCTCTCCTTGGTTGATGGGAAGGGGCGGGAGGATGGCAGAGGGCTCGGGATCCAGAGGATTCGATTATATTCTGGGAAATGAACATGGCTGCGATAAGCAGAATTTGCCCCCGTCCTTAAAAATAGCTGCTATCTACACTGCCTCCTCTCTAGGTGCCCGAGGGTGCCCCCGGCCTTCTGAAAGGGCAGGACAGGCGGAGGGCAGGCAAGGACGCTCACACTCAGCCACCCTTCTGGACACTCCCCGGGGAAAGGGAGACGTGGCCCACCCAGCTGGCTGGGGATGGGGGTGGTCCGCGGACCGGAGGTGATGTCCACCCGTTCTCCGGCCACCAGGTCTGGGCCTGCTGCTGGACCTCCCAGCACCTCGAGGCCAGTGCCAGGTCCGGCGACAAGCTGGGAACTTACGGGGCATGTGCCCTCCTCGGCAAGGCTCAGCTGGCAGGGTGGCGGGGGGCTTCCACCCTACCAGGTGTCCGGAGGAGGAGCGAAGGGAGGCGGAAGAAGACAGATGCCCACGGGAAGGATTGCCCGCTTCCTTGACCCATAAAAATCTCCTCTTCCTCCGAGGGTGAGGCCACAGCCCCACGTGAGGGCCCCTGAGGAGAACGAGTAGAGAGGTAAACAGGGGATTGGGCACGGAGGAGTCCGATTGCAGGGCAGTTCGCCACCCTGGGTCCCTCCCGCACCCAGGAGAGCGGGGTGAGGCGGGGTGAGGCCGGGGGACGAAGGGCCGCGTCGCCGACCAGCGGCCAGAGGAGACTTGGACAGGAATTCAAAACCGCAACCCGAGCCGCCGGCCGCGGCCAGGGGACGGGACGGAATGAACGGCACGCCCGGGGCCCCGGGGGCGCCGGAGGGGACCCTGCCCCAGGACTGGCCCAGGGCCAGGCCCGGAGAGAGGGGAGAAGTCCCCGCAGGTCACCCGGGGGAGGCCGAGAGATGTCATCTGGCAACGGAGCCGCCTCGCGGAACCCACCAGGGGCCCAGGGAAAGGGAAGGAAGCAATGGCGAATATATATTTCCTGCAGAGCAGCGGAGGCAGACGACCTGACGGGGAGATCGAAGCCGGGGTTGCGGGACAGGAAGAGAGAGACGGCAGCTCTCACAGAGGCAACCTGCACATAGAGACGAGGCGAAAGAGAAGGCAGGGGAGGGGGGGAGGAGGAGAAGCGGGAGACCAGGAGAGACGGAGCGGAGGAGGAAGGGAAAGAGAGAGGGAGAGAAAGTAGAGGGGAAAGAAAGAGAAACGGAAATATTCAGAGAGAGTCAGAGAGCAGCAGTCACTGTCAGGCAGTAGACAGCCAGACAGGGTCAGGGAGAGGGAAGGAACAAGCAGCGTGACTGAGAAGCAGCATGGCCTAGAAGATAAAGCACGAGCCTGGGAGCCTGAAGGACCTGGGTTCTAATCCTGACTCTGCCACCTGTCTGCTCTGTGACCTCGGGCAAGTCACTTCTCTTCTCTGTACCTCAGTTACCTCATCTGTAAAATGGGGATTATGACCATGAGCCCCATGTGGGGCATGCACTCTGCCCAACCTGATTAGCTCATATCTCCTGCAGAGCTTAGTAAAGTAGTTGACAAATAGCGAGCACACAAATACCATAAAACAAAAAAAGGGATCAGAGGGGAAGTGCTACCTAGCCTCTCTTGGGTGGGGACTGCCTTCTTAAAGCCCTGGGGTGGGGGTGGGGGCGGGGTCCTCCCCAAAAACGTCCCAGTGAACTCAGACAAGTGACCAGAAAGTTCCCCACCTGGCGTGAAGTAGGTTTAATTGAAGAAATGAATATTCAGTATTGTCACTGTAAAAGGTGCACAAGGACTTGCGGAACCAGCAGCTTGGCTACCTCAGGCCCTCTGGCCTGTCTGGGGGGCCAGATCCACCCCCCACACACATACACTCTCACACACTGACACCCACAGACACCCACACACACACCTCATACCACTTTTCCTTTCTCTCCCCATCAGCCCACAAAGCAAGTTCATTGGTGAGGGTTCGAACCCAAGTCTCCCGACAAGGCCTCAGGCCCCCCCGCACCCACTGCTCTGGGCAGACCCCGGCCCGGGCAGGTTGCCCACCCCACACTCCCACCTCAGGCACCTTTCCTCCCCGTCAGGAGCCCCAGACCGGCCCAGCTCAGCCGCCAGATGGGAAGTAGTGGATGGGAAGGGGGAGACAGCATTCCAGGCCCTGGGGCGAGGAGGCACAAACACCCACGTGCAGGCAAACTTGTGCACACATGTATGCAAGCACACGCATACATGTGCGTGCCCCAAAACACACATCTCCCTCTAGTTTCCCCAGAGTTCAAGGAACCAGAACCTGTCCCCCTGGCGAAAGCAGGCAAGGCAAACCCCGAGAGTGGAGACAGGCCCGAAAGGGTGCTTGGGTCCTGGGGGTGAGGAGAAAGGGGAGGTTGCCCTGGAGCCCTAGCAGAGGCCACGTCCTGCCGCAGAGCAGGGGTCCAGGTGGGTCGGGCGTCACCCCCAGCTTCCCCCCAAAGGAAAGTCCGGTCGGAAGAAGCTCACCGAGGTGGCCGCGGTCTGAGCAGAGCGATGGCCGACCCCAAACTGCCCCAGGGCCGGAGCGGACAGACCCCGGAGCGGAGGACGGCCCAGCCGTGGCCTAAATGACGATGGTCCGGCCGCTCTGAGAACTTCTCTCCTGGCGGAAGGGCAGGGGAGGAAGAGACATGGGAGAGAGACTCAGTCGAGTGGAGTGGCAGGGTCGGGTGGGAAGGGGCGGGACCCACTCTGCTTCTCTGATCCCCCACCTCCCCAGACTAATTCGCAGACAGGGCTCGGCCAAGCCCAGCTGGCATCTCTCCACCCATTCTGGTGCCCTCTCGGCTCACCGACCGCCTCTCCACGCTCCCCCGGCTCTGCTCCCGCTTGCCCGGAACAACTTCCAGTGACCGGTAGCTGGGGGGCTTCTCTTCGGCCCAGCGGGGCGGTGGCTGGGTGCCGGGCCAGCGCGGGCACTTCTCATCCTCAGAGCTCCAGGAGCTGCGGGCGGAGGGCGGCGGGGGCGAGTGGCTGCGGGGCCGGCGGCGAGGAGGGCCGCGGGGCGGGCGGCGGGATGGGGGACTGTCCGCTCGGTGCCGCTGACGCCTCCGGCTCCGGGATTGGGCACGGGGCCTGTGGGACCCCTCACTGGAGTAGCCTCCAGGCGGGCTCCGGCGCCCGCTGTGCCCCCGACGGCTGCCCACCCTCCCCGAGGTCCCCCGGGCCTCCCGCTCCCAGTGCCAGGCCCCGCGGGAGAAGTCGGCGCTGGGGTAGTCCTCCTCCTCCTCCTCCTGCCAGCCCCATCCACCGGGCCCGGCCTTTCTCCTGCCACCCTTTTCCTCGCGGGGGTCCCGCGGGCCCCTGGCCAGATGGGAGGAGCGGCTGGTGCCCCGAGAGGGCGGGGGGTCACGGACCAGCGGGGGCAGCTGGATAACCCGGCGCTCCACGACCTCGGGGCCCAGGGAGGAGAGCACACTGCCAGGATGGGCAAGCCCGGCGGGCAGTGCCAGGGGCGGCGGCAGGGGCTGGGCGGGGTTGAGGCTCCTCAGCTCCTTCTCCAGATAGTCCAGGACTCCGTTGGCAGGCGGGCGGGCGGAACCCACAGACGGGGGATGGAGGCCGGCCTGTTGGGACAGATCTGAGCACAGACAGACAGAAGGATGGCCAGCTGGAACCGTCAAGTCCCAGCCGGGGCCCTCCCCCTCCCCCCGCCCCCCAGCCCCGGAGCCGGGGAGGTGGGTAGTCCCCTCCCCACCCCCGTTTCCTGACCCTGCCCTCCCACCCTGGCGCTGGAGCTTGCCTCTCTGCAGCAGGGGGTTCAGCGGGTAGGAGGAAGATCGGCAGCTCCCTTCGGCCCCCCAGGCCGGGGGCTGCTCCAGAAACTGGGACATTAGGGACCGAGCCTGCTTCATGTAGCGCTGCCGGGCCAGGGCTGTGCGGCGGAATGGGGGGAAAGGGGAAACCGTTACCCCCTCTCTTGGGGATGGGGGGTGGTCCCCTCATATGATGGAGGGACCACAGGGGTTTAGGAGGCCCCCCAGCCTCACCCCAGCTCCGCTCCAGGACTAGACTAGCCTGGTTTCCTCCCCGTTTTCCCTCCACCACCTTCCCTCTCCTTCCCATGGGGCCTCTTGAACAGCCCCTGGCAGTCGTCCGGAAGGCGACTTCCCGAAGTTTGTTCTCCGGCTTTCCCTTCTTCCACCTTGCTGAGGAGGAGCCCCTCCATCCCTGCCCCCATCCCCCTCACCTTCCCTGGGTCTTCACATCCCCAGGCTGAGACCCCCCCCACCCCCAACTCTGCATTCAGTTCCCATTTCTGAAGCATCCCGAATGGGGCCTCGTTGATTCCCAAAGACAGCCGGGAGCATCGTCATTTTTACAGCAGGCGCCTTGAGGAGTCAGGGTCACCCGGCCCCCCCGGTCCCACCCCCTGAAGCTCAGAGAGGTTAAGGGTCTTACCCCAGGTCACGCGGCAGGCCACTCCTCCGGGTCCCCACCCACTCACCTTCCTCGGGGCAGCAGCAGCGGGTGGGGCAGCAGGGGCACCGGACGTAGCAGCAACAGCACTGCGGGCAGCCCTGGCACCAGCACACGCCGACCAGCACGAGCAGGACCACCGCTCCGAGGAGGATGAAGATGACTGTGAGCCAGTCTGCACGGAGTCCGGCGGCGATGCCGGCGGGGAAGGAGAGAAGGAGGGTGGGAGGGAGGGTCAGGCCCGTTGCCCCTCTGACGGCCAGCCTGTCCCCAGAGTTACCCGCTTCCCTCCCTGGGGGGGGGGGTCTGCCCAGGCCCCGGCCCACAGAGCAGTAGGGGCAGCAGCAGAGGATACTCACGCAAGACAGTGAGCTTCACTTCCTTGTCGGGGTCCCCCGACGTGTCCCCGGGGGCCTCGATGGTACAATAGTACACGCCATGATCCCACCACATAACCTCGTTGATCACCAGGTCTGCCCCTGGTGAGGGAGAGGGGGTGAGGCAGTGGGGGGGCTGGGGGTCCGGACCGCCCCCCCCCCGGCCCCAGGGCTCCCGAGCAGCCCGGCGGAGCCCTTCCTTCCTGAGCAGGTGGGGGCAGGGTCTCTCTTTGAGGAGAGAGACTCGCAGGGGGTGGGAAGACTGTCACCCGGGGAGGCACTGAGTAGACTTCCGTGACAGCGGGCATCCAGACTACCCTGCCTTGGACGGTGCCAACGCAGAGGGGCCCGGTTCAGGGTGAGATGGCCCCCGTGGTGGTGTGTAACTGACCGGCTGGGCTGCCAGCCTCACTCACCCCAGGCTCCGACAAAGCCCGAGAGTTTCCAGTCAGGGTCGAAAGGACCCAAACTGGCGACTGCCAACACCCCCCGCTAACACCCTGCCAGGCTGAGCAACCACCCCTCTTCCCCACCCCCAACCTGTCCTTCCCCATGCTCAGGGTGCCGCATCAGGCATGAAGGAGGAGGGTCCTCCCGGCGGGACACTGCCCTCAGAACAACTGTCCAAATCCTGCTGGGCTTGACGGGAGCTGTGAACTGCAACCCAGACTTGCCCGATGCCTGCCCCCCGAAGAGCCGAGACCACGTGGGCCCCGGAGGGCACACGGAGGTCCCGAAGCAAGAAGGGCAGACCCTCGGGGACAAGGGCAGACAGACATAACGGCCACCTAAACTGGGTTCTCCCCAGGTTCTGATCTGTAGGGTTGACTGCTGCCAAAGTGGCAATCCTCTCCGCCGCTGGGGCAGAAACCCGCCTCAAGGGCAAGCCGGCAAGACCACCCAGAGGCCCTTGGTGAGCCCTAGGTCCGGCTCATAAACTCCCATCCCCCAGTCCAGCCCGGCCCACTCACGGTTCTGGATGGTGATCTTGCGCTGACGGTACTCCCCGCCCAGCACCGGCTCATTCTGGCCCCGCCTCTGGGCCACGACCCGCACCTCCCGCTGGCCATCGTTGCAGTCGTTGGAAGGGTCCTGGCCCAGCGCCAGGGCCGCTTGATATGCTAGTGGCACGGAAGACACCACCCTGGCACCATTCATTCATTCATTCATTCACTCAATCATAAATTATTTATTGAGTGCTTATGGTGTGCAAAGCGCTTGGGAGAGTAGTCACCAAGCAAGGGGACGCCTCTTGGCCCAGACCCTCAGACCCCGGATCCGTGGGAGCAGAACGGGGGCCACCAACTCCCGCCCACCACTGCACTGGGTGGGAGCCAATTATTATCGTTATGGTATTTAAGAGCTTACTTCCTGCCAAGTGCTGTTCTAAGCAGTGGGATAGATCCAAGTTTCTCAAGTTGGACACGGTCCCTGTCCCTCACAGGGCTCACGGTCTACGTAGGAGGAAGTAGGCTTTAATCTCCATTTTTCAGATGTGGTAGCAGGCACAGAGAAGTTAAGTGTCTTGCCCGAGGTCACGCAGGAGGCACATGGAAGAACCGGGATTAGAACCCAAGTCCTCTGACTCTTTCCGCTAAGCCATGCAGTTTCTCATGGCAAGGGCCTTCCGCTCTGCACCAAACCCACTCTGGACCACCGGCTTCAGGGTTCACCACCGGTACTTACCTAGTAGTAATAATAATAATAATGGGAAGCAGTGTGGTCTAGTGGAAAGAGACAAAGCTCGGGAGTCAGAGGACCTGGGTTCTAATCCCGGCTCTGCCGCTAGTCTGGTGTGTGAACTTGGGCAAGTCGCTTCACTTTTCTGTGCCTCAGTTCCCTCCTCTGTAAAACGGGGATTACAACTAGGCACCCCATGTGGGACAGGGACTGTGTCCAACCCGATGAGCTTGTAACTACTCCAGCTCTTAGTATGGTGTTTGGCACATAGTAAGGGCTTAACAAATACCTTCTAAAAAACCGTGGTATTTGCTAGGCATTTACTCTGTGCCAAGCTCTGGGGTTGATAGAGAAGCAGCGTGGCTCCGTGGAAAGAGCCCGGGCTTGGGAGTCAGAGGTCATGGGTTCGACTCCCGGCTCTGCCACTTGTCAGCTGTGTGACTGTGGGCAAGTCACTTCACTTGTCTGTGCCTCAGTTACCTCATCTGTCAAATGGGGATTAACTGTGAGCCTCACGTGGGACAACCTGATTACCCTGTATCTCCCCCAGCGCTCAGAACAGTGCTCTGCACATAGTAAGCGCTTAACAAATATCAACATTATTATTATATGAGATAAACAGATCAGATCTGCTCTCTTCCCCCACTACCTCCAGTTCATGCTCTCCCCTCTCCCCAAACTGTACCCCTCTCACAACGCTCCCTCCTCTCAACCCCAGCCTGTAACGGCCTTATTTATTCCACTTATTCATTCATCGTAGGCTCATTTTTGTTAGCAGTTCTACCTCGGCCTTCCATTTTATTCCCCTCGCCCAGGTGCCCCACGGCGGGGGTCTGACCTGCCCGCCCCCGACTGATCGTAAACTTTCTGAAGGCAGGGTCCGGGTCTTTGACTTTTGTGGAATGGCTCCGATTTCCCGGCCCGGTGCTCGAGCCGGCACACCGCACGCAGCCGGAGCCCGGCATCTGTCAGCCCGGCCCCGGGGCAGAGGGGATGTGGTAAAGGGCCGGCCGGTGGTTCTGAACTTCCTTCCACTGCCCCCGTCCCGGGCAGAGGACACACTCACAGGCAGAGTAGTAGTCGAAAATGGGATCTTTGCAGAAGGACTTGAAGCGCCAAGTGACCACAACGTCTTGCAGCTGGGCGGAAGTGGTGTAGTCGCACTTGAGGACGACGGAGGCGAAGAGCATGGCGTAGCGCTCGGTGTCCTGCACCGTCACCAGCAGGGAGAGGCATCCTGCGGCCGGGACACGGAGGGCGAAGGCTGAAGGGAGGCCGACGGGCCCCTAGCCGTCCAGGCAAAAAACTCCGGGGACGCCACGGGGGCTGGGAGAATGAATCTCCCCCTTCCTCTTTCTCATCTCTCCCGCCTCCGGCCCCTGGCTAGCACAGTTCCCCTGACCTGGAACTTCCCCACTGTCCCCAGTCCGCCAGACTTCCCCTCTCCCCCAAAAGCCTCCTAAAATCCTACCTCCACCAGGAAGCCTTCCCCGATCAATCTCCTCTTTGTCAGATCATCTTCTCTCAAACACCACCTCGCACCGACACACTCACCCCCTTCCCGCTTCATGTACCTCTTTGGCACCGACTGATTTACATATCGTACTATTAAATCATTTATTTAATCATCCACTCCTCTTTCCAGGCCCTTCTTTTCATCCTCTCAGTAAATTATCTTGCACAGGCCTAACTGTGGAATCTGTTATATTTTTACTATGTGCCGAGCACTGTGTTAAGCCCTGGGGGAGACACGAGAGCACCAGGTCGAGGTAATCGGTTTAGCTTGTTGAGGGCAGAGATAATGTCATTTACTTTGACTGTACCAAACTCTCCCAAAAGCTTCGCTGAGCATTCTGTGCAAAGTAGGCTCAGGAAGTAGTGGTGACTGACTGGCTGGTTGGTCATGTCCCTCAGATGGTTTTCTGTTGACATTGAAGGGGAAAAGAAGAAATGGAGGGAAGGAAAGGTCTAGTTGAGTTGAGGGGTGGTCTGCAGCACCTCCCGCTTAGTCGGTCAATCAGCTGTATTTACTGAGTACTTACTGTGTGCAGAGCACTGTATTAAGCTCAAGTCACTTCCCTGTAGCTCAGTTTCCTCAACTGTAAAATGGGGATTCAATCCCTGTCTTCCCTCCCTCTTAATCTGTGGGATCTGATTATCTTGTATCTGCCCCAGTGCTTAGTACCGTGCTTGACGTTTAATAAGTGCTTAGTAGCAAATACCACACTTATTATCAGTACAGTGCCCTGCACCCAGGGGCACTCAACAATAATATTAATAACTGCAGCATTTGTTAAGCACTTACTATGTTCCAGACACTGTACTAAACTCTGGGGTGGATACACATAAGTTAGGCTGGACACAATCCCTGTTCCAAGTGGGGTTCACAGTCTCGATTCCCATTTTACAGTTGAGGCAACTGAGACACAGAGAAGTGAAGCGACTTGCCCGAGGTCACACAGCAGACAAGTGGCAGAGCCGATACTAGAGCCCCCAACCTGTGCTCTCTCCACTGCACCTTGCTACTTCCAACACACTACGCTGCTTCCCGGTAGCCACAGGGGAACTTGGTCTGCTTTCTGGGAACCCAGGTTGGCCCAGAGACCCAGGCCCCTGCATCTTTGGTCTCAGGCCAGGGGCAAGGGGCCCCGCAAGCCAACTGAGCGGACAGGAACTGCTGGAGCGGGCCATGACGGACTGGTCTTTCCAGACTGGGTTGCTCCACCACTAGAAACCAAAATCCACTAGGCCAATCCACCAGGCCTGTATCCTTTCTCAGCTAGATAAGGCCCCGGAGGTATTTATACTGGTGACTAGAGCAGCCCCACCTTAGATAACCATGCAAGCACTTCCCGGCTGGCAGTCCAGGGGAGAGGGGCAGGGTGGAAGTACTCCAGATTACCTCCTATCGACCCCTGTGTTTAGTACAGTGCCCGGCGCGTAGTAAACTCTTAATAAGTACCATTAAAAAAAAAAGAACCAGGACAAGCTCTCTCGAAATTGCAACACTGTAGGAAAAAATAAGCGGCCAAATTCTTCTCCTTTTGGAAAAGGAGAAGTGGCCTCTACGAGCGTCAGAGGGACATGATCACTCGTTCAGTGAAGAGACTCACATGCGATGGCGTCATTTCCCACAGCAAAACTTCTAGGTTCCAGCCACACGGATGAAAGCTTCCTATCTCAACCACATTCATTCAATCTTATTTATCGAGCACTCACTGTGCACGGAGCACTGTACTGAGCCCTCGGGAGCACACGATACAAACAATAAACAGATACGTTCCCTGCCCGTTACGAGCTTAGGGTCTCGAGAGGCCTCGCTTTCGGTCTAATACTAAGATACCAAATCAATCGATGGTATTTATTGAGCACCTACTGAGTAGATACAGGTTGTATTGTGTGAAGAGCAAAGTACTAAACCCTAGGGTGTGTACAACAGAGTTGGTAAACATGTTCTCTGCCCACAGGGAGCTTACTGACTAGAGGGGAAGACAGATATTAATATAAATAAATAAATTACGCCTATGTACATAAGCGCCATGGGGCTGAGGGTAGGGTAAATTAGCAAAATAATATACTAAAGAGGTAGTAAGGCTCAGTGGAAGAGCAGAGTTTGGGAGACTGAAGGCCTGGATTGTAGTCCCAGCTCTTTCCCTCATCTGCTGGATGACTCTCCGGGGCCTCAGATTCCTCATCTGTAAAATGGGGAGAAAGTGTCCACTCTCCCTTTTAGACTGTGAGCCCTGAGGGAAGAAGTGACTGCCCAGTCTGATGATCTCGGCTCTAGCCCAGCACGGGATTTTTCTGAGAAGCAAAAATGTAGGAACGATAATGAAAATACCCTCGATAATAATGATGATGATGGTGTTGGTTTCGCGCTTCCAAGCACTGGGGTAAATACAGGACAATCATGCTGGACACAGTCCCTGTTCCACATGGGGCTCACAGCCCCCACGGCCGCCCCCGGCTGATAAATCAATCCGATAACAAACACACTGTCTCCTTGAGAGGGGGAATGGAGACCTTCATTACTGACTCTGACCTCCCTATTGTCAGTTACCCAACACATAATGACCGCATTAGTGGCTCTGAGAAATAAATATGTGGTTTTCAAAACTCTTTTCCTTCTGGGAAATGGTGCTGTTCAACCAGGATGGAATTTTTACATTATTCTGGCAGAGGAGGATAGACAATGGGCCGGAGTGAGTTGTTAGAGAAACAGAGCGGCCTAGTGGAAAGAGCACTAGCTTGGGAGTCCGAGAATCTGGGTTCTAATGGTTCTGCATGAACACTTCACTTCTCTGAGCCTCAGTTCCCTCAACTGCAAAATGGAGATTCAAAATCTGTGCTCCTCGCTACTTAAACTGTGCGCCCCACGTGGGCCCTGATTATCTCATATCTACCCCAGAGCTTAGTTCAGTGCTTGGCATATAATAAGCGCTTAACAAACACCACAATTATTATCACTGTTTTTCTTACCTGATTTCCTTTCTCCTAAATAAATAATTATGGTATTTTCTAAGTGCTTACTATGTGTCAGACACTGTACTAAGCACTGGGGTGGATATAAGCAAAGCAGGTTGGACACAGTCCCTTATCCCACGTGGGGCTCACGGTCTCAATCCCTATTTTACAGTTGAGGTAACCGAGGCCAAGAGAAGTGAAGTGATTTGCCCAAAGTGACGCAGCAGACAAGCGGCAGAGCAGGGATTAGAACCCATGACCTTCTGACTCCCAAGCCCGTGCTCTATCCACTATGTCACGTTGTCTGTAGCCTGCAA
This sequence comes from Ornithorhynchus anatinus, assembly GCF_004115215.2. Taxonomy (NCBI): domain Eukaryota; kingdom Metazoa; phylum Chordata; class Mammalia; order Monotremata; family Ornithorhynchidae; genus Ornithorhynchus; species Ornithorhynchus anatinus. Next base: position 1,325,100 of record NC_041743.1, on the reverse strand, counting down.
AACCTTCTGCTTCTCTCAAAGTGCCTAATGCGTTGGAATCAGGAATTGATCTAGCAATAATATTTACTGAGTTCTCACTATGTGCGGGGAATGTGCCCGTTTCTGGTTATATTGTACTCCCCCAAGTACTAAGTTCTGTGCTCTGCACACAGTAGTTGCTCAATAAATACAATAATAATAATAATAATGTTGGTATTTTTTAAGCGCTTACTATGTGCCGAGCACTGTTCTAAGCGCTGGGGTAGATACAGGGTAATCGGGTCGTCCCACGTGGGGCTCACAGTTAATCCCCATTTTACAGATGAGGTAACTGAGGCACCGAGAAGTGAAGTGACTTGCCCACAGTCACATAGCTGACAAGTGGCAGAGCCGGGATTCGAACTCATGACCTCTGACTCCCAAGCCCGTGCTCTTTCCACTGAGCCACGCCAAATGTCTATCTGACCGAGAGCTGTACTGGGCTAACTAGCCCTCCCAACTCTAAACACCTTATGGAGACTCCCTCTAATTTTTAATTAATTGATTTATTTTTATAATGATGAGCACGTTGTCAATTGGATGAACTAAGGAAAACACCAGCAGACCCCCAGCCATCCAGATTGAAACACTCTTGTCTCCTAGTGCCTCCCCCCTCCATCCATTGTTAATAATAATAATTGTGGTATTTGTTAAGCACTTACTGTACTCCAAACACTGTGCTAAGTGCTGGGGGGGGTGAATACAAGCAAAGGACACAGTCCCTTGCCCCGTGTGGGGCTCACCGTCTCAATCCCCACTTTACAGTTGAAGTAACTGAGGCCCAGAGAAGTGAAGTGATTTGCCCAAGGTCACACAAAAGCTAAGCGGCAGAGCCGGGATTAGAACCCATTCTAGTGAACCCACTCTTTCCTTTCAGGCTTTTGTTGGAATGGTTTCTAATTTTAACCCACCATCGGACGGGGCTCCCACCAAACCCAAAACATGATGGAAAGGAATTTCCAGCTTCACCCGGTTCGGGGCTGGGCCTGGGCAGCAGAGGCAAGAAGCTGCTTTGTCAAAGTCCCAAGCGTACCCTACCAATCAGTGGTATTTATTGAGCGCTTACTGTGTGCAGAGCACTGGTCTAAGCACTTGGGAGAGGACAAACAAGATGCATTCCCCGCCCACAACAAGCTTACTGTCTAGAGGGGGAGAGAAGCATGAATAGAAATAATAATAATAATAATGACGATGGTATTTGTTAAGTGCTTACTATGTGTCATGCACTGTTCTAAGAGCTGGGGTAGCTACAAGGTTGTCCCACGTGGAGCTCAGTCGTAACCCCCATTTTACAGATGAGGCAACTGAGGCACAGAGAATAATAATAATGTTGGTATTTGTTAAGTGCTTACTATGTGCCGAGCACTGTTCTAAGCGCTGGGGGAGATACAGGGTAATCGGGTTGTCTCACTTGGGGCTCACACGTTTAATTCCCATTTTACAAATGAGGTAACCGAGGCACAGAGAAGTTAAGTGACTTGCCCAAGGTCACACAGCAGACAAGGGGCGGTGGCGGAATTCGAACCCACGACCTCTGACTCCCAAGCCCGGGCTCTTGCCACGCTGCATCTCATTTAATAAATTAAGGATATGGACTTGAGTGGCCTGGGGGGCTTCCCTGCTCCATCCGAGGCTGGAGATGGGACCAGGCGGGCGATGAGAGAGGCGGGTTTGAGGGGACAAAAAGTCGGGGGGCTTCGACAGGTCGCGGGGGGGGGGAATTAATGAATTAATTCATTCAATCGTATTTATTGAGCGCTTACTGTGTGCAGGGCACTGGACTAAGCGCTGGGAAAGTCCAAATGGGCAACAGATAGAGACAATCCCTGCCCAACGACAGGCTCACAGTCTAAAATAATAATAATAATAATGTTGGTATTTGTTAAGCGCTTACTACGTGCAGAGCGCTGTTCTAAGCGCTGGGGTAATAATAATGTTGGTATTTGTTAAGCGCTTACTATGTGCCGAGCACTGTTCTAAGCGCTGGGGTAGACATAGGGGAATCAGGTTGTCCCACGTGGGGCTCACAGTCTTAATCCCCATTTTACAGATGAGGGAACTGAGGCACGGAGAAGTGAAGTGACTTGCCCAGGGTCACACAGCCGACAAGTGGCAGAGCTGGGATTCGAACTCATGAGCCCTGACTCCAAAGCCCGTGCGGAATGAGGTTGTCCCACGTGAGGCTCCCAGTCTTCATCCCCATTTTCCAGATGCGGGAACTGAGGCCCAGAGAAGTGAAGTGACTCGCCCACAGTCACACAGCTGACAGGTGGCCCATCCGGATTCGAACCCAAGACCTCTGACTCCCAAGCCCGGGCTCTTTCCATCGAGCCACGCTGCTTCTCTAAAAGGGGGGGGGGGGGGGAGACAGTCAGCCAAATGAAACAAGGAGACAAAATGCCCAGGGGGGGAGAAATGGGGGAGAGGGAAGAGGATGGAGAGTGGGGGGTGGGATGAAGGGGAGTGGGGCAGGCCAGGGTGGGAAGGGAGGGGGTTGGTGGATCCGTGGACAGGCTTCCCGGAGGACAGAGCCATGATCCCGGCGCCCCCTCCCCAAGGAAGCCCCGCGGGTGGGCTCTTACCTGGTAGCCAGGTAGCCAGGAGAAGCAGGAGGGACCCCCCCGCCCGCCCCATGGCGCCTCCAGGCCTGCTCCTTCTCCTTCGGCCAGCGGGCCCCGAAGGGGTGGGGGTGGGAGGGGATCCACCTGTCTGCCCCGCCCCACCCCGACCTCACCTGCATCCCCGGATCCGCCCCGCCCCTCCCGCTCCAGCCCCGCCCCCTGAGCTCACCTGGCTCCCCCCCATCCCTCGGAGACCCCCCCCCCCCGTCCCCCACCAGCTGCCACGAAACTTCTCTTTTCCAAAAATCAAACTTCCAACTGACCGGATCTCTCTCCAAGAATAACCCCTCCAGTCCCCTCTTCCTTCCCTCCTTTTCCAAATTCAAACGGAGAAGCAGCGTGGCTCAGTGGAAAGGGCCCGGGCTTTGGAGTCAGAGGTCATGGGTTCGAATGCCGGCCCTGCCACTTGGCAGCTGTGTGACTGTGGGCGAGTCACTTCACTTCTCCGGGCCTCAGTTACCTCATCTGTAAAATGGGGATTAAGACCGTGAGCCCCACGTGGGACAACCTGATTCCCCTGTGTCTACCCCAGCGCTTGGTACAGTGCTCTGCACATAGTAAGCGCTTAACAAATACCAACATAATAAATAATGGAGGTTGTGATTCTTGTGTGCCTGGGACTCTCCGGGTGGCCTTGTTTCTGTGTCTCTGTGTTTCACATCTGAGGCTGTCTCCTCGTGTCTCTGTTTCCAAACTTGCATTTGTCTCTTCCTCCTGTGGATTTCTGAATCTCTGTGTTCATTTGATTCATTCAATAGTATTTATTGAGCGCTTACTCTGTGCAGAGCACTGTACTAAGCGCTTGGAATGTACAAATGGGCAACAGATAGAGACAGTCAGTCCCTGCCCACTGACGGGCTTACGGTCTAATCGGGGGAGACAGACAAAAACAATAGCGGTAAATAGAATCGAGGGGATGAACATCTCATTAAAACAATAGCAATAAATAGAATCAAGGTGATGGACATCTCATTAACAAAATAAATAGGGTAATAAAAATATATACAATTGAGCGGACAAATGCGTTCTCTCTACGTGTTCTCTCGGAGGCATATGCGTCTCTATGGGCATCTCCACCTCTCCTTCTCTGGGTTCGGTTCTCTCTGTGGGTCTGTTTTTTTACATCTGTCTCTCGGTGTCTTCTGAGCTTTGGTGGTTTTTCCCGTTTTCTACCGTTCCGAGATGCCCTAGAGTGTCTTTCCTGGAAATAAACAAGACAAGACTCTCTCCTCCCCTGCTGATCCACTTCCCCCACCCGACTCCAGCCACCGGCTGTCTCCTGCCTCCTCACCGCCGGTATTTGTTAAGCACTTACTAAGTGTCAAACATTGCACTGAGCACGGGGGTAAATGTGATATAAGCAGATTGGACACAGTCTCCGTCCGATTCTCAGTCTAAGACAGAGGGGAAAAAAAGATATTGAATCCCAATTTAACAAATGAGGAAACTGAGGTCCAGAGAACTTAAGTGCCCAAGGTCCCCCAGAAGGCAAGTGGTAGAATTGGGATTGGAGCCCAGGTCTTCTGACTCCCAGGCCTGTGCTATTTTCACTAGGCCACATTGCTTTGTTTTTTTAATGGTATTTCTTAAGCACTTACTACGTGTCAAACACCATTCTAAGCACTGAGGTAGGTACAAGTTTCTTAGTTTGGACTCGGTTCCTGTCCTGCACAGGGCTCACAGTCTAACTAGGAGGGAGAACAGGTATTCAATCCCCATTTTACAGTTGAGGAAAGTGAGGCATAGAGAAGTTAAGTGACTTGCCCAAGGTCATTCAGCAAGCAATTGGCAGAGCTGGGGTTAGAACCCAGGTCCTTCCATTCATTCATTCGGTCATATTTCCTGGATGCTTACTGTGTGCAGAGCACTGTACTAAGCACTACTGTTGCACGATACAACAATAAAGACACATTACCTGCCCACGATGAGTTTACGGTCTAGAGGGGGAGACAGACGTTATTATAATTAAATAAATGACGGATGCGGACGTAAGTTCTGTGGGGCTGAGAGGGGGAATGAATAAATGGAGCAAGCCAGGGAGAAGGAGAAGGAAGTAGGTCAACACCCAGGCCCAGGCTTTTTCCACTCAGTCACACTGCTTCTTGCGCTAGCCTGCAGGGCTCTGGACAAAGTGGGCTTCTCAAGGGGCCAGGTTGTCTGGCTGCTGCCTCCCCTTTCCCCACCTCACGTCAGCAGCGACGTGGCTCAGTGAAAAGACCATGAGTTTAGGAGTCAGAGGTCATGGGTTCTAATCCCAGCTCCACCACTTGTCATCGCTGTGACTTTGGGCAAGTCCTTCTCTGTGCCTCAGTTACTTCATCTGTAGAATGGTGATTAAGACTGTGAGCCCCGTGTGGGACAACCCGCTAACCTTGTATCTAACCCAGTGCTTAGAACGGTGTTTGGCACGTAGTAAGTGCTTAACAAATACCATTATTATTATTATTACTAATAATAATAATAACCCCCTCTATAGCACCCTGACTGTGCGTGTAGAGGGTGTTGGCTCACAACGGCCCCCTCCAAGATGGTGTCCATGAAATTCAGGTGTCTACAATGCATTGAACTGAGGTCAATGGGGATGTGTTGGTAATCGGGGAAATGGAAGAGCTTTTATTTTCATGAGCAAAAAAGGGTTTATTTTCATAAGTGAAATAGTAAACCCCCAGGTGCCAGCCACTAAACACCCAAGGCTATAGGTGCCAGGCTCTAAATACCCAAGCCCACAAATGCCAGGCTCTAAACACCCAAATCCACAGGTACCAGGCTCTAAATACCCACGCCTCGAGGAGCCAAGACATAACATGGCCTAGTGGAAAGACCAAATGGTCCTGGGAGTCAGAGGACCTTTGTTCTTCCCGGCTTGACTGCTTACATGCTGGGTGACCTGAGGCTCCGCTCGGGCTTAGTTTTCTCATCTGTAAAATGGAGATTAAATACTTGTTCTCCCTTCCTCTTAGACTCTAAGTCCCGTGTGGAAAAAGGATGGCATCTTGTAAATACCCCAGTGCTTCATACAGTGCTTGGCACATAGTAAGAGCTTAACAAATACCACCATCATTAGTTTTGATTGACCACGGACTGCCAAGCCCAGAGGTGGAAGGACTGAGTCCAGGCACAGATCAAGCACCGGTGGGGGGTCAGTTTAGGAGGCCGGAGAGCCGTGAGGGTGGGGACTCAGCCTTGGGAGAAGGTGTCAGCCCAAGCCCCCAGACAATGAGCAGGAGCATCTAGTAGGTCCGCCCTTCTCCCCTGTGCCACAGCTTCACTTTGCCCGTCAGGCCACCCCAGTACCGCTCTGCCGCACCCCGCCCCTTGCTTGCCGTCAAGGGTTAACGTCCCTCTCCTACCACCCCACCAGCGGAAAATTTGGAGATGGAAAGAGGAACAGGCTTGTGAAAGAAAGTCCTGACCTCTCAGAGCTCCGACTGCGGAGCCAGAGAAGGCTGATCCCTCCAGCTCGGGAGCTCGGGGCGGCTTCACCTGGAGTAGAAGGAGGAGGAGGAAGAGGAGGAAGAAGGCTGAGGGAGATTGGGGACCTGGTCACATTCTGCTACGGGGACCCGGTCGAGAGCGGTGAGTTCCACGTCACGGGAGCCTAGGAGTTTAAACTCTCCACCTGGCGGGGTTAGCCGGGCCCTCTGGTGACTTTGCCACTCCTGCCAGCACTCTAGAAGGGGGTTTGGAGGCTGGAGTGAGGGTGTGGTTGGCACAGGGGTCAGGGCCAGCTCACCTCCACTGTGAGTTCCCACGGCAGCCCCTCCCAAGTACAATCACGGCTCACCGAGGGGACCGGGGCAGGGCAGCGGGAGGGGGCCGGTGTTGGGACAGAGGGCCAGAAAACAGTGGGAGGACTAGCCACCTCTTCAGGCCCCATTTGGCTCTCGTGCCCCCACCCTGAGGGCCATGGAAGAGGAGGAAAGATCGCCTCTGATATCCGTTGAGAGAGCTAAGGGGCGGTGGGTGGGTCAGCGGGGATCGAGATTGAGGAACTGGGTCAGGGTCCCAGGTCAAAGCACCCTCCCCACGACCCTCAACGGGTTAGCCGGGAGACCGGCCAGTGGCTGGGAGGGAGGAAGAGGTGGAAGGGAAATGAGAGAAAGGGAGAAAGCAGGGAGAGACAAGAATCCCCAAATCCCACCGGCGGTTCTGGCCAGCTGCTCACGATCAGGTCGGGGAGATCAGCTGGTCAGCTAGGGGAAGGGACGGGTGGGTTCTGGGGAGATGTGTTGTCTGGGGGAAAGGGGGATGGGCTGGGGAGACTTCTCCCAGCATCAGGCCCGAGGGGATCCCTGAGGCTACCTGGTGACAGGGAGGAAGCAATTGAAAGGAAATATCGCTCCACATCTCATGTGAAATCTGTTCCACCAGGAAGTCATAGAGGCTGAAAATAGCCACAAGTTCACTAGAGATGTTGGATGATCCATGCCCGGTCACTGGGTTGGGGAGAGTCGGGGAGGGAGAGGGAAGAGTCAGGGGTGTTGGAAGGTCCATCCTGGGTCACTGGAGGGAGTCAGGGATGGAGAAGGAAAAAGTAGGACAATCCATAAGTGTGGGTCTGCTGGAGTCATTGTCCTGGGCTGGGCAGGCCGTGGGGCTGGCCCTGTGTGTCACTCAGCCTCTGATGTCCTTTTGAGGAAGCAAACATTGAGTCGGGTTTACAGGAAGGGAGAGACATGGCGGCAAGGCGGACAGAGGTAACGTGGAGGCTCCGGGCTGAGAGGTGACCAGGAGCCAGGACCAGAATTGGGGGAGAGAGGTCGGAGGAAAGCACCTGGCACCAGTAGGGTATGGATGGAGCGAGGGTGGTGTAGTAGAAACGTGGGTTGGTTCCGGGGGCTAGGGGAGACCCCAAGAGTATGGGAGTGTGGGGCAGGGTGGGGCAGGATTCTGTCTCTTCCCCCACCCTCTGTGATTGATCCCAGTGAGATCGTAAACTCATGGGCAGGATTCGTGTCTACCAACTATTGTACTCTCTCAAGCACTTAGTATGGTGCTCAGTCAACCAATCTGATTTACTGAGCACTTACTGTATGCAGAGCACGGTACTAAGCTTGGGGTAGTACAATATAACAGAGTTGGTCATGTTTTCCCTGGCCTTAAAGAGCTCAAAGTCTAGAGGAGGAGTCTGACCTTAAAATGAATTGCAGATATGGACATAAGTGCTGTGGAACTGAGGGTGGAGTGAATAAAGGGTATAAATTCTAGTGTAATGGTGACACAGAAGGGAGAGGGAATGGGGAAAGGAGGGTTTAATTGGGGAAGGCCTCTTGGAGGAGATGAGATTTTAATAAGGCTTTGAAGGTGGGGACAGTGGTGGCCTCTCAGATATGAAGGGGGAAGGAGTTCCAGGCTTGAGATAAGCCTCAGTTATCTCATCTGTAAAATAGAAATCAGAAGTGTGAACCCCATGTGGGACATGGACCGTGTCCAACCTGATTATCTCGTATCTACCTCAGCGTTGAGTACAGTACCTAATAAGTGCTTAAAAAAAAACCATAAAAAAAGATGGAGATGGTTCTCTTGAGAAGGAATATCCAAACCAACGAGCGAAGGGTTAGATGGAGGGTGGGAGATTATCCAGAAGGCTTTGCCCCTGGTGTTCTCACCTCTTCTTCCCCTGCAACACCTGGCAGGCTGCCCAGATTTTAATAATAATTCATTCATTCATTCAATTGTATTTATTGAGCGCTTAACTATGTGCAGAGCACCATTCTAAGCGCTTGAGAGAATACAACAATAAACAGACACATTCCCTGCCCACAAGGAGATTGCAGTGTAGAGAATAATGATAATTATCTCTAGACTGTAAGATCCTTGAGGGCAGGGAACGTGACTACCAACTCTATTATATTGTACTCACCCTGCAAACGGTAAGTGTTCAGTAAATACCACTGCTCGATTATTATCACTATTATCGTGGTATCCGATTAGCACTTTTATTTTGTGCCAAGCATTGAACTGAACACTGGGATAAATACAAGGTAATCAGGTTGGACACAGTCCCTGGCCCACATGGGGCCCACCGTCTAAGGAGGAAGGAGAATAGGTATTTAATCCCCATTTTACGGATGAGGCAGAGAGAAGCTACGTGATTTACCCAATGCCGCAAAGCCGGCAAGTGGCGGACAAATCTGAGGTTAATGTGGGTATCGTCATACTGCTGCACAGGCGTTAGTCAAAGTCATGGGCTGGGCCAGGCGGCCAGTGACATGTCCCGATGTGAGCCCACGGCACGGCGAAACACACACGCTCACAACCCCTCACGGCGAAACACACACACGCTCACAGCCCCTCCTGCCCGGCTTTGAAGTTTTCCCTCAGACAAATGAACAAAGGTACAACCTGTAAACTTCGATACCACCGATAGTCCCCGTGAATAAGGAAGCTCAAAATCATCTGAAGTAATTCTGCATGACTGCTTTTGAAAATCAAAGAGCTCCTTACCCAAAGACTGTCCCACCTGCCAAAAAAAGACTTTCAAGTGAGCGCTTCCTAAAATACGGAACTGAAAGTGAACTGGGTTGATGGAGCGCTGAGAAAAGTGAGGGAGCTTCTAGATCTAAATATAGTTGAACACATACACACGGACTTGTACACTGTGCGCACACACACACAAAAACACCCCCAAACCAACCAGTTGTTGTGTAGCTGTAAGCCTGAGGTTTTAAAAACAAATAGAAGCCAGAAATGCAAAAATAGAGACTTTTTTTTTCTCCTCCCTGGTGTGTCTGTTCCTTTTGGTTCCTAGCGAGGTGGGAGGGTGTCCAATGTGTGGGGAAAGATTCTTTCCACGGGAAAATGCAGGCAGGCACCCGGCAGGGATTGTAGTCGGAGAAAAGCCCCGTGAAGAAAAGCAGGTGCAACCTGAACCCGTGGAACCGGCCCCCACGTAAAGAAAAGAGGGGGATAGGTTTCAGGCTCCTGCCAGAGCTCCTTTTGGGGGGGGGGGGGAAGGGATAGAGGTAGGGATGGGGAGGGGAAACTCCATTTGGCAAGATGGTGAGCTGAGGGAAAACCCTGCAGGGCTACCAGCGTTGACCACAGAGAGAGGGCAGGATAGAGCGGTGAGCCTCAGAAAACCGGGAACTCGGAAGAGGGGCAAGAGAGAGAAAGAGAAACACCCCCTTGTTCCAGGCCAGATACCATCTTAGGCAGCTTCTCCGGGAGCCGCCATGAATTGCAGCTAAAGATCTCAGAATGACTACATTCAGAGTTCCCATCCGGTATCTCTGGACACTCCCCCGCAGACCAATTCTGGAATCCATCAATCAGTAGTACTTCCTGAGCACCTACTGTGTGCTAAATAATGTCGTAAAAACCAACAATAATTGTGGAGTTTTTAAGCGTTCACTACGTGTCAAGCATTGGAATAGATTCCGGATTATGAGAACAGACACAGTCTCTGTCCTACATGAAGCTCACAGTCTAAGGGGAAGGGAGAAAGGGTGTTTAATACCCATTTAAAGAAACAGAGGCACGCGGAACTTAAGTGACTTACCCAAGGTCACATGGCAGGCAAGGGTGGGAGCTGGGATTGGAACCCAGTTGTCCCGATTCCCAGCCCCGTGCTCGATCCACCCTGCTTCACCCACTAGTTGGAGAGCACAGTAGAGTTAGTAGACAAGATACCTGCCCTCAAGGAGCTGACATTCTACTGTGTGCAGAGCACTCTACTGAGCGCTTCGGAGAGTTCAATACTACATAGTTGGTAGACATGTTTCCTGCCCCAGAGAAATTTTCAGTCTAGAGGGAGAGACAGATTTTAAAATAAATCAGACATTAAAATACTTCTTCCCCCAAATATTGCCATCTGCCCTAAAGCAGGGCATCTCCCAAGTACTCTGTACAGTATAGTAGTATTTAGTATTTATTGAGCGCTTACTATGTGCAGAGCACTGTACTAAGCACTTGGAATGTACGAATCGGCAACAGATAGAGACAGTCCCTGCCCATTGACGGGCTTACGGTCTAATCGGGAGAGACAGACAAAATGTCGAGACCAAATTAATATCATTCCTACATTTCAGCTTCCAAGATGGAGTTTCCCAGTCATCAGGGAAGAACTCAGTGAAAGTAATATAGTTACGGGATGGAGTCAATCAGTCTGTCCTATCTATCGAACGCCAACAGAGCACTGTACTAAACACTGGGGAGAGTACAATAGAACTGGAAGACACGGTCCCTACCCTCCAGGACCTGACAGTCTAGTGGAAGAGACGGGCGCTAAAATGAATTGGAGGGAAAGGGAAGGTGGACAAGGGGAGCTATGAATGAGTTGGTACTTGAGTGATAGGATGGGGGAGATGTGGACCGAAGCACTATGGAAGATGGCAGATGGGCAAGTCTGTCAGTGGCGTTGCGGGGCTGAATCTCTCTCCCTCCGGAATCTTTAAGCCAACAGCTGAGATCCCAGCCTTCCCCCCGCCCAGGCGTCCCATCTCTTGACAGTGGAGACCATGAGTGCGAGGAGCTGTTCTGTGCCCTTGATATAATAATAATAATGTTGGTATTTGATATGTGACAGACCACCACTCTCCCCGCCTTCCAAGCTTTATTCAAATCTCATCTCCTCCATAAAGTCACCCTCAATTAAGTCCTAATCTCCCCTACTACATCTCCTTTCTGTGTCACCTTTGCACCTGGCTCTGTAATGATGGCATTTGTTAAGCACTTCGTGCCAGGCACTGTACTAAGCGCTGGGTTGGATGCAAGCAAATCGAGTTGGACACAGTCCCTCTCCCGTGTGGGGCTCATTTTACAGATGAGGGAACTGAGGCCCAGAGAAGTGAAGTGACTTGTCCAAGGTCACACAGCAGATAAATTGCAGAGCCAGGATTAGAACCCGTGGCCTTCTGACTCCCAGGCCCGTGCTCTATCCACTACGCCATGTTGCTTGATATTCACCCCACCTATAGTCCCACAGCACTCATGTCCATATCTGTAATTTATTTTAATGTCTGCCCCTCCCTCTAGATTGTGGACAGGAAATGTGTCTACCAACTCTGTTGTACTCCAGCAAGCGCTTAATACAGTGCTCTGCACACAGTAAGTATTCGATAAATACCATAGACTGAATGGAAGAGGAACCAGGCTGGATCATCCCCATTTACAGAGGAAAACTGGTCCCCCCTGCACGCAGCGGCGGAGGTGGAAGTAGAAGCCGGGTCTTCCAACCCAGACTTTAACCACCAGGCCTTGCCGCCTCCTGCACTCGCTCTTTCTTCTGACATTTCAGTCAGGCAGTCAATCGTATTTATTGAGCGCCCTTGGCTGAGTACAATATAACAATAAACAGACACATTCCCTGCCCTCAGTGAGTTTACAGTATAGAGGACCGGAGCGTCTTCCTCTTCCTTCTCCCGCTTCTTGCCCAGGAGGCAGGCTCACTGAGCACACGGAAATGGACATGCCTTCCTGCCCGATCCCCTTCACCTTCGGGAGCTTACCTCTCCCTTGGCATCTCTTCCCTTCTGCCCTGCCCCTCCCTCCGGATAATAATTGTGGTGGTATTTGTACAGCGCTTATTATGTGACAGGCACTGTACTAACGCTGGGGTGGATCCAAGCAAACGGGGTTGGACACAGTCTCTGTCCCACGTGGGGCTCACGGTCTCGCTCCCCATTTTCCAGATGAGATAACTGAGGCCCAGAGAAGTGAAGTGACTTGCCCAAGGTCACACAGCGAATTGGCGGAGCCGGGATTTGCTTCCCTCACCTGTGGGGGCTGTGGAGGAGAAGGGGGACAGTGGGGGCAGACCAGCAGAAGTCCCACCTGGAGGAGGGGACCTTTCCATTGGGGCCTCCGGTCATTCCCCCCCTTGCCCGTCTGAGTTCAGCATTCTACTTCAACTTCCCATTTCAGTTCCCGGGTAGGTCGGGGAGTGGGGCAGGGTGGGGTCCCCTGGGGGGATTGGAGGCTTTCCTGGCCAAGGCGGGCATTCCTGGCCAGGGCGGACATTCCTGGGCCCTGGCGGACATTCCTGCCAGACTAGCGTTGAGCTGTGTGGGAGTTTGGGCCCAGGGTTAGGATCTGGGGAATGGCCCCAGACAGGCATCTTAACGTCCAAATCCTCCACAGCTAAGGCAGGGGGAGGCACAGAGGAGGAAGCTGGGCGGCGGGGCGGACCAGAAAGGGGGAGGGGAGGCCCAGAGGAAAAAGTGGGGATGGGTGGGGTTGGGGCCGGGGCGGGGAGCCTGGAGGATGGAGACTTCAGCAGGTAGGAGGGTGGTGGTCTGGGGAGAGGGGAGGGGAAGGGACACGGGGGTAAAAGCGGGGAAGTCCACCAAAGAAAAGGGCACCGTGGAAAAAGATCCAAATGGCCCGAAGACGGGGCCGCAACACAGCAGACAAGTGACGGAGCGGGGATTAGAATGGTTGGTGAAGCGCTTACTATATGCAGAGCACTGTTCTAAGCGCTGGGGTAGATACAGGGTTATCAGGTTGTCCCACAGGAGGCTCACAGTCTTAACCCCCATTTGACAGATGAGGGAACTGAGGCACAGAGAAGTGAAGCGACTTGCCCACAGTCACACAGCCGACAAGTGGCAGAGCCGGGGATTCGAACCCGTGACCTCCGACTCCCTTTAGAACCCGGATCCTTCTGACACCAGGCCCGAGCTCTGTCCACTAGGCCTCGCCGCTTCTCCGCATTCGATATTCCGTAGGCATTCAGTAATACCACTGTTGATGGAGAGTTAGCCACCTCCGTTTTTCTTTGCTGCCCAACTCCTCCCCTCACCCCCCCGCAATCTCTTCCCACCAAGTGCCCCATCCTTCTTGGTTCCTCCTCTTAGCTTCTATTTTTGGCTGTCTCTACCTTCCCCACTCACCACCACACCAAGCATTGCCACTCTGAAAGGCTCTTCAGAACTGGGAGCCAACACACAGGCTCACCCCACGGAGACAGTGAGGTCTAGTGGGAAGAGCCCAGGACTGGGTGTCAGGAGACCCGGGTTCAAGTCCCAACTCGGCCCCCTGGCCTGCTCTGTGACCTAAGGCAAGTCCCTTAATGTCTCTGGGCCTCAGTTTTCTCCTCTGTAAAATATGGATATAATCCTCGTTCTCCCCCTCTCTCAGAGGGCCCGGGCTTGGGAGTCAGAGGTCATGGGTTCGACTCCAGGCTCTGCCACTTGTCAGCTGTGTGACTGTGGGCGAGTCACTTCACTTCTCTGGGCCTCAGTTACCTCATCTGTAAAATGGGGATTAACTGTGAGCCTCATGTGGGACAACCTGATGACCCTGTATCTACTCCAGCGCTTAGAGCAGTGCTCTGCACATAGTAAACGCTTAACAAATACCAACATTATTATTAGAGAATGAGCCCAAGCCCAATCTGATTATCCTGTGCTCCAGTGCTTAGCACAGAGCTTCCACAGAGTAAATACTTAACAAACATCACCATTATTTGGGTGATCGATGAGTCTCGGTTGGTGATTCCCTTTGTCCCCTATCCAGACCACAAGATTCTGTGGCCTCTGTGGGTGACACCCGGAATTGTGACCTTCCCAGGGCCGCTCCAGAGGGGAGAGGTAAAAACCCTGATGGGTTGGGCAGTAAAGAGTTAAGAGTCCATCCTGCCATTCTGGGTCAGACCCCGATCCCCCCCCCCCCCCAGCCTAGAATTCTCTCTCCACGGGGGGCTTAGAGAGGCAGGGAGCGGGAGAGCCCCGCCTGTGCTGTAGACCTCGGTTCTGGCTCCGCCGCATGTCTGCTGTGAGACCTTGGACCAGTCACTTAACTTCTCTGGGCCTCAGTTTCCTCATCAGTAAAATGGGGATTAAGAGACTGAACCCCCATGTGGGCCAGGAACTGTGTCCCAACCTGATTAATTTCTATCTACCCCAGGATTTAGAACAGTGCTTTGCACATAGTAAGCATTTAACAAGTACCATAATAATAATGATTATTATTAGTGCCCAGGCAATGGGTCCCTAATCAGTCAAGCAATAAATCAATTAAATGGCAGTATTTATTTATTATAAACTCCCTCTAGTCTGCGAGCTCACTGGAGGCAGGGAACATGTCTACCAAGTCTGTTGTATTGTGCTCTCCCAAGCACTTAGTAGACTGCTCTGCACACAGTAAGCACTCAATAAATACCACTGATTGACTGCAGAGCAGTGTTTTAAGAGCTTGGGAGAGTAAGGTAGAATCAGAAGATACGATCCCTACCCTCAAAGAATTTATAAACTACTGTACTGTATATGGAGCACAGAGTAGTACCCTAGGATAGACAGAATCCCTGCCCACAAGGAGCTTACAGTCTCGTGGGAATAATATTTGTGATACCTGCTGAGGACTGAAGATGGGCCGGGCATGTGACGATTGCTGGGGTTAGTACGATTCAATCAGATCAGACCCGGACATGGGCCTCTCAGTCTAAGGGGGAGGGAGAACCAGAATTTAATCCCCATTTGATAGAGGAGGAAATTGAGGCCAAGAAAAGTGAAGTGACTTGGCCAAGGTCACAGAGGAGGCAAGCGATGGAGCCGGGATTGGACCCCAGGTCTCCTGACTCGCAGCCCCGTGCTCTTCCCACTGGGCCACACCGCTTCCCTCGGGCGGCCGGCCGGTGGTTGGCTCCCATGGGCCTGGCCCGGGGAAATCTCCCTCCCCTGGGTCCTCTCCGCCCCCGGGGCCTGCTGTCACAGGCACCCAAGGGAAGTGTGAGATATGGAGGGGACCGCTCACACGAAATAAGGAGCGGAATAACCCCCCTCTCCATGGGCTAAGGGAGACGGGGAGGCCGGGTCCTGGCCCTGGCCCTTGGAACCTCAAATACTCTTCAGGGGGCGTGGGGAAGGGCCTCTGACTGAAAATGAAACTGAGTCATCTTTTCCCTTTGTCAGCTCCCACCAGGGCAGGCGGGGTGGGCGGGGGAGGAGGAGCGGGAGCTGGAGGAAGAGAAGATGGAGAGGGGAGGAGGATGAAGAGGATGGGGAGATGGAGGATAGGGAGGAGGAGGAGGAAGAGAAGGAAGAGGGGAAGACAGAGGGTGAGAAGAGGAAAGGAAGATGTAGAGTCTGAGGGGAGGAGGAGGGCTCTTGTGGTTTTTTGGGCAGGTTTCTGACAGGCGTTCCTCCTGATCTTTGACCCCCCGCCCCGGAGGCTCTTTGACCCCGAGGCTGCCTGTGGGCGACAGAGCTCTGATTCCTCCGCCGGGTGTCGGTGTGCCAGGGAGTAAGGGCAGTGAAAAGTAAACGAAGAGCTGGGAACCCGGCTCCTCTGAGCACCCAGGGGCCTGGGGGCTGGGGCAAACCAAGTGGGCGTCAGCAGGGAAGCGACATTTATCAAGTGAAGAAGAAGCGACTGTAAAACCCAGAGGAAAGCCCCCTCCCCTGGCCCCCAAGGTACTGTCCTTTGACGGGTCTGGAAGACAGTGAGGGGCTGGACGTTAAGGGAAATGGCGCTGCCGTGAGTCAGTAGGCAGTGGGGAGGGAGAGAGAGGATGGGGGAGGGCGAGGGTGGGGGGGAAAGGAGGAGTTTTCAGTCCGGGGGGGGGGGAGGGGAGGAAAGCTTTAGGAAGATTTAGGAGGAAGTTGGGCTTCCCTTCTTCTCCCCACCCCACTTTGGTCCACTGCAGGGTACCATCGCTGAAGGCCGATTAAGTTCCTCTCCGTGCCCTGCAGACACTTCTGCTCTCCTCGAAGGAGGACCCCCCCCCCCAACAATATTATCTTATTGTGGGTCTTATCCCCACAATAAGGGGTGGCCAGCTCCCCACCACAAGGGAAGGGCAGGGTCAGAGGGGCCAGGAGCACTGTGAGAAAGATCACGAATTTTGACACAGGCGAAAGTGGCAGGTAGAAGGGAAGGTTGAGGGGAGAGAGAGAGCGGGGGCGGAGCAGGCAGGGAGGGTCTGAGCAACCACACTCCGTGGCGTGGGGTAGGAGCCGTGGTCTGCAGAGGACAGGGCTTGGCTATCAGTCGACCGATCAATCAATCAATCCATCAGAGTTATTGAGCACTTACTGTGGGCACAGCTCTGTACCTAGGGTCTAGAAGATTACAGCACGATAGAGTTGACAGATGCGTTCCTGCGCTTACCGTCTGCACGGGAAGATAGACGTTAAAATCAATTACAATTATATACATAAATGCTGTGAGGCTGAGGGTGGGGTGGATGTCAGGTGCTTAAAGAGAAGCAGCGTGGCTGAGTGGAAAGAGCAGGGACTCGGGAGTCAGAGATCGTGGGTTCTAATCCCGGCTCTGCCACTTGTCTGCTGTGTGACCTTGGGCAAGTCACTTCACTTCTCTGGGCCTCAGTTACCTCATCTGTAAAAATGGGGATTAAAAAAAGTGAGCCCCAGGTGGGACAATCTCATTACCCTTTATCTACCCCCGCGCTTAGAACAGTGCTCTGCACATAGTAAGCATTTAACAAATACCATAATTATTATTATTATCATTAAAGGGTGCAAATCCAAAAGCACAGGTGAGTCAGACGCAAGAGGGAGTCGGGGAAAAGAGGGCTTAATGGGGGAAAGCCTCTTGGAGAAGGTGTGATTTTAAGAAGATTTTGAGAGAGTGGTGGTCTGGCATATATGGAGAGGGAGGGAGAGCCAGTTCAGACATGAAAAAGGTGTCAGAAGCGAGAAAAACGAGATCGAGTCACCGTGACTAAGCTGGAACTAGAGGAGGAAATGAGTGAGGTAAGGTAGGAGGAGACAAGTTTGTTGAGTGCTTTAAAGTCGATGGTAAGGGCTTTCTATTTGATGCAGAGGAGGATGGGCACCCACTGGAGGTTCTTGAGGAAGGGGGAGAGGTGGATCGAACCTTTTTTTTTAGAAAAATGATTCAGGCAGCAGAGTGAAATAACAACTGGAGTGGAGAGAGACAGGAGGCAGGGAGGTCAGTGAGGAGGTGAGTATTCAAGGTGGGAGATGATAAGTGCTTGGATCGTCGTAGGAGCAGTTTGGATGGAGAGGAAAGGGCGGATGTTAGCGGTCTTACGAAGGTAGAGCCGAGGGGATTTGGTGACGGGTTGAATGAGAGAGATAAATCGAGGATGTTGCCAAAGTTCCCGGCTTGGGAGACGGGGAGGATGGTGGTGCTGTCTACGGTGATGGGAAAATCATGGGAAGAACGGGATTTGGGAGGGAAGGTGAGGATTTATGTTAAGTTTGAGGTGGCAGGAGGACATCCAGGTAGAGATGTCCTGAAGACAGAAGGAAAGGCAAGACTGCAGAGAAGGAAAGAGGTCAGGGCCGGAGGGGTCGATTTGGGAATCACCCGCTTGGTGATGGTAGCTAAAGCTGTGGGAGCGAGTGAGTTCTCTGAAGGGATAGGTGTAGTATTAGCCGGAGAGGGACAGATGGAACCCCGCACCCAATCTGAGGTGGGGAAAGGAAGTGCCTGAACTTCAACTCCACCCTGGGTGAGAACTGGAAGCGTGTGAAGGTCAGTCTCAGGGGAGGAAGTGATCGGGAAAGTCTTCGGGAAGGGAAAGTCCACGGAACACCCCTCTCGAGAGCCAGGCGGGATGAATCGGAGACTCAACATCCCGCTCGCTCCCGCCCTCCCTCCCTCCAGGCCTCCGAGCAGACAGAGGAATCAACGAGGCAGGGGCCTGTCTAGCATAGGGCAGCGCCCGTGCGCTCAGTACGGTGCCCTGCACACCGTAAACACTCAATAAACACCACTGATTGATCGACCGATGGCCTGCAGCTGTTGACGGGAGAGGCCAAAGATGCAACTGAATGAGCAGCTACTAGCAAGCGAGGGAATTCTGATTTCTGCCAGACAGACGATTTGCCAAATCCTGGGGTTCCTGGGCCCATGAACTGCCAGTTTCAGAATTGCTGGGGTTATTGATCGCCACGCTGGGATGGTAAGCTCAGAAGGGCCAGGGCTATGAGCTGCCACGGCTAGAGGTGTCGGGACTCGAACTGTAAATTGCCCCGCTGGGACTCGGAATTGGCAAGTTCAGATTCAGCTCCGGCACGGATTAAGCCCTGGTGTCCATGCCTGAAGAGGAGAATCACTGCTGTCTGGGTTTCACAAGGCCTGCGGAGGTGATGGGAGGAAGGAATCCGCCTTAGAGAGAGGGATTCCTAAGCCACTTCACTAGAACTCCTCAGGGGACCGATTTGATGACTCCAGGGGGTTTCCTCCGGACTTTACAGTCACTCTCCCTCCGATCGAAATTGCACCCTTACTCATCTGAATGGATGGTGCCACCCACCTGTCGGCTCGGCCTCCCCCGAGCGAGCAGAGGGAGAAAACTCCGTGCCGGCCCTCTCGGGTACCTCCTCTCCCCACCTTCCCTCAGTTCCTCTTTCTGGGGCTGGGGCTCAGAACCTCTTTTGGCGAGGCCGGGAGACAGCCAAGTCTCTCCAGCCCGCTCGGCTCACCCTCGGCCTGTTCTGGCCTCTAGGTTCTGCCGAAATGGACTGGGACCTTCCCAGGTTGGCAGTCCCGGGCTTGCCGAGCCCTCCTCCAAACCAGTTAACCAAGCCACAGGGGAGGTCATCGCAGCAGTCAGAGCCAAGAGAACTGAAAAGCCTCCAGACCTGCTGACAAAACCGCCGAAGGGATGTAAACTCCCTCTAAGCCGTCGACTCCTTGAGGGCAGGGAGCGTGTCCACTTGCTCTGTTGTCCTCTCCCGAGGACTCAGCACAGTGCTGTGCACACTGTCAGCTTCTTGAGGGCAGGGAGCGTGACTACTTGCTCTATTTTTCTCTCCTAAGGGAGAGGAGGGTATTCGTACTATGGCATTATTAATACTGCTTTGCTCAATCTGCTCTGCAGACGGTAGGCTGTCGATTCCTGGAGAACAAGGATGGTGTTGACTTCCTCCAGGGCCCTCTCCCAAGCGTTTAGTACAGGGCTTTTCACGGAGTGAGTGCAAAATAAACACCATCGACTGAGTGATCGGTTGATAGATCAACAAGCGTGATGGAGAGGCCCTACCTGAACCACATGTGGGGAATCCACTGGAAAAGGACCCCAAGATGTCACAGATACCGCCGTCAACTCTGTGCGTATAATGCTACGTGCCAAGCACTGTGCTAAGCACTGGAGTAGATACATTTTGCGGCCGTCCCCTGTAATGACACTTCATCTAGCGTTTCTTCACAGTAGGGCATTTGTGTTTAAATGTCAGTCGTTCTCTCGCTGCAAAATGTATGGGCCCCATGAGGGACAGGGACTGTGTCTGACCTGATTATCTTGTAGCTAACTCAGTGCTTAGCACGGGGCTTGGCAAATGGTCAGCATTTAACACATATTATTATTATTCTTATTCCCTTCTCCTCCCTCTGAGTATTCTGACTGATGGGAAGAGAGGAACTAAAACCATTTCCACTTAGCAGAGATCTATTAACACAAGGGCCTTTTGTGCCATTTAAGATGAGAAAGAGAACATGTCGATGTACTGTTATTTGTATCGGAACCCCCCAAAAAATCTAATTGCAAATATTCCATTATTCCATTATTAATAGTAACGGAACAACATTTACTACTGTTTTTTAATATTTTCAGATTCATATCCACAGTCCCTGCCCTCGGAGGCAGGTATGATTTCAAAATCATACTGAAAGCTCACCTCTTCCAGGAGGCCTCCCAGATTGAACACCCCCTTTCCTCTGCTCCTTCTCCTCTCCCCACAGCCCCGACTCCCTCCCTCAGCTCTACCCCCTTCCCCGCCCCACAGCATTTGTGTATATATGTACATATATATTATTCTATTTATTTTATTAATGATGCGTTTATATCTGTAATTCTATTTATATTGATGCTATTGATGCCTGTCTACTTGTTCTCTTCTGTTGTCTGTCTCTCCCCTTCTAGACTGTGAGCCCGTTGTTGGGTAGGGATAATCTCTCTCTGTTGCCGAATTGTACTTTCCAAGTGCTTAGTACACTACTCAATAATTATGACTGAATGAAGGAATGAATCAAATCAGTAGTATTTACTGAACACCTATTATGTACAGAGCACTGTATGAGCATTTGGAGAGTTCAACAGAGTTAGTAAACGTGATCCGTGCCCTCAAGGACTGCTCTATGCAGAGCACTGTACTGGGCTCTGGGGAGACTCCAGTCGAGTTGGTTAACACAATCCCTGCCCTCCAGGAGCTTCCAGTCGACTGTGTGCAGAGCACTGTAATGAGCACTGGGGAGAATCCAATAGAGTTAGTTGACACAGTTCCTGACCTCAAGGAGCTGCCAATCAATTAGACAGTAAGCCCGTCAATGGGCAGGGATTGTCTCTATCTGTTGCCGAATTGTACATTCCAAGCGCTTAGTACAGTGCTCTGCACATAGTAAGCACTCAATAAATACTATTGAATGAATGAATGAATGTGTACAAACCACTAGCCCCAGAATCAATTCACCCCCCACAGGTAGTCCATTCTAATATCTGTACCCTATTAGCATCCATCCCTCGTAACAGGACATTCCACTGTCATCCCCATCTGGAGGATATTTTTCTTCGGGTACAAATGAGTACAATTATTTTCTTGCTTCTACGTTTTTGAATACGTCACGGGTTTACTTGGAAACGCGAAACTTGTTTTGAACGAAAACAGAGGCGGTGTTTCAGGCGGAGATATTTGAGGCACCGGTGACCGGAACTGGGAGATGTCTCTGTGTTCCTTCTCCTGCCCATTAAGGGTGGGTCTGAACAAGAGAGACAGGCTTTCCGGCTCCCGCATCCTCTGCCCGATTGCCGCCGTAAGACTCCATCGGCCCTGAAGGAAGGAAATCCTCTCCCAGCTCCTGCAGAAGAAGCCCGTGTTGCTGAAAGCCCGGTTATCACATCTGCAATTGCTGATGGACCCAAAATCGCTTTCTGCTGGTCCCTCAGGGGCAGAGAGGCCCCTGAAAGCATCGTTCCTTAAATGGCTTTCCTTCCCTTGGATGGATCTGAGTCCCGAGGCCATTGAGACCCAAAGAAGTGAGGTGACTTGCCCAAGGTCACATTGCAAGCGAGTGGCAGAGAACGCATATGCGCTTGGCCACAGGCTGCACTCCCGCTCTCCTCCTCGCTCGTTGCCCTCCGGGTCCCAGTGGCACCATGATGGGCAGGGGCAAGAGTGGGTCAGAGTGGCCCTCCACAAGCTACTGGTCCTATTTACTTCCTCCTGTGGCTTCAATCCTTTGAAGAGACTCTATCTTCATCGTCATCATCTAAAGCTACTATTCGCCTGCACCTGGGACACCATGCTTGATTCTGGTCAAAAGAACAGAGAAGACCGAGGAGGGGCAGAGAGGGAAAACCTGGATAATCAGGGAAATGAAATGGCTTCTCTATTGAGAGGGGTAGGGCTCTTCACTCTGGAAAAGTTTTCCATTCTACAGTAAGCTCCTTCAGGGCAGGGAACGTGTCCCCAAGCACCTTGTACGGCCCTTCGCACTTGTAGGTGTTCAGTTCTTTTCTCTGATTGATTGATTGATTGATTGATTGGCCGATGCCGACAGAGAGGGGCCCAGGATTGGCGTTTGGCTCGCAGAATTTCCATTCTCTCTGCCCATCATGCCGTCCTCTTGGCAGCCACAAGCAGGTAAAGTTTGATTGAATGAATGAACTGCTGGGAAAAAGTCAAGAGTAAGGCACGGTGGACAGAACAACCCCTTTCTTCCCTTCCTTGATTTTGATTGGATTTCCGAGGAAGGATTTCTGAGCCAATCCAGGGCCCTGGTTCCCATGGGAGGGGGAAAATAACGGTCGACCCTGCCCCCCGTTCTCCCGTGGGGCAGGAGGAGACCCCTCCCTTTGGTCCTCTAATTCATTTCTCTCTGTTCCTCCTCAGCTACACTATCATGGACTTGAGCATCCCCCTCTTCCTGCTTCTGCCCCTGCTTTTCGGTAAGAACCGTGGACCTTGATGATGATGGTATTTGTTAAGCGCTTTCTATGTATCAAGCACTGTTCTAAGCGCTGGGGTAGATACAAGGTAATCAGGTTGGACACAGTCCCTGTCCCACATGGGGCTCGCAGTCTTAATCCCCATTTTACAGATGAGGTAACTGAGGCCCAGAGAAGTGAAGCGACTAGGTCACACCCTTACTGGTGCCAGTAGCCATGGGTTGGCCGTCGGCTAAGACCCCCAGAGGCCTGGGTGGGTTCCAGGAACTTATATTTTCCTCTCCTAAATGCTTAGTACAGTGCTCTGCGCACAGTAAGCTCTCAGTAAATATGATTGACTGGCTGACTGACTGACTGAGGGTACACCGGCCCCTAGCTTGCCCATGCTCTTGATGGCCAGTGGTCTCGGTCCAGCCACTGCGGGACATTTTCAGGTGATTCCTTGCCCAGTTTTGGACCTTGAGAAATTTATATTTTAGCGACTGATTCAACTGCCCCTCAGCGGGGTGAGTTATTTCTCCTCCTCAGGAAACTTGGAACCCTTCGGGCTCCGTCTACGCAATCATCAGGGCCAAAGTGGTGGTCATTTTGTTTGCTGGTTTCTTGCTGAGTTCTGGGAAGGGTCCAGCTGAGAGATGGCCTGCAGGAGGAGAGCTCCATGTCCCCATCAAGCGGGGAGACTAGTTCATCTTGGTCCTGGGGAGGGTACGTGCCGTTCTCGAGATAGATCGACCCCGACCTGTAGCGTGACTTGTGAAACGATCCCATTTGTAACTAACGACCTCAGCCCAGGATGTGAAACATGGGCAAGACCTTGCGCTTTCCACTAGGCCGTAGACCCTCAAATTCAGGCAGGCGGATCTAGAGGTACCTACAGATGCTTGTGACATGATCCCAAAGCTGGTGCGTGCTGTAGAGAAATAATTTGCTATTCCTTCTCTTTTCTCACTCCTTTACATTTTCTCTTGGCTTCTTTCTTTCTCTATCTCTTCCCCTCTATCTCTCTGAATCCCCATATTTCTCTTCATTCCACTACCTCTCTGTGTCTCCTGACTCTGACTCTTTGTTTTTCTCTCTCTCCATCTATCTCCCATGGTATTTCTTTTACTCTATCTATCTCTGTCTCCTCCGCCTCGGCCTATAACTCCATCTTTCTCCCTATCTCTCCACCTCACTCTGTCTCGCTCACTCCATCTCTGTCTCTCTGACTCTCTCTCTCTGGCTCTATCGCTCCATCTCTCCGGGTCTCTCTCTCTGTGTCCCTCAATCTCTGTCTATTTTTCCGTTTCTCTCCCTCCCTCCTTCCCTCCCCGACCCCCTCCGCAGCGGCCACTTCCGGGGAGTACCAAGTGGAGGCATATTTCAACGGGACGGCGGAGCTCCCGTGCAACTACAAGGTGGACCAGTATCCCCTGGATGACCTGGTGATCTTCTGGCAGAGAGAGGTCGCCCTGTTCGAGCTGTTCCATGGTCAGGAGAAGCGGGACAACATCGATCCCAGATACATCAACCGCACGAGCTTCAACCGCAGTGCCTTGAGTCTGAGGCTGGGGCCGGTGCAGCTGGAGGACCAGGGTCTTTATAAGTGCCTGGTGCTTTTCTACAAACTCCAGGGCCATAACGTCCTCCATCAGTTTCCCTTGAGGCTGGTGGTGGTGGGTAAGTAAGAAGGGGACCTGGGCCACAGAGGATTCAGGGGTGGGGTGCAGCGATTCATTCATTCTTTCGCAGTTATTGAGCACTGGCTGTGTGCAGAGCATTGTACTAGGCACTTGGGGGAGTAAATATAACAATAAATAGACACCTTCCCTCTTCCCTGCCCACAACGAGCTTACCAGTGACCCCAGATCTAGCCCGACCTCCAGACACCTCGCGCTCTCCGGCCCTCCCTTCCTCTGTTCTGATTCCAGCCAACTTCAGCCGGCCGGAAATCGTGTCCCACTTCAACGGCACGTTACAGGCCGGGGAAGAGGTGAACCTCTCCTGCTCGGCGGTCGGAGGCTATCCGAAGCCCCGGAGGCTGTCGTGGGTGGTGAAGACGGAGAACTCGACCGCCGAACCTCACAGTGAGATGCACGTGTCCCAGGTTCCCGGCACGAAGCTGTTCGAGGTCAGCAGCTGGCTGACGGTGCAGGCTTGGCAGGCCCCCGGCACCAACGTCAGCTGTGTGCTCCACACACTCAGACCCTCGGGATCCCTTGTCTCCGAGCTTTATCATCTAGGTAAGGCATACATCTGGAGGGGAGGTAGGAAGGCAGGGGGTGGGGGGCGCCAAGAGGGGGTAGGTTAATGATTAATAATAATCATGGTATTTGTTAAGCACTTACTATGTGCCGAGCGCTGTTCCGAGCTCTGGGATAGATACAAGTTAATCGGATCGGACGCGGTCCCTGTCCCACATGGGGATATGGGTCTTAAACCTCATTTTACAGATGAGGGAACTGAAGTGCAGAAAACTGAAAAGACACAGATATTGGCACGGCATCTGCCTCTCAGAACCAGCCCAGCCCTGGAGTTGATGCCCGGGTTGGTGACACGCGCTGTGGTGTCACTGGGGGAACGGGATCTGCTTCTCCCTCTGGGCTGCCCCCGAGGTAGCCCGGCCTTCAGGCCTGTGGCCGCCCTGCTTCACCCAGTCCCAAAGCTGCCGGGTGCAGCCCGGGGCCGGGGCTGTCGTGAACAGCTCCGGGCTGGACCTCCCGGGGCCCTCTGGGTTCATGGCCGGTCCTGGGGGTGGGTCTGGCCCGTGGATGGGGTGGCAATTCAGTGACAGTGTTTCAGACCCTCCCCCAAAACTTACCTCCCAGCTGGGCATTAGCCCACCGGGGCAAGGTGTGGGGGGACCCTCCTTCTTCTATTCAGGGCCTGGGCATCCGCCCGAGTTCACTGGCCTCCTTTTCGGACTCCTGCCCACTGGGAATGTGCCCCCTGACTCCCTGGAGCATTCTGCTGGCTCTTTAGGGGCTCTGGCAGATGGAGGAGTGGTACAGGGTGGGTAGGTTCTAGCAGCCTCTGACCGGGCCGCTGCCCTTGCCCAGAGGTGCCGACACCGCCGATCCAGCCGGCCCCGCCTGGCCACCTCCTCACCTGGATCGCGGTGCTCGGAATCTTGTCTGTGATGGTGGCGGGAACCGTGGCCCTCCTGATCATGAAGAAGGGGAGGAAATGCCCTTGGCCCCGGGACCGAGAGGGTAAGTGACTCAGCCCTCATTCTTCTTCATCCTCCCTCCAATCAATCAATCAATCAATCAATCAATTAATCATATGAATTGAGAGCTTACCGTGTGCAGAGCACTGTACTGAGTGCTCGGGAGAGTACAATATAACAGAGTTGGTAGACAAGTCCCCTGCCCACAGTGAGAGTACAGTCTAGAGGGGGAGACGGACATTCATATAATAAGCTGCGAATATGGACCTAAAGTATTGGAGGGCTGAGGGAGGGGCGAATAAATCCAAGCTCAGGGTCAACGCAGAAGGAAGTGGGAGAAGAGGAAATGAGCACTTAGTCAGGGAAGGTCTCTTGGAAGAGGCCTTTTAATAAGGCTTTGCAAGTAGGGAGAAAAATGGTCTGTCAGATATGAAGGGGAAGGGCATTCCAGGCCAGAGGCAGGATGTGGGCGAGAGGTTGGCGGCGAGATAGATGAGATCGAGGGACAATGAGTAGGTTGGCGTTGGAGGAGCCAAACGTGCGGGCTGAATCATAGTAGGAAATCAGTGAGGTAAAGTAGGATGGGGCGAGTTGATTGTTTTAAAATCAGTGGTAAAGAGTTCATGTTTGATACAGAGGTGGATGAGGAAACCCTGGAGGTTCTTGAGGACTGTAGAAAAATGATCGGGCAGCAGAGTGAAATATAAACTGGCGTTGAGAGAGACAGGAGGCAGGGAGATCAGCAAAGAGGCTGATGAAGTAATCAAAGAGGGATATGGTAAGTGCTTGGATGGACATGGCAGAAGTTTGGAGGAAAAGGTGGATTTTAGCAGTCAATCGGTGGTACCGTTTACTATGCTTACTATGTGTAGAGCACTGTACGAAACGATTGGGAGAGTATAGTACAACAGAATTAGCAGACACATTCCCTGCCCATTATGAGCGACTCTGTGAAGGTTGAACCAACAGGATTCGGTGACAGTGAATATGTGGGTTGAGTGAGGGAGTTGAATCAAGGATAATGCCAAGTTTGCAAGCTTGTGAGACGGGGCGATAGTGGTGTTGTCTGCAGTGATGGAAAAGTCAGGGGGAGGACAGGGCTTGGGTGGGAAGATAAGGAATTCTGTTTGGAACAGGTTAAGTCTGAGGTGTTGGCGGGACATCCAAGTAGAGATGTCCTCTGCTGGAGATCCATCGATCAATCAATCAGTCAGGCATATTTACTGAGCAGTGACTGTGTGCAGAGCACTGTACTGAGCGCTTGGCAGAGAACCATAGGACAAAGTTGGTAGACTCAGTCCTGGCCCACAATGACTTTACAGTGCAGAGGGAGAAAGAGACATTAATATAAAGAATAAATGACGGATATAGATGAAAGTTATCTGTTGCCGACTTGTTCATTCCAAGCGCTTAGTACAGTGCTCTGCACATAGTAAGCGCTCAATAAATGCTATTGAATAAATGAATGAAAAATACTATTGAATGAAAGTGCTGTGGGAGTGAAGGAGGGGGGAATAAAGGGAGCAGATGCCTAGCCAGACTTCCAGCCTCTCTCAACCCTGGCCTCCAACCAGACCCTAGAGCATCCCAGCGGAATTGAAAACACCCAGACTTGATCTCTCCAGCTCAGCCTCTGCAGCCAAACCCAGTCTGCCGGCACCCCCGAGGCCCACCCCCTCTTGCTCCCGCCCCCACCTTGTCAACAGAGACCTCAGACCCCAGCTTTCAGAGGTCAAGCCCTGGAGAAGACATCTTGCGCCCGGAACCTCACCCGCCCACCCGCCCCGAGCCCGAGTCTGCAGAGCCGGGGCCGACCGGGCCGGCTTCCTCCCGCTAGGCCCGGTGCTTCCTGTTCCCAGGCTTGGCTGCACGGGGCCCGAAGCAGACAGCCCTCCCCCGGCCCGGGGGGCTTCCCCTTTCCGGTCCTGGCCACAATCGGGAAGTCCGACCGGGCCGAGAGGAACTCACTCTCGCTCCCCGGGCGAGGAGGAGGTTGTGGGGGGCGGGGAGGGGGGTGAAGAACGTGATCCTTCCCTCTCCCTCCCCGACAGCGGCCGTGGTAAGAACCCCTCCCCCGTGGCAGGGCGGCCACTTCCTGCTGGGTGGGGAAGGAGAGCTGCCTCCCTCCCGGGGCCAAGAGGTGGCCGCACCGCGAGGCAGAAGGCCCGGCACCCTGCAAGCCTGCAGAGAACGCAAGGCCAAAAACCTGCCGGCTCTATCCACATCCTCTCCAACAAGTTGCAACTTGCAAGGGGGTCAAAAGCGAATCGAACCACTCCCCTCTTGCCCCTCCACACCCTTCCCCCCGCCTCAACCTCTTCCTGTCCAGGGATGTGGCTGCTCTTAGTTCTCTGAGGTACTGATTTAGTCCAGATTCCCGGGCCCTGCCCTGACAGGACCCCCCAAACTCCCTCCCAGGAGTAGTGGCGGCGTCCCCCTTTTTTTTTTTAATGGTATTTAAATGTTTACTATGTGCCAGGCAGCGCTGGGATAGGTATAAGGTAATCAGGTTGGACCCAATCCATGTCCCACAAAGGGCTCACACTCTCAATCTCCATTTTCCCGATGAGGGAACTGAGACCCAGAGAAGTGAAGTGATTTGCCCAAGGTCACACAGCATACAAGTGGCAGAGCTGGGACCAGAACCCAGGTCCTTCTGAGTCTGAGGCCCGGGTTATATCCACTAGGCCATGCTGCCCTTCCTCCCCCTACCTCTGGGCCCCCGTGGGTCAGGCACTCACCCCTGTTCCTGCCCTTCCTTCCCCAGGATTGAGTGCTGGGTTTGACCGTGAGCAGAACGGAGACCTTCTCCTGCCCTACCTGTCCCGAGGGACAGTTTTGGGGCAGTTTTGGGGACAAGTTTCCCCGTACTCCCAAACTGGGGCCCGGTAAAGCGTTGAGCTCATAGTGGAAGCCACCTTGAGTGAAGAAAGCTGCCCTTTCCTGGCCTCCGGAGCTCAGTCTGAAGCCAGATCAAGGCTTCTCCTCCTGCAGAGTTTCTCCTTACTGAGTTTGTCCCGCTCCATTCTCTGTTCCGTCCACTCCTTTCTGCCCGTCTGCCCTGTTCTGCCCCATTCCATCCCGCTCCATCCTGTTCTGTTCCAATCCATCCTGTCTCATTCCATCCCGTTCCGTTCTCATTCTAGGAGCTGCCAGACAGAATGTGACAGGGAGAGCGGAGGTACCTGCGGAGAGGTGAGTGGTGGCTCAGCCCAGACCCCTGCCTCGGGGAGGGGGGATTCCATCATACTAGATGCGGAAGGAGGTGGGGGCAGGAACGGGGGGAAACCGAGAAAGAGGAGAATGGAAACTTGCGCTGCTTCCCTGGTCTCCCCCGGCTTCACCTCTGCTTCCTCCATGGGGTCCCCAAGACAGTGGTGGGCAGGAATGTGGAGGGGTGGCGATTGTGTAAGTGAGTCTTGTCCCCTGGACCCTGCCCCGTGGACCTTTCTCCTGTCCTCCTTGCAACTATGGTTTCCGGGGCCGACAGCTTGGAGGTTAGGAGTCTCGTGGGGAGGACCTCATACAGCTCCGGGCCCAGTACACGCTGCCTCTGCAGCGATGGGGGACGGTTCGGTCAGAGTCACTCCCCCGGGCCTTACCCTCACCCCAATTCCAGCTGCCAAGTAGGGGATCCGAGCCCCCAGCCCCAGCGGGGCCTAGCTGCCGGCGACGTCTCTCCCAGCTCCTGTTTAGAGAAACAGTGTTGCCTAGTGGATAGAGCACGAGCCTGGGAAACCGAGGGACCTGGGTTCTAATCCCAGCTCTGCCACTCGTCTGCCCTGTGACCTTGGGCAAATCACTTCTCTGGGCCTCAGTTCCCTCATCTGTAAAATGGAGATGAAGAGCGGGAGGCCTACGTGGGACAGGGACCGTGTCCAACCTGACTATCTTGTGTCTATCCCAGCGCTTAGAACAGTGCCCGGTACGTAGTAAGCGGTCAACAAATAGCATTATTTCTTTTCCCCAGGGCTGAAGCTGTGGAGCTGATGGGGGGCCCCAGAGCTGAGGGTGCAGAAGGCTACAGGCCCTGCGGAAGCACCTCCGAGAAAGCACGGGGCCCCTTCTAGTGAGCGGCAGGCCCGAGGAAGCAGGATCCCAACAGGGGGGCGGGGAGGGAGGGTTAGGGTTGGAGATGGGCCTCCTCGGGGCCGGGGCGGAATCACCCATCAGCAGAGCTTTAGAGACTTAACCGGGCGCACACCACTAGCCATGCCTTCGCCGGAGGTTTCGGACGTGCGTCGTTCACGTACCCCTCCCTCCCCCGCTGCCTGGCCGGTCCGAACGGTCCACCCCACCCTGCCGCCGTGGGCTCGGGCCCAGGGCGGTGGTGTCGGCGCCCCGCGAGATCCAGCTCCCACCGCCGAGCTTCCGGGCCGCGAGGGGACGACGCGCCGGCCCCACACCTCGCATCGCTGACCTGACGCCTCCCCCGTGCCAGACAAGGGTGGGCCGTCGCCCCTTCCGCAGCGGGATCTGCGGGGTCCCTCGTCCCCGGTCTTCCGAGGGCAATGGGGCCGATTACACGCCGGCAGCACCGGGTTGTTCCTTCAGGCTGGAGCGAGGGGGTGAGATTCAGACTCTGTGCTGGCCCCCAGCTCGGCGTGATGCCGGGGAGGCGCCGGGCAGCACCAAGCCGCCCCGACGTGCCCTCTAGGGGCTCTCCGTCGACGGCCTCCGCCCTTGAGTGCCCCGAGGCACGGCACACCAGGGATTCTGCAGCAGGGAACATCATAATAATAATTGTTGTTGTTATGGTATTTATTAAGCGCTTTCTATGTAAAAACCTTCATGTGCACATCGCCACGTGCTGCACTCCTGCCCCTTTACTGGCTCACTGCACTCCGTGCCCTGTGGGAACATGTCAGACGGGGACCAGAGAGTCCGAGGGGCACCATGCCCACCACCGGTGTCAGGATCGATTCCTCCCCACAGGTTCCTCTTCGTCCCTTGTTCCCGACGGGCGACTCTATCGTCGGCACCATGTGCTCAGCACAGTGACGGGCACTGGGGTGGACGCCCGGAAGCTGGGCTCCCACTTGAAGAGGGAGGGGGAACAGGAGTCTCGGCCCCATTTTAGAAATGAGGAAACTAGGGCTCAGAGAGGTTGTGATTTGCCCGAGGTCACCGAGTTGGCCAGGGATGGAGAGAAATTGTGGTCCTGGAGGGGAAGGGGGTTCAAGGCTGGGGAAACAGCATGAGGAAGGACTCCGAGGTGGAGAGCCGGGAACCAAGGAGGGTTTGGGAGGAGCGGAGAGAGCGAGCTGGGAAGGTGAGGAGGGCCGGTGGAGGAGCGTGGAGCCGGTCACAGGGAGGATTGTCAGGACAGAGGACGCTCAGGGAAATGGGGACCCTGTCCCTTTCACTAATGGAAGGACTGAGTTCTCGGGAACACATGGAAGAGGCCGATGGACCGAGGGCGGAGTAGGGGAAACACATCTCCCAGAAGGAAATCCCACCTGACAACCCGGCCGGATGCCCATCCTTTAGAATGGGGGATCGGACCAGACCCTCGTGGCCAATGACAAGGTCTCGAAATCACCCCACCGTCATCAGGTCCAGTGAGTGATTTTTATTTTTCCTGATGGAAACAAACATGGTAATATAAGAGTGATTTCTATTTTGTATATATCTGTCTCCCATAATCAAATGCAGTCGATTAACTTTGGGCACTGATGCTAGCAATAAAAATGAATAATTCATAATTATAATGGTATTTATTGAGCCCCGTGCTAAGTACTGAGGTAGGTGGAAGATAATCGGATCGGACACGGTTCCTGTCCCACGCTCTGGGGGAGTCGGGTGGCCCGTCAATTGTTAATGAAGCCGAAGCTTTCCGCCGGCAAGCCTGGGGATGGAGGAGCATCTCTCAGGCTTCTGGGGCTATTAGCGCCCATTACCTGCGAGGGTTCAAACTGGGACCAACCTCACACGCTGGTGAGCCAGATCTCTGTCCTAAGCCGCTGTTGCTGGGTGGGAGAGAGACAGGCTCACAGTCCCACCGGAACCCAGGAAAACTCCAGCCCTAGAACACCCTCCCGCTGCGCTGCAGGGACAGTACAGAGCTCTGCACACATTGAGCGCTCAGTACAGCGGAAGTCGCGTGTGCTAGTGGAAATGACACGGGACTGGGAGTCAGAGGAGCAGGGTTCTAATTCCTCCTCAGCCACATCATCATCATCATCATCATCATAATAATAATAATAACGGCGTTTGTCAAGCACTAACTATGTGCCAAGCACTGTTCTAAGCGCTGAGGTAGATACAAGACACTGTCGCTGTCCCACGCTGGGCTCACAGTCTTAACCTGCCTGTTCTGTGACTTTGGGCATATCACTTCACCTCTTGATGCCCCAGTTTCCTCACCTCTAAAATGGAAATTCAGTACCAGCCTCCCTCCCACTTAGACTATGG